>NC_089274.1:38467821-38789321 GCF_963678975.1 Dysidea avara
TGTAAATCAATTATGTTGTCATAGAATGTGTTAACTAACTAATGAAAAAGAACAAATACTATAATGTCTAAATCAACTAGGTCAACTAGGAGAATTCAATGAGATTTCCAGTCCATGTGATTCCATTATTTCTCATCATCAGAATCTTCAACAGTACGCTAAAATTAGAAAAATAAAACACATGGCAACAGTATACCAAATTATTACCTTAGAAGTGGCCTGCTTGCGATTTGAGGCCCGCATTTTAGTTATGGTAGAATTAAGATTTGCAATGGTTTCCTCTGCATCACTAACTTCTCCCTGGAGCTTACGAATACGAGTACGCAGTCCCTCAGAATCACTCTCCTACAGTAGAGAACTCATAATGACAATGTCTACAAAATAATGAAGCTCTTACAGAATCATCAAGATTTCTCTTCAATGTCCTGTTCTTAGAATTCAGGGTGTTCACTTGATCTTGTAAGCGACTACTGTTACTCTTTTCTTCATCGTACATCATCTGACATTCCTTGTAGCGACGATCAGATCTGAGGGGGGAGGGGCATACATCGTAAGTAACATTTCTTATTAAGGTAGGGAAATCTTACCTCCTGAGATTCCTTTGGGCATCAGCTTTACCCTTTGTTTCAGTTTCCAATTCACCTTCTAACTCTGTGATCTAGATATGTGATATGTGGTGATATTCTAATATATTCATTACAGTTTGCTTACCCTTGATTGCAGTTTCAACACCTCTTTCTTCAAAGCCTTGCCTCCCTTCTCAATTTCCTCATCAAGCTTAGTCTGCAAATCTTTGCATTGACGATCAAGGGCAGACTATATGGATAAGATGTTTAGCATGGAGTCAGATTAAGGTACCACCCAACCTTGGCTTTCTCAGCAGTGGTCAAGTTCTCTTGTAAAGACATGCCATCTGACTGCAACCGGGCAACCTAAACAAAGAGAAGAAAAGCAAGACATCCACAATTGTTCATTTATAACCTTACCTGTTCCATGCTCTTACGCAGCTTCTCAGCATTTTCTTTGGACTCTCCTTCCATCTCATCATACTCTTCCTACAGTGCACATGTACCAAAGGGATCACACACATAAGTATCAGCTACCTGTAGGGTTGAGAACATTTGCTCTGCCTTTCTCTTGGCTGATTGTAATGATGAGTTCTGAGCGGTAAGCTCATTAACACGATCAGCTTGATCATTACGCTCAGCATCAGCTGCCTTCAGTGCTCGTTGCACCTATACACAGATGTGAAGATGAGTGAACCAAAAAGTTGTGATCACTTAAGGAACAACAAACCTGTTCCAACTGAGCACGGATCTCTTCAATTTCTAGTTGAAGGTCGTTAGCCCTCTTCTCAGCCTTCGTAGCAAGATCATGCTGTTCATCACGTAATTTTTGCTCATCATTGTATAGCCCTGTCAATTCCTAAAATATAAGAGGCAGACATTGTTAATAAGTCACAGACATGATGTGCAGTAGTCTTACCTTGACTTGAGCTTGTAGTTTTTTGTTAGTCTTGGCTTGATCGGCAGCAGCTTTTTCTTTAGCCTCCACTGCACCTTCCAAATCACTGATCTGTCCTTCAATGAGCTTGCGTTGACGTGACTGTTCATTCTTAGCCTTGGTCTCCTCATCCAAGCTTTGCTGCAAAGCATCCAACTGACGCTGGAGGTTCTTTCTACAATCGCATACGTGTTGTATTATATTTGCATTCTACAATGTGCAAGAGTTGCAGACCTTTGTGCTTCCATTTCTTCATCCTTCTCAGCAAGACGACGTTCAGTATCTTGTTTCAGCTGAGTCAGCTCTAGCTGCATGCGCAACACACGAGCCTCTTCACTCTCCAGTTGATTTTCAGCTTCCTAACATTAAAACGAATCATTGGTTATTCACCCTTTGTTTTACGATGGGTAGCTTACTTCAAGTGCCTGGTTGAGCTCTTCTTTCTCCATTTCCAATTTCTTCTTAGCCTTCTCTAAGTCATGAGCAGACAGGCCTCCCTCGCTCAACTGCTTTTCAAGGTCTTTCATCTCCTCTGTGAATTATAAGAGACCAATTATTTGTTTGTATTGTGCGTGTACAGCAGCACATACCTTGGAGATGTTTATTATCACGACGCAGGCCATCACTCTGGTCAGTGAGTTCTTCAAACAGAGATTTCAGTTTCAAGAGCTGTGGAGAATTTTGTGCATAAGTATTTTTAAAGATACTATCATACACACCTCTGTGTTGTAGTTACGAGCCTCTCTACGAGCATCCTCCAATTCACCCTCCTTTGCCTCATATTTGCTCTTGGCTTCAGCAATTTGTTGATCAATTTTCTTTTGCTTCTTCTCCAAACTGGCAGCATCATTACGACTCTACAACACATCAATATTTTTCAGGTCTAAAACATCCCACCAGAACATGGTAATTAACCTTCTCCAAATCAAGGTTGATATCCTCAAGTTCAGCAGCAATACGGGCCTTGGTCTTTTCCAAACTTGAATACTTGCTTTCTGTGGTGCCTAGAGTTTCTTCTGCTTCAGTAAGCCTCTGTTGGAGCTTGCGCCTAACAAAAGGACCAAAACATAAACGTAACATTGTTGTTACCCCCAGCAAAGATGTATGATGGCACACAAGACAAAACTTGCGTACTTTGCATCTTCAAGTTCCTCAATACGTGGTGTGGCCTCAGAGTCAAATTTATTCTTCCATGAGGCAGCCTCACTCTTAGCATTCACCAATTGTTTCTGCAGTTCAGCCTTGCTATCCTGTTCTTCTTCAATTGATTCTTGAGCATTGGCCAAATCTGCCTCTACTTGCTTCAGCTTTGCAACAGCATCCAACTTGCCCTAAACCACCAGACACATTTGATAGTGTTTAATGTACATCTTCTTTACTTTGTTTTCTATGTCCAGCTCATTTTTGGCTTCATCTAGCTGTGCTTGAAGACCATTTTTGGCTTTAGTCAAGGAACTGATCTTGCTTTCTGCTTCTTCTAATTGTGCAGCAAGTTCTGTGTTCTCTGATTGAGACTTGGTTTTAAAGGCACTCAACTCAGTCACAGCAGCATCACTGTCACGAAGCTACATTATATCAATAGAGAAAAGCATTACTACACATACAGCAGGCTTTCCAAATACCTTTGCAGTAGCATCACCCAATTGCTCTTCAGCAGCTCTTAATTTCTTTTCCAAAATACTCTTAGCCTTATTCAACTCTTCCAATTGAGCAGACAATTCTTCTTGATCTGAAGACAATGAACCACGTTCTTTCTCTAGTCTACACAATAGAACATATTACAGAACACATAGTTTTGCCATTATCTTTTAGTGTGTATGTACCTGGACTTTGTCTTTTGAAGGCTGTCAACCTTTTCCTCAAGTTCTGTGACTGCTTGAGCATGTTTCTTCCTCAGGTCACCTACTGTCTTCTCATTTTCTTCTGCCTGTGTCTCAAAGTCATTACGAAGTTGTGTCAATTCATTCTCTCTCTTGCGGTTCATCTCAACCTAGGAGATACACGGCAACATCAGATGGGTTAAGAATGCACAGATAACGAACCTGGGCACTGGCCATGCCTCCCTGTTCTTCAAGTCTATCAGTTAAATCTTCTAATTCCTTTTGTAAATCTGTTTTTTGCTTCTCAATCTAAATAAAGCACAAAACTGTTGAGAGAGATGTAACACAGGATAGTGCCATACCCTCTTTCTCATAGAACGCTCATTTTCAAGATCCTCTTCAAGTTCTTCAATCTTTGCCTCTAATTCTCTTATTCTACGCTGGAGGCTAGCTATCGTAGTTTGGTCCTCTTCAATCGTTTGTTGTAGACCAGTGATCTCCTTCTCTTTGCTGCACGCACAACACACAATGTGAGACATTTTCTCCACAAGTGTAAGTGTTGTACACTTCACCTTGCAATGTTTTTCTCCAGTTCCCGTTTATGGTTGGTTAGTTCTTCACAACTATTCTGTGCATTCTTATAGTCACCCTCCAACTTTCGTTTAGCCTTTTCTACTTCAGCACGACTCTGTTTCTCCTTAGACAAGTCATCTTGCGTCTACAACACAGATGAAAAACAATTCAGTGGCTTTATACACACAATTATCATACTTCTTGTAATGATCCCTCCAACTTGATTTTAACTTTTGAAAGATGGTTAGCTTTGTCTTCTTGTGTTTGAAGAGAATTTGATGTATCCTATCAGAAATAAACAAATACTAATGTTTGACTTTGTGTAAAAATATATACGCACTTGTAGCTTTTCCTCCAATAATTTGCGTTCCTTGCTGAGCTTGCCATAAGCATCGTTGATTTTTTCAATTTCAGTGTCCAAAACTAGATTGTCCTTCTCTTTTTGAGCCTTCTCTTGTTCAACCTACAGACACATTGCATACAATAGCCAGCAAAAGTTGATATCACTGCGTACCATTTGTATTTGTTGTTTGATATTTTCTAGCTGCTCTTCAGCATGTTCCAGAGCAGCTTCGACCTTCCTCTTTGCTGCCCCAATATTAGCATTATTGTCTACCTCTTCTTCAAGTCTTTCCTCAAGTTCCTAATTAAATAAAATTGAACAAGATCCCATTGTGAAAACACATAATAACCTGTATGTTACTCTCCAGATCTGATTTCTTGGTCAGTAAACGTTCAACATTGTCTTGTGATTCGGCTGCCACGTCTTGTTCCCTTTGTAACTGCATAAACAGTTGCTGTTTCTCAGCCAACAACTTTGATTGATGTTCTTCCAGCTGTTTGCGATTCTGTTCCTCCTTGGTGACCTTCTCTCGAAGTTTGTTCAACTACGTAAGCATAACGATGTATTTATATAATTTTCATAATCAGAATTATAAATACCTCTTCCTCTTTCTGTCGCAGTTCGTCCTCAGTACGGGCAACGTTCAACAGTGGCTTCACCTGTACACAAGCAAGACAAAATAAAATAAACAAAGGCACAGTAAATCAAGGTACCCCACCTTGGTGTAAAGCTTCCACCACTTCCAGTCACGAAGGAAGAGATGCTTGCGCACATTCCTCTGGATCACAGCAATGGCCAGTCTCTGGTCTTGCAGCTTGCGATATTGTCTTCTCATCAAGAAACCACGCAAGTAGGCTTGGAATTCAGTGATGATTTTAGACAGCCGTTCATCACGTAGATCTTCAAGACGACCAAGTACTCCAGTTCTGAAGAACACCTTGCTGAAACCAAGACGGTATTCACTGGACTCCAATTGAAGAGCTTCCAACAACAGTTCAACTGCCTTTCGGCCATCCATGAATCCAGCTGGAATAGCTTTGGGTGCTAAAATAGCATACCTACATATGGATAGGACAGCATGTCAAATCTAATATGAAAAAGATATGAAAACTATTACCTTTGCCTGAACTCCTGGTACAGAAGTCTGTTGGGGAATCCTTTACGGCAGATACGAATACCCTCAAGGACACCATTGCAGCGCAGTTGGTGCAGCACAAGCTGAGCATCGATCACTCCAGGACGCTTCACCTCGTTGGGGATGATGCACCGCACAAAGTGAGGTGTGGTGTTGCGAAGGTTGACCATCAAGCGATTCAGAGATTCCTGCATTAAACACACAAGCTTGTAAACCAGATGTTCTTTTTGTATTGTTAAGTTGAGTGATGAAGCAAATACACACCTTGTGACGTTGGCCCACAGTGATAAACTGAGATCCCTTTCCACGAGGACGTTCTCCTATAAACATAGCAATGAACACACTGTACACCAGTTTAATATCTTACATAGCCACTACATGATCCCAAAATTCACATGCAAATTTCATTACTGACTGAACACGTACCTTCACCAAGGTAGTCAGACCATATTGATGAGATGAATGCTTCAGATGATTTCTTCAAAAGCTCCACAACCGAATCATTGAGTGGGTCCTTGTTCTTGTCCAACCATCCTTCAACAGTGTAACCAACCTAAGTATTTATAGAAGTGAGTAACATATGATACATCTAAACTCCATGCACTTACAGTTCCAGCATAGTGAGCAACCTCAAAGTTATGTTTGGCCTTGAACGTTGGCTTGCTATAGTTAGGAGACTTGTTGTGATGGTTAGCATTCAGTTTGTTGAGGAATGAAGTGTCCGTAGCTTTGGGGAACAAACACTCTTCATCCAGCAAAGACAGTATACCCAATTGCTACAATATACAAGCACGCAACATTACCACAATCACCTTACTAACAACTTTGATGATCCACCTTCTCAATCAGATCAATACATGGTTGTAGATCAAGACCAAAGTCAATGAAGTCCCATTTGATACCCTCCTTCTTGTACTCCTCTTGTTCCAACACAAACATGTGATGATTGAAGAATTGTTGCAGTTTCTCATTTGTGTAGTTAATGCACAATTGTTCAAATGAGTTATACTGGAATATCTCAAACCCAGCAATGTCCAGCACACCAATGAAGTAGGACTTCCTCTCCTACCAAATAACACCATACTTCACTATGCGATATACATATACATATATATATACAGTCGTATACCTTGGTATCCAGTGTTTTGTTAACACGACTAACCAGCCACTTGAACATACGCTCATACAAACTCTTGGCCAGAGCCCCAATGGAGTACTCCACCTAATGACACACAAAACAAGTGGTGACGTATGTAACATTGCCCATAAAAGTGGTTACCTGTTGGAGGTTCCTGCCTTTCATCACATACTCACTGCCAACCTTGATACGAGGCCGCAACAAGGAACGCACCAAATCGGTAGAGTTGATACCAAGCAAGTAAGCAACCTTCTCTGCTTCTATAATGACCAATCATACAAAGAGTAAAACTGCATTCACTTTGTAACTACTGTGTACCTGAAGTACTAGGGATCTCAGCTTGTTCTTCACGTGGCCTCTGCTTCGCTACAATGTTGCCAAAGTGAAGGACAGCAGCAACCGTCTTGAAAAGTGAGAGCTTCTCATCATCAGTGAAACCCAATACATTCATTGCATCCTACAATAAACATAATTAGTAGTTGTATGTGTATGGTGTGTGTGCGTGTGTGCGTGTAGGCAAGTGGTTACCCGTGTCACTCCAAACATGTAAGCATCATCAACTCCATCAACCTGTGTCTCTCCATTGGACAAGAACTTGAACTGCTTCACTTGACGTGTCAACAACAAGTCATCTGAACAACACAATGACACTACTTGATAAACAGTTGTTAATGATCTGCTTCATGGGCATAAGGATCACGCAATCAATAGTGAGTAGTGTACTCTGTGTTATGTGCGTTTAGCGTGCCATGTGTGCAAGCGTTGTGCATGCATACTTGCACATTGGAGCAACACACAATGTTACTGCAAAACAACTCACTCAGCATATCTTGTGGTGCTCCAGCCAACAACTGATAGAACATGTGATAACATCTCTCCCCACTTTGTTGTCTGATCACACGAGACTTCTCCAACAAGTCTAATGTGTCAAGCATATTGTAGTAAACCATGTTTATGTAGTAATTCAACACCAGCTTGTATTTCCACACAGTAATTCAACAAGTACAGTATTTCAACCACATTGTACTACACTTGTGTATCCTCCATGAAAATATGCTAGTCAATTATAAACATTGACCTCAGGTATGTCTATATAAACAACATCAACTTCTACAGTACAAGGAAACAATGTGTAGGCAGCATTGGGAGTAAGTGTAAGTTAGTATATATACACTATAAGTGACCAGTGTACCATAACTACTAGGAATAACATTGAGGAAATGTACAGTGTAGTATATACGTGTTGTATATACATACAGTATTCAATATCAGCTCCAGCAATCTTGCCAGTGTTTCCAAAATGGATACGAATGAACTTTCCCTGTTAGTGAGGAACATGGTGATTATAAATTGTGCTCAATCTGAATACTTACAAAACGTGACGAGTTGTCATTTCTGATCGTCTTGGCATTACCAAATGCCTCAAGAACAGGGTTAGCTTGGATTACTTGATCTTCCAAGTTGCCAGTCTGTAAATAAGCATGCATGCATAATCAGCTTAGTATCTATTCCTAATATGTGTATTCACAGTAATATCTGATCATACTTTGATGACATACATTTGATAACCAGAAGCCACACAAGAAACAAAACAGAAGCCATACAAACTGTCATTGTACATAGCTGTGGCTACATATTGGGTCAACCATGGCGACCACATTCTAACATCATGGCTATACAGCTGTTTAATCATCAGTCAATCATTCAAGCAATGTATGCAACACATGCCTTGAGCATGCGTACCTTTTTCTGTGTGCTGCCTCTTGGAGCAATGTAGGCAAAGTACTGGATGACTTTCTTTGTGTTCTCTGTCTTGCCAGCTCCAGACTCCCCACTGTCCAGGTAATGCAAGGAATGTAATTGACAACAACATAACTAAGTAATTGGAATTTTTGTGACAATTACAGGAAATGTGATAACTACACAATGAATATACAGTAAATCCAGCAAAGGACTTCTAAGTGAAACCATTTAACACCCTCGCAACATGTATGTATGTGTGTATGTACACACGTGTGTAACTGTTTGACTGTGTAACTGTTTGACTCACGTGATCAATATTGACTGGTTCTCGCGGTCTGTTGCACAAAAAAGAACACAGGTATAAAATACATGCTTAAATTAACACTGTTAAATTTACACACAAAACTTGTAGGCAGATACTAGACAGATCTACAATTCATAGCTACAACATTCAACAAGGCATATCATTGGATAATTCCTTCCTACACAGTACAGCAATCACAGTAGACAAACATTACACTCCCGTGGTATAAACGTTATCAATCCATGGTCTAACCTTGCAGCATGTCAACGTAAGCATTGTCCGCCACTGCAAAGATATGCGGAGGCATCTCAGTACGTCTCTTGCCACGATACATGTTCACAACTTGCTCAGTATAAATCGGGAGGTTCCGGTATGGATTGATAACCACACAAAACAGGCCAGAATAGGTCTAACACAAAAACACAAAATCTACTGTCAATATTTGCTGCTAAATATTTCAATCATTATTGAACCACAGTGTAAATTAATGTGGCTATAATCAAGCAAGCTTTAGTAGTTGCAGATAGCACAAATTACACACTGGATTGTCAATACTCACATAGATTAGGCTAGAGTAGTAACGCTGTCGGAGATTGTGCAGTACACTAGCTTCATTTAGGTAGGTCAGGCTGGCCATGTCCTCGACCTTCTCAAACTTTGGTGGATTCATCTGTTGTGTGTTGTTGATGTCCACCTCAATGTCCTGTGAAGTAAACAAACTCAATTCATGTTTGATTTCAATAAACAGTTTTTTGTAAAATGCATCGAATTAGCCTGTTATCTTGCATAGCTAGTGGAGAGTGGATGCTAAATTTCCTTACACTTCCATCCACCAGTTCCAAGAGGATTTTGTCGCCTTTCTTTGACTTCACACAGGCCGACTTGAAGGCTTCCTCTTCGTCGGGGATCCAC
Organism: Dysidea avara; assembly: GCF_963678975.1. Lineage (NCBI taxonomy): Eukaryota > Metazoa > Porifera > Demospongiae > Dictyoceratida > Dysideidae > Dysidea > Dysidea avara. The sequence continues at coordinate 38,477,293 of NC_089274.1, forward strand.
AGCCACTTTTTAGAGTCGAACATCCTCGTGTGCTCCATCAGCTGCAGGTTGTCCTGCTTGCGCAGGTACATACTTGGGTCTGAGTCAGACATTTTGTCTAATCGACAAGGTCAGATCGTCTTCAATCTGCTCGAGGAGATAAAATAAAGCATCTGCAAACTACAAAAGATGGATACGAGTATGTTTTACCTTTTCTCTTCGGTTTCCTCAAAAGCGGTGCTGGAGAAGAACCACAAACGTACACACTGCGGTGTGGGTGAGCCAGTAACCTCAAAGATAACCTTATATAGGTCTCGCAAACACGTATGGTATGTGCGCGAAAATGTTTGCATACAACAATTTCCGGTGGTAACCTATCAAGCGCCTTGAAAATAATAAAATGCTGTAGCGCGCTATTTCTCATAATGCTTTCTGTGAGCGTTAGGATTTGAGATTGTAGCGAAAGTGGTGTAGAGTTTACAGGTCGAAGGGAGTCCGCTATGTCGCAGTATTCGGATTACGAACAGTACGATGACAGTTTTTCCGACTCGGACAATGAAATTCTTCAGTCTGGCGAAGTTAAGAACCGCAACATGAAGGCAGGATACAGCTCTTTCGCCGACCAAGAAGATTTAATGGAAAGTCTGAGCAATGCTCTTGAGTACGTATGATTTATAACATGTAGTACGTGTATTTCTCCTCCACAAACACAAAGTTACAACATTTTACTTTTGTTTTATGAAGTTCCAAGTCGGACAGCCCTAAGCAACAGAGTAAAAAATTGAAGAAACTTTTAAAACAAGACAAGCCTAAAAGCAAAGCTAAAGCAGAGCATAAAGGAGGTGGATTCAAGTTGAAGAAATCTACGAAAGGCAACAAGAAAAGCAAGCCTAAAGGTATGCCAAGTTTTACGTATTATTTACAAACCAGGCTTCAACACCTGTGTGTAGTGTCATACGATTAGACCTCCTGTTAGTTCTGAAATAACATACAACAACTGAAATGACATACAATGACAAGTCTCGTATACAAGTGCACACACTTTGTAGAGCTTGATGGAATTTTTTTCAATAATGGATGTCTATTTATGCTTGCCCTAAATAATGCAATCTACAATTCTAAGTAGCAGCCCTGTATTCCCTATATGGGGAAGACCATAGGTATAGTATCTATGGGCAGATCTTATAGCACAACCCTGCCAGAAACAAGGTGCACAGGCACATGTAATCTCTTTCCCAACTATCATTGAAGCCCTGGTATATATGGTAGTGTAATTACAGCTCTTTTAATTTTACGTGTACCAGCACAAGGAGGTACCTGAAGCTTTACACTAGCGTACATTGATTGTCTCTGTTGGTTTAGCTTAGTACATCACATAGTAAACATTGTATCTATAAATCTGTATATCAATTAAGCTTTAGCAGGTGATTTGATTTGTAATTTGTCAGAGGTGGTAAATAATAAATAACCTTGTTATCTTACCAACATTGCTTGTCTTGCTCCTATAGAAGACAATATTGTGTTTGGAGTTAGTTTGTTGACTGCTGTACAGCGGAGCAAACTAGCTGCAGATGGTATTGAACTTCCTACAGTTTTTAGAGAATGCATCAATATCCTTGAAGATCGAGGTACGTAATTGTACATGCACATGTACGGTGTATATACTAAAACCTTTATGAAACCACCCTCAGAATGAATCAATATGTACATATAGCAACATTGTTGTAAAAGACCCTCTGAGACCTCTACCAATATAGTTTGACCTCTGAAAAATCCAAATTTTCTTTATAACTTAAAAAATTTTCATTATTAACCTTTGCCTCCATAATGAAGACATTATTATGAAGTGTTCCAATGTACACACATCCTGTGCTGTATGTTACGCATAGTTTAGTATGTCCCCGGCTTCTTTGTTTTGGAACTAAACACAATTATATAGCAGCCATCCAGTGATGCTAGGGTATATTTTGTAACATGATGTTGGCTGTTTGGCTTACAACTGTAGCTTTATTGGCTCCCTCCTGGTCTGTTTAGTGTGGCTTTGTGGTGATAGGCTTGTTTGTAGCTACACTTCACCCTTCTTGTTGTTGATGTAGGGCTAGAGCAAGAGGGTATCTACCGATTGTCTGGAATGAAGTCTAAAATTGATGAAATCAAGGCTGCCTATGATAGAGGTGTGTGTATGTGTGGTGTAGTGTGTGCATTTGTGCATGCATGTGCTGTAGTGTGTACTTGTCTGTATATACTTTTGGTGTGTGCCAACAGAATTTTAGTTAGCAGGATATTCATTTACAGACAAAAGCAAATATAGCAAATTTACAACCTATCTGTTGAAAGGTTTTGTAGCATAGTAACCTGCAGCCTGTACACGGCACTTGAGCATTTGCATTCTTGTTACCAGTAAATTTAAGAGGTAGTAGAGATGAAAGCATGTATGAATTTACCTAATAATATTACAGTATGTTTTTAATTCACGCATACAATAATAACAGTATGCTGTTGGTTAAGTGGGAAGCCAGAGATGTACATGTTGTATGTGACATGTTACAACTAAACTATGTGCACATTCACCGCTGGAATAAAATATTTAAATGGCTGTAGACATGCATACTCTCAATAGGGAAAGCTCTACAGTGAATACTAGAAAATGAGGAGACCTCTGTAATTTGGACACTTACATACGTAGTAGGCTCAAATTATCCCTTTAATCAGGACACGTTGATGATCAAGGCACTTTTGGTTGGTCCTAAAGTTTTCATGCAGGCTCCAGTGTATGTTATTTTACTACTTAGCCAGGTTAGTTGATAGTACAATGTTGAAAACAAGACATGCAACAATATGTTTAGTGCTAAAGACGTAAATATTGTGGTGTAGTGATGTTATCAATATTTGGCTTGGTACACATCCATGTGGCACTGTTTGTTACAGCCCAGTGAGTTTTAGTTTACCAAATTTAAAAACTTGTTTATAAAAGCTCACAAGTTATGCATATAATACCCACTACCTTCTTCAAGCAGCAAAGTTGTTTACTGTTCCTTGGTTATTGAATTATGGGAAGAAACAGAACGGTTAATCCACCTACTTAAAATGATGACTAAAGTACAGTGTGCATTGTCTCATCTATTCCTTACATCTCATTTTAATGTTTCATCTACTGCTGCTATGAAACCATTCAAGGTATATTTCAATGAATACAATAGGTATTGCTAGGATGCGAGCCTTCCATAGAGCAGTTGCTTGATATTGTATTCATTTCTCTATTTTCAATACCAAATGTGTACACACTATATAATAAGAATTGAAGTGTGTATACATGTACATGGGAAATTTTGACGAAGGAAAAATTTGACAAATCCATACTCATCAAAATGTTGCAAGAAATCTTAACACCTAGTTTTACAGGTGCTTGTGAATGTTTGACAACTTAAAATTTAACAACTAAAAGTTTGACAAATTAACTGATTCATCAACCTTTTCTTTTGTCAAAATTTCTTGTTGTACAGTACTGCAGTTTTTCAATGTCCTTTTCTATAATAATTTGTCCCATGTGGTGTTATTTCATGCACAGGGTAGTAATTTAAAAGTGCTTGCATATAATTAATAAAATTTTTACTTGCAATAGTGAAGCACACACGTAACACACAGTATATCCAGACTCTCTACTCCAGTGTTTAATTTAGATTAGGCTTTAGCACCCTGGTGTTTTTAAACGTATCATTTTGTACCTTGTAGTGAAATACTCGGCCAGCTCATGTGTGTACTTCAGCCTGGCTTTAGTCGGATTAATATTATAAAAGTTTAGTATTTGAAATAATAGCGACCTCTATAATAAGACTACCCATCATTGTGGCTACATCAAGTGGTCCCAAACAGTGCTGAGGTATAATTTATCACCCCTTTAATAAGGTCACTTCAAGTGTATTTCGTGACCTCATTAATAAGACCACCTCATTATAAATAACAGTGTCAAATAGGTAAGAACACAGCTAAAGTGTATTTCGTGACCTCATTAATAAGACCACCTCATTATAAATAACAGTGTCAAATAGGTCAGAACACAGCCAAAGTGTATTTGGTGACCTCATTAATGAGACCACTATCAAATGCATATTGATGGCCTGAATTTTGGCTATGGCCTGCTATTAGTAAAGAACAGTATACAGCAGGTTTGAATGTCCAGCACACTAGCAATACAGATAATTCTGCATTGCATCTTGTCTTCAATTGCCATATGGCAGGGACATTTATTTCTTTTTTAAACATCTTATTATACCGGCCACTGAACAAGACTGGCAACTATATGAGATTGACAGTTATATACAAGATTAGCAATCACGTATTCTTTAGAATGCATACCTCCAAGTTGTACTCTCCTGGATGTATTCCAGAAAGGCTAATAAATAGTCTCCACTTGAATCACTTCATTGTTAATTTCATCATTTTTGTCTTTACGACACTGTACAGAATTGTCTGCATTAGGCTTTTTTTTGACTCTGATTTAAGACCCAGTGTTTATTCTCAAAAGTCAGTATTATTTCTGTTGAAAATATCCCCGGGTGATTAATCATTTATATGGATTGATGATAATATCATTATATATGAATAGTGGTTATAGCTACATTCAACTGTTGTGTTCAATATACATAATATATAAGTATTCGTAGACTCCACTGAACTAGGAAGGTAACAATGTGGTTGTAAACAAATATTTATATTATGTACGAATGTGTGGCATCATGCAAGAACATTTGAGCTTGTATCGGCTTTTAATCACATAAGTTATTACCATTAAATGCTCAAGTGTTTGGTTTTATGCTCGGTTAAACACAGTTATGAAGCTATGTGTGTCTTTATCAAGTAGGTGATGATGGTTGGCCAGTAATTGGTTTGTTTATCTTGTGGAATTCTGAGCTTACTGACCATAAATCCTTACGATAAATATACTATGTAAACAACAATTCTTGAAATATCTTATCTACCACAAACTGAAATGATAGTTGATATGTTCTGCTGATCTCAACCCAAATTAGTACTTGAATTCCTCAATTTAGTGATACCATTGATCCCTCTATACTAGCCCAATGGATATTAGTCTATTGATAGTGGAAACCTTCCATGGAGTAATTTGTTGTGTGTACACTACTCTATCCCAGTACATCACCATACAAGGTCTGTACTAGTCTTGTAACTGGATTAATTAGGACACACGATGGTCTTCTAATTCACTTATTATAAAAATGACGGAAGTATAATTAGAGACCTTGTGTGGAGTGAAGTTGTTTTTCATTCGTTTAATATATGTATGGTTTCCTTCTTCATAAAATGTTATGCATATGTGGACATAATATTATGTATATTGAAGTACTGCAGTCTAATGGATTATGCATGATGTATATTAATGTGTTTCTGTAGGTGAAGAGGTGGATTTGGAGAGTGCTGATGCTAATGTAGTGGCCAGTCTATTAAAGCAATACCTCAGGGAGTTACCTGACTCCCTACTAACTAGTAGACTACAGGATAGATTTGAAATGATCACCAGTGAGTATCCCGGCCTGTGCTTGATATTGAATAAATTACATGTGCATGTGTGTTTAGTATAGTTTCATGACATACATACAGACAGACAGATACATATAATATAAGTCCATGGCATCCACAGTGATTAGGCACCAGCCTATTATGCTGGAATAATTTTGAGCATAATAGGTGCCTGAAAGCATCAAGCATTATGCTAGCATATGCAAAATAATTATGTCATACTGTAAGCAAAAATGCACGCCATTGAAAAAGGTGGACAGTACAGTTGATGCCGCAGTGGAGCATAGTTATTTGACGTGACTATTATTATAGTTTACAATGCAGCCAAATTCTTAATGCACAACGAGTGTTAACTTTCACATTTAACCAGTTGTTCATAAGCTAAAGTTTATCATTATCCATTGGAAAGTAACAAAACATGGGAACTGCAGAAAATTTTGAGCAAAATTATGAGCATAATAGGCAAAAATTTTGAGCACTGCAACATAGCATAATAGGCAAAATTAAAAGCATAATAGGCTGGTGCCTAACAGTGATAATGCAAATTTTATCAGTTTACAATATACTGGTACATTTATTGGTACACACTATACTGAAGCACCTACATGCATATATTCACAGATGGGTATGGCCATTGCCATAGAGATGGTTTAAATTGCTATTAGTACTCATATATAATGTTCAAGGGGTCACACAAGTGCACATACCAATGGTTGCTATATGATGCACAGCACTACTGCACTATACACACTACACTCACGTACACACTAGATACATGACACACCCATGTACTGAGAATCTACCAATGCTGTGAAACCATTACATGTACGCACGCGCGCACACACATACACACACACAATTGTTATTAAAATTTTGTTCTCTATCCCATAGAAAAGTCCAACAGTATACAACAGATCATAGCAATGAGAGAAGTACTGGCTGACATGCCATCTCACAATAGACTAATGTTAGGATGGTTGATGGTGCACATGAGCCACATTGTGAAACATGTGAGTACCTGTTGTATTGTTGGGTGTGCTTACATGTGCAACTGTCACTATTAATATGGGGAGAAATATTTGCACTGTTTCCTACCGTTAGTTATTTAATACAAAGCAACTGGCATCAATACAATGGTAACAGCTCTTAGAACCAGGATAATTTATCAACACATTTAGCAAGTATAGTGTATCTGTGAGTACTTGAGCTGGCAAGGTCCAAATGAATTACTTTAGTGACCATCTATAGTACACAGACGGTATGTAGACTCTTTTCCTAAAGGAGAGTCTATTAAATATCACTCTGGGACCAATACTGCCTTTATTAAGGAGAGAAGTACCACACATAGGCTGATTGAATAGATTAACTTTACTATAGTATAAGGTCTTTGTTAGAGCTTTCAATAGTACGTAAATTCAATAATATGTCAATATTATCTTTCCTTAGGTATCTGTTAACAAGATGGGAATACCAAACATCATAATAGTGCTCAGCCCCACACTACAAACATCTCCAGCAGTACTGGCCATCATGTTGAACAATGTCAAGGAGATATTTAGTGATGTCACAATCACTAAGTTAGTGGCCTGCATAATATCATCACATACCAGTCATACACGATAAGCTATATACTTAATGTGATGCTATTTCTGTCATTATTATTACTGTAATAGGCTTTGTAACATTATTCTGTACAATTGTCATTGCTATGGGATTAAGGCTTCATGAAATGTCACAATTCTATTGCTGCAGATATGTGCGTCCACAAGAGGAGGAGGTGGTGATTGAAACTACTCACGAGCCATCCAATAGCTTGGACACCTTCAACACACCAGAGTTAGTAAATGTGACTGTCTCAGCAAAAGTCCACATAGTCACACAATGATAATATCAAAATAGTGTAACGTAATACATTTACATACATAGTTTCAGTATGTATGTAAAGTTGCTGTTAATACATGCGTGTATCATAGAGGGTGGTACTTTTTCTGGCCATGTAAAATATCAAAATAAGTTCCTTAGTGGTTTCACTTCTCTAAATAGTTGTAAAGTAATGTCACTAATATTGAGTTGTTGTGTCTTTCTGTGATATACTGTAAAGTGTGTCTTTTGCTATGCAGGAAAGTGGTAGCAGAAATTGAGAGATTGGGTAGCATACTACAGAAACTACATGGACAGATGGCTGGCAAATTCAATGAGGCATGTGTTGGTTATGTTATTGTGTGATATGTATATGATGGAAAGGTTGATGGGTCTTTAGTTGTGTTAGAGATGTATTTGTTTGTGTTTAGAATGAGGAGAGAATATGGGAACTGCAACGAACCATAACTAATCTGAGAAGAAAGGTGTGTATTGAACAATGTGTAGTACTGTCCGTGTGTGTGTGCGTGTGTATTGTGTTGATGTCACAATGTAAATGTATTATTTCTCTGTAGCTGAAGTCAATGAAATCTCAGTCTCAACCAGCTATCCTTGATGTAACTAGTGAACCTGAAGGTGTGTAACAAGTAGCTACTGTATGACTGTAATATTGACTACTATTAGTAGCATAGTCCAGTATCATACAGTATGGTAGTACTGTATACTGTATATTAGGGATCAAGGAAGTTTAGGTTTTATAGGCCAAAAATATCACCCAAAACCAGCTTCATAACACCATCCTGGAGCCTTGGTAGTATATTGGTTAGATATAACCAAGCCCAAAAGTACCTCCAGTACGACCCCAATAGATTGTTACAAAAATTTTAAAATAATTTTATTCAATGGAAGTTAACTGATGCCTTCAGGCGAGTGTAACTCAATATAACGGCTAAGACTACAGGCTTGATTTTTTTCACTGTTCAACGTCGCTTTGTCCCAAGATGTGCCTTTTGGCATGCCACAGTACATACAATCCATGCATCATGGACTTACCTTTGTCCTCCTTTGTTTTAGCCCAAGGTGTCGATTCACGGTAGCACGATGCATGGCTTCCGTAAACAGTTGTATTTTACATGGTGACTGGGTTGATTGCAGAGGTGCTTCTAATACTGTTCTTTGTTTGTAACGGTAACGGACTGAAAATAGATGACTGCGAAGCATAGTGGCCACTTCACTTTCAAGTCAGCAATTGATAGTTGGGGTGTGCAAATTGTCCGTATTTTTCATGGTGACTGGATTGATTGCTGGGGCACTTCTGCTGTTCTTTGTTTGTAACATTGTGTAACGGCTGAACATATATAGCTGAAAGCATAATGGCCACTTCACTTTCGAGTCAGTAATTAATAGCTGGGGTGCGTGTTCAGACAAAAACATTAAGTCTGGTGATGTCCTTTCTTTTGATATGGTATGTGCGGATTCACCAGTCATAATAATGTTACAAAATAGTAAACAAACAAGTATAAGGAAAAATTAAGAATTTTAAGTTTGATTAGGGATCATAGAAAAAAGTAGGGGAAACAAGGGAGGTCACCTACAACTAGTATATCTAGGTGTAGGCGACCTCCCTTGTTTCCCTACTTTTTTCTATGATCCCTAATCGAACTTAAAATTCCTAATACTTGTAAGGTGTATGCACCCTTGTCTATACTGAATGGTTTTGTTACAGCCAATTACATTTTGTAGGATTTCTTAATACACTCATACATATGGAGACCACCCTATTGGCTGAAAAAGATGTAAGGGGAAACTTGTGTGTTTGCTGTTCTTATTATTTACTTGATAGGTATTGATGGAAGCTAATGAATTGTTGAAGGGAGAAATCAAGAAAGAAGCTGAACTGATAGAACAGTGCAAGGTAGGTACTGTATTTGTGTGTATGGTATGTTAAAAGTAGTTCTCTAGTGGGCAAAATTTATGTACATGTTGTATGGGTTAGTACTTCCCACTGTTTAGTGCTGTAGTCTCTTTTTTTGTTTTGCCTCCTTTTATGTGTGTTTTGTGCTAGCTTACTTTCTTTCTCTCCCTGTACACATCGGCTGATTTTTTGTGTATTTATATTTTATTGTGTTGTAATTGACTGTAGTTAAAATGTCCATAATATGGCTTAGGTCTTTACATCCATTTCCCTTGAAAACAAAATGTCTCAAATTGACATGCCATTGTATACTACTATACATTGCTGTGAACATCATTCTCTCTTATTAGACTGAGTTATCAAGAGTCCCTCCAGTTGAGGATGAATATGAGTTCTTTGAAGATGTAAGCTGCTAATTTATCAAAGTAATTGTACATGTGTCTACATTCTCTTTTACCAGGTGGATGTTGCTGAACTAGCCAAGCAGGTAGCAGCCTTGAAATGGCAAAGAAAAGAACTACAGGTACATACACTATTGGAATCATTGTGGTACAGTTCTTATTGCTCCATCACTTCAGGTTAATAATAGTGAATTAAGAGATGCTATTATCCAAGAGAGAGACTCAATTCGAGACCTCAACACCAAGCTAAGAATACATGCAGTCACTGAACAGACGGCTGCTGTGTCATGAGGGCGTTATAATAATCTACCTGTAAATTGATGAATGCCATTTTCAGATTTGCTTCTTTTTAAAACTGTCACATGTAAATATTTTATTATAATAACCATTGTGTGCTGTTGTAATGTGTTCATTGTGGACTTGTGTCTATTTTATTTTGTTGTAAATTAATATCATTTTGTTTGTTTATGTACATTACGTGTATGTGAAATTTTGATTATAATGTTTTCATTATGTACACAGATCAGGGAGATGATGGTACATGTGACTGTATATTAAAGGTTCAGTTCTCAAAGGAGCTTGCAAAATATTTCTGGATGGTAATACCATGGAATCCATCTCAACAAAGTAAAGGCTCTATATAGTTAGGGGCACTAAATATATCTCCATGTAAAAAACTGAGATGGTGGTCCCATGCAGTATTCTGGATTCATCATAGCAGCAAAAAACCTTTATTGTCTGTCCACTGTTTGACAAGCTGAAATTTCAATAATGCTTAACAAATTAATTGGATGTGATGTGATTTTTAGATGCCTTCTATAGAGTTGGCTACTAACCAACTGCTCTAACTAATATGCTGTCAGATTTTACCACAATTGGGACCGCCAATCATGACATCTAGCACTTATACATGTGCATGTATTTCTGAAGTCTATCAAGTGGTCAGAAAGACATATATAGCTATAGTTTGTTATAGGGTGGATATACCGTATGACAACAAATATTGGCGAAACTAATATTTGGCGATTTGCTATAAAATTGCAGTTGGCGAAATTTTAATTTGGCGAAATGCTCTCACTGAAAAATTGGCGAATGACTTTAGAATATTCTGGTCCTACTACTGTACTCGAATATCTGTGCTCCAATTTCTTTCATGGCCACATCTACTTTCAGGATTATTTGCTGTCTGTAGACATACTCCCCCATTTATCAATGGCTGCGCATTTATGTCTGCAAGCTTTCGTGGAGCTACACCCACTAATCGAGTACGAGTTTAAGTCTAGTCAGTAAGCCACACCCATTTCGGCATGCGTGGAACAACACTAATTTACCACTTTCAGTAGAACGTTTGTCGAAAACCTACTTCAACAACTGCTTGACCCAATGTTTGAAAATAAATATTGACGAAATTTAAATTTGGCGGTTTAGTGACGAATTGCCAATTCGCCAAATTTAGTTCACCGCCAAATTTAATTGGTATATGGGGGCTTTAATCTTGGGTAATATAATGCATAACCTAACCTTTCTTTAGTTGTTGTTTTTATAATAGCAATGCATGTATATAACAGTACATGCAGTAGTTATAGTGAAACTACAAAACAATTAACTATAACAACTATATACAAACTGCAGCAAAGAAAGTACAACTAGCTATGGGGAAAAGCAAACTGTGTAAACTCATCCTGGCATTGTTTGTGCATAAACACAATAGCTAGTGGGATCCACTGACAAAATAATTATTACTACAATCAAAACATCTTTGATTTCTAACTATGATCGTGTATTCTGCCCTTGAGAGCCATAAATTTACGGTGTGCTGCTAAACTAAACAGTATATGTCGGGTTAAAGCTCCCCATTCCCATTCCCATTCCTAGCTCCTCTCTTGAAATTGCTACTATCTTTGGCAGGAAGTTGGGACTCCTGTAAACATGTTTTATGTCCAGATGGCTACATCACAGCTAGGAAAATGAGACATGCTCTGTTAGATACTAGAACTAAATGTACCTCTGTAGTGATATATATAATATACATGGGATATAGCTATTTAACAAGGCTTCAAAGAAACTATTATTCTTCCATTGCTCTTTAATTACCAGCTGAACGAAAGCATGTCATCTTGCCCTTGCTGTTAGTTGGCAGCTTAGATGAGTTCTTAGAATCACTAATAAATCAGCCATTCGTTATTTCACCAGCATTTATATTTGTTTATTTATTCATTATTAACTCTACAGAGCATGACACACATGCAGATACCAAGTAAGTACTTGCTGGAGCTATATAGTACGTAGTTCTTGTTGAGTGATGGTCACATGGGTGAGAGCACTCAAGTAGTACTTCACATTACATTACTGGCAAGTATATATATATATATATAGCTATTACATAGCTAGCTACTTGCCAGAAAGTTTGGCAACGCTATATTATACACCCAGAATGAGCAGGAATATGATCACCCACAACAAATTTATTATTATTATTATTATAATTTTGGGGAAAAGGGCAGACAGCAAAGCTGATTAAGCCCAAACAATTACAAATTATAAGTGCTGTTCAATCAAGTTTGAAAATGTAGCTAGAGTGTTCAGTTCAATTATGTGCGGTGGCAGTGAATTCCATTCCCGCATGGTTCTTGGAAAGTAGCTTGTCATGTAGGTGGTGGTGTTTGTTGGTGGTACAATCAAGTGAAACGGATGATGATGTCTAGTGTGTCTGGTGGTGAAATGAATGTATTCTGGTAAAGATAAGCCAATTCCTCCATGCATTATTTGCTAGAACAAATTAAGCCTCTGTTGCTTCCTTCTCTTCACTAGGGGTAACCAGTTGAGCTGTTCCAGCATGGCACTAACACTACTGTGATAACTATAATCAGATAGAACCCATCTAGCTGCACGCCTCTGAACCTTTTCTAAGATTGATATCTGAGTCTGATAGTATGGGTCCCAAATCAATAGGTTGTGATCCTATATTAGACATTGCATGAGTTGTAATGGTATGATTATATAAGATAAACACAATAGCATACATTACACCACTCACACATACAAGTACACAAATAACATAGATAGTTGACAAAGCATGGCTTTTCACACAGCCATGAAAATCCCTAAATGAATGAAGTTCTTTAATATCAGATGGCAAGGAATTCCTGTTCAAAACTGAAGCGCTAAGGTAGCACCTATAGAGGTGCTATTTTTGACTGGAGCAGTCAAAATTTAGCACTCACATTTTAGTAATTAAATTTTGATCGTCGAAATGTCGCCTTGGTTTCACTTAAAAAAGAAGCTTGATTGCTTTTGCGGATGCCTTGATCGCTTGATTCACTGTACAGAAGCCCCTTGATCGCTTGATAGAATCTTGATCCTGGTCACAAGTGTTTCAACAGACAGTGTTATATAAACGTAGACAGTCCCGAGGGCAGTCCAGAAAGGGTGTCTGGATTCAGTGGAATGGAATGGTGGAATGGAATGGTGGAATGGAATGGTGGAATGGAATAGAATAGTGGAATGGAATGGAACGGTACTTAGGTAATTTCAATTAGTGGTCACCTCTTTAAAAGACCATGCACCTTCTAACAAAGACCACCTCTTTCAAAGACCGTTTAACTTTAATATCTGAATTGTTGTTTTAGAGCCCAATAAGACAGTCTTATTGATGAATTGTGTGCCACATGTTATGTCCCCTAGAAAAGCCAGTGATATCTGATTTATGATACAATACAGTAATAGACTAATAGCTATATACCCCATACAAAAAACAGCTTGGCTATACAAAGAAAAATGTGTCTACGAAACTAAAAGCAACTGGCAACTAAAGGAGCTAATATCTAGAAATGAATGTCAATATATACTGGCAACTAAGTATAATCTAATCAAAAACAGCCAAGCTGTAAAAAAAGGTGCAGCCCCCAAAAAGGCCATGGTGAAAAAAGATGTGAAATCCAAGGTGGCGGCCAAGAAATGGCTGTGATGGTAGGTTAATGGTTAAATTTTAATAACGACAATTCAGGCGAATTTGGTGCCAAGACCAAGTGGCACAAAATTCACCTGAATTGTCATTATTAAAATGTAACCATTAACCTACCATCACAGCCATTTCTTGGCCGCCACCTTGGATTTCACATCTTTTTTCACCATGGTTTTTTGGGGGCCGCACCTTTTTTTACAGCTTGGCTGTTTTTGATTAGATATCACTTCTTTTTGTATTTGTATACTGCAAAGCCTGCCTATGGCTGGCTTTGGGGCTTTTTTAACCCATGTGTTTTTTTCTTTACCACAGGAAGAAGAAAAGAACTTAAAGAAGATTTGTAATGCTTCAATTATTTTTGATTTTATTAGTAATTATACACATTATATACATATATTTATTACATGCCCATTATTCCCCACAGGATATTTTTTTGCAGCTGATCTCTCTACTGGGTGACTTGAAATGTAGCTGAACTATATACAGGATGGTTTCTTTGTAGCTGAACTCTCTACAAGGTGACCTCTTCTAGCTGGTCTATCTACAGGGTGATTTGTTTGCAGCTAAACTCTCTACATAGTGCTTTCTTTGTAGCTGAACTCTCTATAAGGTGATTTGTTTGTAGCTGATCTCTCTGCAGGTTGATTTGTTTTCTCTACAGGGTGATTGCTTGTAGCTGAACTCCTTACATTGTGTCTAGTTTCTAGCTGATGTCTCTACAGGGTGATTTTGTTATAGCTGATCTCTCTACAAGTTGATTTGTTTGTAGCTCATCTCTCTACAAGTTGATTTGTGTGTAGCTGATCTCTCTGCAGGTTGATTTGTTTTAGCTGAACTCTCTATAAGGTGATTTGTTTGTAGCTGATCTCTCTACAAGTTGATTTGTGTGTAGCTGATCTCTCTGCAGGTTGATTTGTTTTAGCTGAACTCTCTACAGGGTGATTTGCTTGTAGCTGAACTCCTTACATTGTGTCTAGTTTCTAGCTGATCTCTCTACAGGGTAATTTGTTTGTAGCTGAACTCTCTATAAGGTAATTTGTTTGTAGCTGATCTCTCTGCAGGTTGATTTGTTTTCTCTACAGGGTGATTGCTTGTAGCTGAACTCCTTACATTGTGTCTAGTTTCTAGCTGATGTCTCTACAGGGTGATTTTTTTGTAGCTGAACTCTCTACAGGGTGATTTGTTTCTAGCTTATCTCTCTACAGGTAGATTTGTTCATTGCTGATCGTTCTAAAGGTTGATTTGTTGTAGCTGAACACTCTGCAAAGTGTTTTATTTGTAGCTGATCTCTTTACAGGGTAAATTGTTTGTAGCTGAACTCTCTCCACAGTGACTTGTGTGTAGCTGAATTCTCTAGAGAGTGACTTAATTGTAGCTGAATTCTCTACAGGGTGCATGACTTGTTTATAGCTGAACTTTCTTCAGTGTGACTTGTAATGTTCTGAATCTCTATAGTGATATATTTGCTTAACTCTCCACATGGTGACTTGCTGCACTGTCTATAAGATTAACTGTTTGCAGCTGAACTCCCTACAGAATAACTTGTGATGTAATAAAATTCTATAATGAAGTAAATAAATTAGCCGAATGCTCTATTAGGGTGACTGTTCTATTAGAGTATCTCGATCTCGCATTTGCTACACGTAGTTGGCTTTAGAATCATAACTCAGTGGTTTGTAATCCGATCCTTCTGTACTACTGCAAGGACTTTCTATGAATACTATTCCAGCTATACACCGATTTTCAGCTCATTGCTCTAAGCGGTTTTCCTAGTAGGCGTGAAAACTAATACTTTTTTATTCATAAAAATCGATCGCGTAATTGTGACACAGGTTGGGTTTTGTGTCATATCTCCGTGGTCTTTATCTCGATTCCTTTCAAACCACCAAAAGGCACTCCTACGATGGTTACTCCATCTACATAGCAATTTTCAACTCATTCCATGAAGCGGTTTACCCTGTAGGCGTGACAACAAATCGATCTTGTTTTACTTGAATAATCGGTAATAACTCCTGAACCATTCATCGGATTTGTACCAAATTTGATGCTAGGATTCGCCTTTGGACTTCCTTTCTGTGTGCCAAATTTCATGGCGATCGGAGTATGCGTTTGCTTGTTATAGCAATTTTTGCAAGTGTGCGAAAAAAAACCCCCCGAAATTTTGGCAGTTCGTATCTCGGAAATGGTTGGAGCGATTTCCTTCAAATTTGGAATGTAGACTCCCCTTGCTGGCGGGCAACTGTGTAGCAAATTTGGTTCCAATCGGGATAAGTGATCACTGAGATACAAAGGTGTGAAAATGACGTTTTGGTTCTTCCTGTCAATATACTCACGGGTGTGGCGCGCCGGTTCCTTGGGCCGCACGACACACTACCGTGTGTCTTGATTTACAATGATCTTGGTCCTTTATCATTGACTTGTGCAGTCTGACTGTATTAATTCCAGGGGCGTAGCCAGCCAATATTTGATGGTTGGGCATAACATCAACTTAACTACACACACAAGAAACACGCTCACTTTCACACGAGACATTATCAAAGAAAAATATGAAAAAATGTATGCACGCAAGGCCTAGCTACCTATGCTATAGTGTAAACAAATGCTGCTTGCTTGCATGCATGCAACATTTACTAGCTATGCTATTCTATTAAACTTGTAGGGCAGGCATCCACCGACGAGTCGTAGCCGAGCATCACGTGACATCAAACTGCTGAACCTACGAAAACAAACAATATAAACAGTTCATCACATATTTACTACAATCAACTGGGAGTGTAGCTTACAGACCAGCCACCATGTAATTCTTTTCAAGTAAACGCCACATGGTCCCGAATGAAGGCCAGGGGCGCTACTATAGTGAGTCTCGTCACAAATATCAGCATGCCAAGAAAGCTTCGTCCCAGACTTATAGTAGCCAATGTACAGTTTGCATGAATCTGGTGTAAACCACTACTCGGTTAGAAAAATTGTGCACGTGACACTTTATAATGACTTGACCTTTTCTTCATTTCCAGCTCCATTTGCATATGCCATTATTGTTATCTAGAAGAATACGTTTTCCCGTTTTCTTTCATCAGCAGTAAGTTAGGCTATACGGTACTTTCCTTATCAAAAAAATATACTTGACAAGTCCACTGAAACGAAATGTTTTGCTGCCAGCACCATCCGCACTGAATCCTACTGACGATTATCACCCACTGTGACTTAGAGATACAGTACCTTGTACAGTACCACGACTATAGCGTATAGTGTACCACGCTTCGACTCCGGGCCATTTTAAATTTCGAATTTAAATCGCGCCAAAGAACTTGGCACGTGCGACTACATGAAGGGATTTCCCAAGGGATTTTCCGCGTAATGTATTTGTATTTTAAGGATAAAGGCTTATGCCTGTACATCCATAAACAAAATTAATAATTATTATGTACTTAGCTATTCTAATTACTATACAAAATCAAATAAGCAATTACTGTAGTGTCTGTCCAGCAGTGTTTTAAAATCATTGACAGAGGGAGAATCAACAATAGATTGTGGTAATAAATTCCAGTAATGGATCACGTGATACACCATTTATCTCAACCCTAGCTTCTTCGAAGTCATGGTTCAACAAATGAGGTACGTTTTTCGAGGGGTCCGCAACGCAGCGAAATCGCGTACGAGATTCAGAATCTTTACGGATTCACCGGAGATTCAGGGATTCCGAGGGATTCAGTCGAGATTCACTAAGATTCCCCGGGATTCATGCAGATTCGCTGAGATTCGGTGGGATTCACCCAAGATTCAGTGGGATTCACTCGAGATTCAGTGGGATTCACTCGAGATTCAGTGAGATTCACCCGAGATTCAGTTTATATTCAGTGAGATTCACCCTAGATTCAGGCAGTGAGGTTCACCCGAGATTCGAGGATTCACTGAATCAAATTTAGCCCGGCCAAAGCTCAGAGGTCGGCATTCTAGCGACTAAATATGTTCACCAGGATATATTAGTGTCAAAAGCAGCTCTATAACGGAAGTTTTGGATTCTGCTTCGCTGAAGTGTATCACAGCATCTCAAAGAATATTTATGGCTAGGGATTGTCGTGAGTGGTTTCCTGCCTCCCCAGACTGACTCTTTAGTTAGTTAAATGTACATGCATGTATACTTTCTTTATGTTTTGTACTCCCTTGCCATGCCCACCCATGCATTTTTAACCAACCCTGTCTGGTGGTCGCATGTGACCGAGGATTCCTTAATGTTAGTGTAAATGTTTGTGTCTCATATAATAATGATGGTTTTCTCTCTCTCTTCAGTTAGTGAATATAATAAGTTTGGCATTGTAGCTATGTAACTTGGACAACACTGATCAAGCAGCATGGACTCAGTAGCTAGCTAGCTCTTCATACTGACTCAGTGTGATGATTCCTTGTACCAAAATTTAACTACCGAATGTCCAGCTTATATATATATATATATATATATATATAGGCTGCGACTAGAGTGCCATTAGGCAATTTGCAGTTGTAGCTGCTCGTATCATACAAGTGTAATATTTCTTGTAGCAGATGTATCATGTATATAAATATACCTCACCATTTTTAGTACATGCCATGGAGATGGCTAAGTTGGACTGAGATTCAGAATAAAACTATGCACTATATGCATCTATACACTGACATCAAGATCATGCATGACAAGTAATCATGCCATGTGTACACTAACATAACATATTAACTGTAAGGATTTCACTTTTCATTTACAGTTTTTACAAAACCATTTTTGTCCTGGTACAATATTGTTATCAGTGCCTATGCACTCAAAGTGAAACCATTCTTTACACGTCATTTGGCCACATCACCATTTCCTTTTTCTTGTCATTTGGTGACCTACAGTAACACTAGAATACACTTGTTTTCACAATCTTTGATTGAAGCACTCTTCTCTCCCTGATAGTCAGAAATAGGGCCATTCTTTTAGTCTCAAGGCAAGTAAGTAAGTGTTCTCTCATCAAGCCTTGATTGTACACAATTGATGATAGATCTTGTCCATGGGCAATACTGGTAATATAAGCGGCTGCAAACAGTCCACAATCATTGTCTCCAGATTGTTTGTTAACATTAGCAATTCCAATGGTAAAATACTTGTTCTTGGTAAACACAAGTTGCGATAGCAGTAATCTTGTATATATATATATTTGTTAATGTACAAACACAATCATGAGTATATTCGTACATATGTAGTTAGCTACTTATTTACAAATTTATATAATTGTTAAATAAATCAAGAGATGGAGCTTGGATAATATGATAATCTAGTTGTGTGCTCATGGAGCAAAGAGTACTTAGAATCATATAGAATAACATCAGCACTATCAGCATTTCCACTAGCTGATGCTACTACCCAATGATTACGGTTTACCAAAAGTATCTGCAACGATGTAGATCCTGTGGGCATTGGTGTCATTTTCTGTAAATCTTGCTTGCAAAGAATGAATATGAGGAAATTGGCACTTCAACCTTGACTGTTAGCTTGACTGATAGCTAGGTATTATTGAAAAAACACAACATGGCATGCAATTCAGTCCTCAATTTAGTCTCAACACTATTAAGCCTGTTGATTTTATTCAAGGATTAGGCTTTTAACCTAGCTTGACAAAACCTCTTGATGAAACGTGGATTTAACACGATTTAACTGACAGCAAAGTTTTGTCCTCCATACGCGTCCATACGCGAAGTGGTTTGTTTTCTATGTGCCTGTCATCATTTAGTCTGCCTTCCACACCTCGCTCCGAGCTGCCCTCGCATCTGTCCAAGTCCTGAGCCAAATCCACTGCAGCTTCAGACATCGAGCTAGCACTGATCGAATAACCAACTATTGTACAACACAGTCAACACATGAGCTATTGCCAGCTATCACAACGTACCAGTGTTAACAACAGACAAAGGTGAGCTCTTGCGTTAGCCAAGTCAGTGCAACGACACGAGGTAACACCTACAGCTAATCGCGAATTTTTCGTAGATCACGTGATCAATATCCGGGAAATTATCGAAAATCTCCGGAAAATCTCGTGATAAGATTCAAAGATTCAGGCTCAAGGTGTACGAGATTCAGGTTGCGTTGCTGACCCCTCGACGTTTTTACACTTTACAGTATTAAAAAGGGTTGTTTTGTGGGCTGCTGTGAATCCTCGCGTGAATTTTAAACTAGCTACTTGTGATGGTTGGGCAAAAGTTTGTGATGGTTGGGCAAGAAACTGTGATGGTTGGGCAAATGCCCGCCCATGCCCACCCTTGGCTACGCCACTGATTAATTCCCTGTAAATCTAATTGGCTAGTAAATTGGTACCTTTCTCAATAGTCCGGTGTTGTAGAGGAGAAAAAAGGCAGCTAGTTCCAAGTCCTTGAATTAGGTTAGGTAATCCTAAGGCTGCAGCACATGTTGCTGTCAGACCTTCAGTGCTGGTCACTGTAAAGTGCTAATAATAATAAATTACTAGCCAATTAGAGTTACAGGGAATTAATTAGGAATGCAGCAAGACTGTACGAGTGAATGACGATGGACCAAATTTTTATAAATTATAGCAAGTTATTTTTCAGTATTTCTTGGCCTCACCCAAATAATAGCTCCTTTAGTTGTCAGTTACCTTTAGTTTGATGGGGACGTTACTTTATACAGCCAAACTGTTTTTGCATGGGGTATATTGCTGTATTACAAATCAGATATCACTCTGATTTTCTAGGCATGTGGTGCACAACTGATCATAAGACCATTCTATGGGGATAGCAGCATTTTAAACATTTAAGTTAAAACGGTCTTTATAAAGAGGTGGTCTTTGTTAGAAGGTGGTCTTTATAAAGAGGTGACCACCAATTGAAATTACCAAAGTACCGTTCCATTCGTCCATTCCATTGAATCCAGACGCCCGTCCAGAAGTGACTACTCCTTGGAGGACTGCGGTATCTCTTCGTTCGGTGGGGTCTATTCTACGGAACGGAACGATGGACTAAACCACGGAACGGAATGCTTTCTCAGACTGAAGCTTGCAACTTACCATTGCTGAAACTGCCCTTACAATTTATCAGTGGCACCTCCAGTGGGTGACTGCTAGCCTTGAATCAGGCTAAATTCCAGAACTCCAAGATCAATCAAATCTCAATTATAAGCCTTCTATGCATGTGAAACCATGCCCATAGCCACCAGGCAAATGTGATTTGGACCAAGGTGTGTGTCGTGTGTGTGTAATTTCAATGTATCTAGTCAGACCTGAAATGGAACACTCACATTAATTACATACCACCTTAGAATCCTAGGATTTCTTAAGTGTAACATTTCACATGTTTCACTTCATACAAAACAGGCTAAACTTGTTCGTCTATTTTCCCAGCCAGCTGCATGGTCCATGAAATTACAGTGGGATCACATGTATTATTTTGTTACAGTGCGGGCTGCTCTGTGTTGGATCTACTCGAGTTGATTTAATTTATTAAAGCTTTACAGCACAAGTGCTGAAGGTCTGTAGGACACTTGGTCCTATACAGCCTGCTCAAAGACATTAGATACAAAGACATTAGTTACATAAGGTGTGTTTGAAAAGTTGCAGGAAGGAGAAAAAAATCCATGACCGGACCTAGGTAGCCTCGAATCTGCAGCCATCCGATTGAGATCTCAAGGTAGACTGACAATGTACCGACACTGTTGTAGCATATTTAAGTGGAGGACAAATGAATACAGCAATGCTAGATTATTTATGTATACAATTTTTTTTCACAATGAAATTGATATCTTATTTTGATTTGTACTTCCACTTTGCAACATATTCAAGAAGTTACCACCCTTTGAATCTCCAACCACTGTCGTTAATTAACCAAGATCTCACCAGTCTTTGTTTTTTTTCCATCTACAAGGAGCAATAATTATCTAAAGGCTCTACTTCATATAATGTATTTAAATCTGTAATTCACCTTATTTTAGTTGTACTAATTTTATTGATTTGTCTGTATGTTTTCTTCATTTTCCTTTGCAGTTGTACAGTATAGGTAAGCAAAGAAATTTTCTCTCCCATCTTATTCTAGGATTTCTATTGACTAACAAAATTTTAATTATTTGTATACAGGCTCAAAATTGAGAAAATATAAAGAAAGTGAAGTAGTATTATACGTCAGTTTGCTTTTGGATAGTTAATGTCTCCACCACAACAAAATTCGATGAATCCATGCATCTCATCACTGGTCATCTGAACATTCTGAAAGTGATACCTCACTCAATCAACCATATAATATGCTGTTTACTAAAGTCATGACCACCTAGCCTTTTCCTGTCACCGGTAACTTTCTAGCAGGGATGGAGGATGCAATTTTGAGTTGGGTAGGCAACTCTGAGAGGAATATTTGAGCACATGTACTGATGATGGTGTCATTGTATGAAGCCAACTGAATCAGCATGCAAAGCATGCTCACACCAGAGGGAGCTCCCTCCCCAGGAAATTAAAAAAAAAATTGGACTGCTGAAATGGAGAATCTGGGAGTATGCCTATAATTCATGTATAATAATATTTACATGTACTGTATGACAACACAGCTAGCTAGCTGCATGAGCATGCAAAAACTTACTTTAGCAAATTTGAGGAATGGTGTGTAGAGTCCCTGGCATGGGTTTCAAGTTGACAACTTTCTTTAGCTATTTGATTTGTTGTGCTGGTCAAACTTAGTAGCATTGTGTTGTGCTAGTTTGAACTGGACATCTTCTGCAGAATTAGTCAGCGCTGCAGGTCTTGCAACATGTGCTGCACGAGATGTGCAACTCACGTGAATTGAAGGACATGGTGAACATAGCCAGCAGAGCATTGAGTCTTCTCAGTGGAATAAGAACCAGTAGAATTACACTACGCTGTATATATATACTCATAATATTATAGTAAATTAAGATACGTATAACAATTTGGGCAAATGCAGATATCAGATCACGAGACCGTACGAGGTCTCGTGGTTTTGATTTAGCTGGTCTCGAAAATTTGAGCTGGCTACTGAGGTAAGCGTTTCTTAGCTATGTCTTATAGCTATACTAGCTTTACAACTTGTTCAGTTTCAATCACTCAGGTACACTGGCTACACTAACAGTACAATATTGAATAACTCACAAAATACCTGGGGGCCGTGCAAGGCGTACGTACCCAAGGAATTAGTTGTGCATCTTAAACCGAGTGTTAAGCAGCAAAGTTGGGTAGGCTTTTGCTTACCCTGCCTACCCGCTTCCGCCGCCTCTGTCTAGTTAATTTCTCTGTTGTGGATATTATGCTCTGAAACTGAAGAAATTGAGTGGTCTTCTAAACTATTTACCTTGTCAAGATCAGCAGAAACAATTACAAATG
This sequence comes from Dysidea avara, assembly GCF_963678975.1. Taxonomy (NCBI): domain Eukaryota; kingdom Metazoa; phylum Porifera; class Demospongiae; order Dictyoceratida; family Dysideidae; genus Dysidea; species Dysidea avara. The sequence continues at coordinate 38,500,294 of NC_089274.1, forward strand.
ACATCCAATCCGCTACTGTACTGCAGTAACAAAACTTGCCTTGGTCATGCAATAAATGAATTGAAGAGACCTGTTTGAAATATCAGGTAGTAGAACAATTACTGAATGAGACAGCTATTATTATCCTATTCCATTATCCTACTGATAAAATGCAATTTCAGCAATGATTATGATAGCGGCTAGCCAAGCTGCAAGCTTTGACTCAGAAAGCATTTCATTCTGTAAAATAGATCCCATCCTGGATTCAACTCACTACTCAGACTGAGATATCTGGCATTAGTCCACTACTCTGTTATTGAATCATTGATGTTCACACAATATAGTTTCCTTGAGGTATCTGAATGTTTGCTCCTCACACACTGCACAAAATTCCTTTAGATTCTGCTTAGACTGAGTTGATTCACCTTGTCACCATACTTGTTTCTTTTGTAGTGAAGCTACATACTGACTTATGCTGATTAGAAAGGCTGGGCTGGGTGCCAGTACATTCTAAAGTCAAAGTAAGCAAAAACTCACATAGCTACTATAGTAAAAACAAGTCATGCATGCATTAAGTTCCCTACTTGATACATTCGAAGATGAACACGTTGAGTCAGCTATGATTCCCACAATTAGTACTGCGTTACTAATGACAACCAACAAGAACCCACAATCGATCCTTAAAGTCGCTTTATCTTTCTTGGGGTACGTTTGATCATAGATAATATACGAACATTTTGATTCGTATATTATCTATGGTTTGATTACCTGCTGGAAGTGTCACCGATAACTTGTACAGCAATGGTAAGCTGCTAGTGCTAGCTTCAATTTGAGGAAGCATTCCGTTCCGTAGTTTAGTTCATCATTCCGTTCCGTAGTTTAGTCCATCATTCCGTTCCGTTCCGTTGTCTGCTCAGTAACAATAACATTTTTTTTTAATAGACCCCACCTCTTCGTTCTGCCCTAATCTCTCTACAAACTTTGATTCTTATAAATTTTCATTTTTTTCCTTCTGTAATTAAATTATGGAATAATTTACCTCCACCTGTAGTGATTTTTGTATTAACTTAGATACTTCTATGCATAACACCTGTGTGTAACACCTGCATGTGCGTTAGCTATAATCTGTCATTGATTCCTGCACAGTAATACTAATAGCTAATAATAATAATAATAATATTCGTGCTTTAAATGAGTATGAGTGATTTGACACACACGTGACGCACTGAATTTAAAAAAAAATTTTTTTTTCCCCGGGGTGCCTGCACCCCTTGCCACCACCCCCAGCACCAGATGGTAAAAGTGCTGGACAAAAAGACTGTAAACTCAAAAAAAAAAAAATCAATGAGATGGCAACACTTGTCCTTCCGAAATAGCAAGGTCAAGTGCTCCAATGGTCACAGGGCTGCCACGGTGTGACCTTGCTCCACGCAAGGTCACACCGTGACGCACTGAATACACTTGACGCACTGAATACACTTGACGCACTGAATACACTTGACGCACTGAATAACACGTGACGCACTGAATAACACGTGACGCACTGAATAACACGTGACGCACTGAACACACTTCTGCCAATACATCTGCCGAGACATCTGCCTGTGTTTAAAGACCAAGTTTAAGACGTAAGAAGATTTGAAATGTATACGTATAGGTAGTAATAAGTATATAGTTAGGTAATAAGTAGTAGTATGTTGTAGTTTTCAGTATGTACGTATCTTTCTGAGGGGTAGCAAGCTAGCTAGCTATATGATTTGAGCGGCGACTCCGAGGGCGACTCGCCCGAAGACCGCTTCTTCAGTCGGGGCCTCTGTCAGGCTTTCTCGCCCAATGATAATACGGTGGTCTAACTATGCGAGGTAATTATAAGCCTGTTGATCTACTTCATATGCTAGGCGGGGTAACTCGTGGCAGTCATTGACTCTGTGTGACTATTGTGATGGTGGGTAATAGATATAGCAAACACACTACAAGGGGACGACATATTATAGTAGTTTTATCCCCGATCTGCTCAGAGGCAGGCCAGACACAACTGTTATTGAGTGGCTGCATCCTTGGGGAGCTACCTCCTCAGGCCGCTGTTTACAACAGAGCAGTCTGAAGATTTTGAATCACTACAGGCACTCACAGTAGGTAGTTGTAACAGTAGAGATAATTTTGACTCTTTTACTGCAATTATACCAATAGATCTGTGACCACTGTCAAAGGTCAAGGCCACCAAATTTGTTTCAAGTCAATGGTAAAGGTAAAAATTTCTAACCCACAATTGAAAAGTATACTGACATATCATTGCTAAGTCACCCGTCAAAGTGCAAAAATGGCTCTTAGTCACAAAACTTTGGTCGGTCAAGACTTTGACTGCAGTTGCACTAGCTATAGCATGCACCCTTTGCACTACTTCTATAGTGTATAAGAAGTAGAGGTGTACCGATATAAGTTTTTGGCATGTACCGATATCCGATATTGACGTAACCAAAGAAGCCGATAACCGATAGTCGATCCGATATTTGCATTAATATTTTAAGTGTACATTTACCTACCCTACAACAACATGTGCATGTATTCATTGCTATACTCTGCCTGTGGTGGTACACTGCTTGGGTTTCTATTGTGCAATCCAGACAATTAGGCACCCACAAACATTTTTATGTACACTCCCATGAAGCCTAAAACGGATATTTCTGCATTACTGCGGATTCTAATGGCTTGTACAGCAAGTTTCCTTGGTTACTCTGACCCTTCTTTTATTACAAAGGTACTCTATAACTGCTTCATTTGTAAAGACTGTGATAGGCTTTGCAGCAACAAACACTAGAATCGTGTGTATTTATATGGCTTCTCGTAGCGTAGCGCTTGTTGCAGAGTGAACAATAAGCCACTGGCACTAATGAGCCACATGAATAACGTAGAAAACTAATGCATAATCCGTTTATGTACAAACTATTGCTACTGTATAAATATCGGTAGCGATATCGGTCCTCCTGCTGTTCTGTACCGATACCGATATTGGTAAAAAATGCCATATCGGTGGCCGATATTGTAGCCGATCCGATTATCGGTACACCTCTAATAAGAAGTGCATGATACAAAGCTTAAGAAAGTGTTGATTGTTGTGTAGTATTTTTGCTACTGATCTACATGTATAAAAAACCATTTATGGCTTCAGAAAAACTCCCTACATTCAACAAGCAAAAATTGTACAGGTTTTGACATTGAATTGGATGCTTTGGTAATTAAAGATAGTTAAGATTATGCACTTCATATACCTAATATCCTGTTGTAAAGGAAGTAATATAGACATTTTTGGCACCCTGTGTATCACTGCTTGAAGCAGTAATAAGCTACATTACACATTTCAATCTGTCACACCACTATAACTGAAAAGTGCAGTGGCCATTACACTTCATCTTTAGCTATGTTCCACCCATTACACAGCGATACAAATGAAGAACAGTACTAGAAGTGTCTCTGCAACCACTATGGAAGTACAGGCGATAGTGTAATAGCTACAACCTAGTTGAAAATCCCATACCATGCAACCACATTTTCAAATTCTTTATGCAATTTCTCTGAAATTGGCAGTGCCTACGCAGCCACAGGGAAGCCATATTGTTCTACCACAAATTGACTCCTTGCATTGTCAGCAAACTAGGACACAGAGGAGGACAAAGGTAAGTGTATTATATGTATTGTGGTTGGTGAAAAGGCACCTGTCAGAAGAAAGCAATGTCAAACAGTGCAAGCCTAACATGCATAGGTACATACATACATACATACGTACATACATACATACATACGTACATACATACATACATACATACATACATACATACATACATACATACATACATACATACATACATACATACATACACAGGGGCATAGGGAGGGGGGTTCCGGGGGGTTCAGGAACCCCCCTATAAAATTTTGACTTCTGCAAGCAGGATCCTAACACACCATTTAGTGCGGCAGGACAAAATGAGTGAGTAGTATAGTGTAATGGCACAGCACAACAATTGATAAAGCTTGCATTCATCTCTCAAGGAAGGATTTACAGAGGTAACATGAGCCTTAGGCTTCTTCAAAACTTGTTAAAAAGATCGATATACTCTAATAGAGCAGTCAGGTATATACTCTAATAGAGCAGTCAGGTATACTCTAATAGAACATGCATGTAAATATATCCATGTCCATGTGAAGTTTTTCAGACATTCTAACATTAAATGCAAAACTTAGCATGACCTTATACTGCTATAGCTTTGGTGTGCAGTGTTTAAAGATATAGAGCTCCAGTAGTTTATCACTTGTGTTATGCAAAATGAATTCATGCTATGTATATTTGTATAGTTATATTGTTTTGATTGTAAGTCATTCCATTTGTATCAGTGGATTCATGGCTCTTATACCACAGTGAGATAACTATCACCTACAGATTACTAGTATGTGTCTCTATGTGTTATGCTGTCTGTTTCCACTAGGTGGCTTTATCTAGTACTACCTTCATCGCGGGGCACTTATATGCATCACAATTAATGTACTTTTGCGTAAAATATAGCAATTTGCTGAGTTTTGATTCATTAAAATATTGAAAATCTCTCAGCGGCTGGGGGCTGCGCCCCCAGACCCCTGCTTCTGGTAACTCAATGCTGGTCTGGAACCCCCCTTCAAAAAAATCCTGGCTACACCCCTGATACACACACACACACATACATACATACATTCATACATACATACATACATACATACATACATACATACATACATACATACATACATACATACATACATACATACATACATACATACATACATACATACATACATACATACATACATACATACATACATACATACATACATACATACATACATACATACATACATACATACATACATACATACATACATACATACATACATGCATACATACCTACATACATACATACAATCTTTGATACAAACAAGAATAAATGAGTTATGAAGCTTTAAAAATATCCCATACATTTAGTATGGACATTTCAGGTGCGCAAACATGTTTACAACATGAAAACATGCTTGTTCCAGTACAAAACCAGTGGGATTGAACACATGTTCACCTTACTATATTTGGTGAGGGCTCAGGTGAACGCATACTGACAGGCCTGCACAGTCATCATACACTACAGTGAGGTTTATCCGCAATGACGTCATCCAATAAAATGGCGCCGTATAGTGGGGGTTTTTAATATTTTCTAGCATAGAAGTCAATGGAAGCCAAGAATGATGCTTCGCTTTCTACGCCCCATGCGAATGATGACAGCCATTTGGACTCTGGTATGGTTATAGATTGTAATAGCGAATACCCATAAGCTGTTTTTGTCTTTCAAAGGTGATTTTTGGTGTGACGAGGAAATGCCTGTGTTTTGCGATGATGGCCACTCGTCTGCAACGTCATTCGCTGTTGATTTTCCCACCGTCTCGGATTTATCTTTATGCGATTTAAGCCCCGAAGAATTTCAACAAACAGGTATGTTGTGAGAGTACCTTTGAGTTCAAGATTGTATGATTTATGCTTAGAGTCACAGAAGAACGGAGGCAAACTGCTTAAATCTGTTGGTTTTAACCAGCTTAAGGAAGCAAGTTGGAAAGGAAATTACTGCTGTGTACCAGATTGCAAAAATGCATCTGCTCAACAGAAAGAAAAAGAACTACTTGGACTTTCAAAGGTGTCATTTCATTCTTTTCCTACAGATAGTAATAGAATGAAGATGTGGATAATTAAAATAAAAAGAGACCCTGGTCCTGAATTTGTTATAAATAAGTACACAAAGGTTTGTTCAGAGCACTTCACTTCAAGTGATTATTTTCCAACCTCTGATAAACCCAACTCCAGATGTCGTCTCCTGCCCACTGCTGTGCCTTCAGTTTTTCAGTGGACCAGTAAATCATTTCAGCGCCGTAGTGTCACTTCAATGAAGGCATCATCTAGTTTAGAATTCAGTGAGCATGCCACAGATGAACATGATGATTCTGAATCAGATGTAGTCACAGATGATGCTTCAGATGCACACAATTTTGAGGATTATCACAGTAGAGATCAGGAAGATGTTGCCACTAAAACTGCTTTACTTGATGAAATAGAACGATTAAAGCTGCAAGTCAAGCAACTGCAGGATAAACTTGCAGAATCTCAAAGAACCTCTACAAAATCTCTGTTTCACCTTGACAACATAAAGGAGGACAGTGACTTAGTGAAGTTTTATACTGGATTCTCAGATTATGTAACACTAGCTACGTTTTACGAACAGGTTCTTGAATCTGATGCTAAAGTTATGAGACAATGGGATAGCAGGAGATGCAAGGAAGCTTGTGGTGATACCAAACATGGCCCATGTTGTAAACTTCCCTTACTAGAGCAGCTATTTATGACCCTTGTGCGACTTCGTCTTGGCCTGTATGAAAGGGATTTGGCTGTACGGTTTGGAGTGTCTCAGTCAACAGTATCTCGCACAACAACAACCTGGATTAACCTTATGTATCACAGCTTTAAAGCTATTGAACGTTTCCCACCCTGGCATATAGTCAAGAAGTATATGCCAGAAATCTTCAAGCGTAACTATCCAAACACCCTTGTGATCATTGATGCAACTGAGTTTGCCATTGAACGACCCTCATCACTTTCATCCCAGTCAAGCACATTTTCAACCTACAAAAATAAGAACACTGTAAAAGTACTATTGGGTATAACCCCTAGTGGAGCCATATCTTTTGTGTCCAAATGTTATGAAGGATCAATATCAGATAAAAGGCTGGTGGAAGTCAGTGGGCTGCTGGAGAAATTAGATGCAGGTGACGAAATCATGGCTGATAAAGGCTTTCTTATTCAAGACATATTAGCACCTCTTGGGGTACATCGGAATGTACCCCCTCTTTTGAAATCGGACCGTCAAATGGCAAGTGAGGATGTGATTTTAACTAAAAAGATAGCACAGTTAAGGGTCCATGTGGAAAGAGCGATAGGAAGAGTAAAGAATTTTCATATTTTACAAAATGTATTGCCTGCCGCAATGTGGGACACAATAAATCAAGTAATTTATGTGTGCTGTATGCTTACAAACTTTGATCCACCTTTGGTAGCCTAATCCTTTTGTACAGTACATTTATTGATTTCAAGTATTTCATTAAAATTAATTTATCACAATCAAATAAAACTCATGATTTTTTATAAATAACATTACAGTTAATTTAAATTTACAGCTGTAGTAGAGTCATAATGGTTTTGGCCGTTATAAATTATCAGCAGTGGTGCATGCTTCCATAACTTCCACTGACTGCAAAGATCTTCAGTTGTTAATGGAACAAAAACGCCTCCTTTCATCTTGGGTAGTGGTGGTGGTTGAGAAAAATATTTTCGGGCATATGTAGAACCATCATGTGAAGCAGTAACAACAATAATATCTCTTTGCAGTCCAGAGGAACTGGGTGATTTAACTGGTGGTACAGAGGAACTGGGTGATGGTCTACTAGTTGGTGGCATGATCATGTATGGTACAACTGCTGGTAAAAATTGTTCAAAATAGAATTTACCAGCTGTTGAAATGGCTGACTTCATAAAATCTGCATCATATTTGATTCGCTGAACAAACGGCTCATGAAGAGGTGACCATACAACAAAATCACACCACTGTAAGCTGGTCACATGCATCTGTGTTTGTAACTGATAAAAGTATGAATGAGATTTTGACAGGCACATGTTTCCATCTCTCTCCACAACCAAGCAGAATGCAGCCACGGTTCTGCAAGCCTTGAAAATAGACAAATTTTCACATGAAAGGGGACACTTAACCTCTAAGCACCCCTTACTATCCTCTTTTAGAGTTGGATCAGATACGATTGCATCAGGGCTAGCTGCTAGCCATGGCAGCAAAGCATCAACTACAAGTCCACACTTTTGAACTTCAACAGCTACCCCACGCTTGAATTGGTAGTTAACATAAGAATCAATGGCATGTTTCTCATGCTCTCTTCCGTAGTGAATTGCAGTCGTGTTTAAAGAGACACAGTTGATCCTTTTCTTCACAAAAGCTGTACAACTTGTGCTGACCCTTCGATGGCACACTTCCTTCATGATGGAGGCTGTAATCCTTAGCTTTCTTTGGCTGTGCCACAAGTCCGAAGATGCTTGCTCTCTGGTTTTCTCTTCTAACTCCTTAGCTTGTTTTCCATCTATAACTACTTCACTTTTGTACAACTGCATGCCATGCAACTGCCCTGAAGGAGTGTCGTTATTAGGAAATGTACTGTCTTCATTCAACTTCTCTGCTACAAGAGGCATAAGTATGAACATGGTTTACTTGATCAAGTTTGGCAGCTAGTTCATTTAAAAGCTTTTTTTTCTGTTCAGCAGCTCTTAAAACTCTTTCTTTCTTAGTTTCATCTAGATGAGTATCAACAGGAGCTGGTTCATCATCCAATAACTGAAGATAGCATGATGAGCTATATCTTTCAAGTAAAGATTTAGTTTGGGCAGCCTTCTTATTCTGTGCTGGGGTCTGTGCCATGCAAAGAGCATGGTTTGCACTAGCTATTTTCATTTGTTCAACATGTGACAATGTTTTTCTGAGATTTCTGGCTATATTAGGATCAAGAATTCTCCTGTGTTCGGGTCACTCATTGATTCTGTGAGTCTTTATCCGCTTTTTCACACCATACTCTTTTCTGACAAGACGTATATCATCGATTGGCATTGCTTCGGTGTTTCTTTGTCTAGGACGATTCCAGGTCTGCAGACATTCAGTACATCCCTTCCGTTCATCATCCTGCAACCCAGAGTGGATATAATCTTCCAAGCAATAAAGGGTGCCTGTAACATGGTTACAACATCCTGACAGACCTGCTGGGCATGAACAGCAAGCTTGTGCCACATGAGCTGTGGATTCACAAAAAAAATAATCACTTTGTAAACACGATCCTTTTTCATTGAAGGTAATACAGCAGCTGAAACACATGAGTGATCGGGCACTTGAGGTAAAGGATGGTATTTGATTTTCTGTATGTGCCCATCTTGATAAAAGCGGTACGCTTTATCGAGGGTTCTAGTATAATCAATGGACGTGGAATTGCTACACTCATGATCACCTGAAGCATGCTGCAACACTGCTTCAGCCCTTTCATCAGCAATATTCTCTAAATAACTGATCTTTTTCAATACAACTTTACGACCAATGAGATGGTCGTAGATTGTACCAAAGGTGATTCCTGGCAAATTATAGAGTCGATTTGTCCACAGGATGTCTTCTGGTGCTGGAACTGACTTCATTAACCTTATACATGTAGAGGATGAACCTCGAGTGGTGGCCAGTTTTCGCTGACTGTTAATACCATGATCTGGATCCACCAAATATTTGTCCCATTCATACTGAATGTATAACTTGACCCTATTAGAATGTTTTGTTAAATGCAACTTATGTTTTAATACGTACATTTACCTTTCGATAAGCTGGAGTTTTTTCCCTGTGACTGGAGCACCACGACAAGTAAGCCATCGTTTCAACTGCACAATGCCTAATTTGGCTAGTTCCTTGCCGCTTAGGGATGAACCAGGGACATCCTTTTCAGTCAACAATAAAACATCATCCCCGGGGAGGTCGATACTGGCTTCCAAATCGGCCAAAAATGATGTTCCTGAATAGTGGCCATCATCGCGAAACACAAACATTTCCTCGTCACACCAAAAATCACCTTTGAAAGACAAAAACAGCTTATGGGCATTCGCTATTACAATCTATAACCATACCAGAGTCCAAATGGCTGTCATCATTCGCATGGGACGTAGAAAGTAAAGCATCATTCTTGGCTTCCATTGACTTCTATGCTCGAAAATATTACAATCCCCCCACTATACGGCGCCATTTTATTTGATGATGTCATTGCGGATAAACCTCATAACAAACTCACATGTGTTTCTGGGTCTTGTGCGCTTTCTCAATTACATGGTCATGCAAAGAAACCATACTGAGGTTAATTTTCTGTGTTGGCACTTTCCTCAGAGGAATGTATTTAGATATCACAGAACTATTTGAAGTGCTTATGCTAGTGTAATACCTTTAGCTATGCTTACTGAAACGATCGCAAGGCATGACCCCATCCTTAAATGATCAGAACATGCTTCCACACCCTTAATGATCAGAGAATGGTTACCACGCCTTGTAATTATCTAGCTGCAATTAGCTGTAATTTTGCTGTGGAGAACATGGCAACCCTGCCCCTTAAGGTTACGGGATAGTTTAAAATGCGTGGGCGGAACAAATTACCAAACCTGCTTTAAACCAAGCAGGGATAAATAATTTCAACAACTGTGTTGTGTTAGCAATACAACTAATTGTGCTTGTTTGTTTTTACTACAGAACAACGACTGTTCTTGGGTGTGTGGTCTACAATAGAGCGATGTTTAATAAAAACGCACCGCCAAAAACCAGACTAACAGATTACTGAATCCTTATAATTTCAACACAAGTGGCTAAACAACTAAAATATCTAGGTCCTGTGGAAGCGATTTTTTAAGTTACTGATAGTATAGACGTTTTATTGAACTTTTAATAGTTTTTCAGGTGAAACAAGCTCTTTGAAGGCTTGTATCCGAGTCACTGGGGAGAAACACGCCAAAAACGCTTCCACAGGACCTAACAAATTTAATATACAGTATCACTATGCCCTAGAAATGCCAATACAACCTACAGCTTTTGCTGTATTTGGCAGCGGAAAAACATGGTAGTGACAGCTGGAACTGAGCGATGTACGGGCTGGCTTACTTGTGTTACTACAACAATTGTAGTGTTCACCTGCCTCAAACTACACTGTAGCTACATAAAAACATTAAATATGAAGGGCTTCACCTTCATTTGAAACTTTTCACGCTGCTGGACTGGTTTTATGGTGTTCTCAAAAAGAATCGATAGGCATTCAAAATTTTGAATGATTGCCTGTGACTATACCGTAACCTTAATCTATTCCAAAGTTCACTTGAACAGCAAAATCAAGATACTTTAATAAAGCAGTCGCAGCCACACGTGTATATCATACATAACATAACTATGCCATAACAAAAATGTTAGCAAACTAGTGCAATAAATATATAAAATGAAGTAGGGTTCCAGCGATAATAAGTACTGAAACATGATAATATATAAAAGATAGAGAATCTGGCATTGAACAGGCAGTGATACCAATGTAGGGATTTTCCCACAAAACTATGTGTAATGGCTACCTTCATTCTGTTTCAGTGCTTTTATTGCTAGAACGCTACTTCATTTATTAGATTGATAATTTTTAAAATTCTATTGGTTTCTATAATCCATACTCAAATTTAAAATTCATAGTTGTAGTAGTTGAGCAAATATTATTATTTTCTTGTTCTACTATTGTGTTGGTCCATTTCCTGGTTCCCTGATATAGTGTGTACTATGGAATTACAGGCATAGCAAATAAATTACAACAAATGTAGTGTGCTGATTGCAACTGTCATGTGTAACTGTCTGTTTCCATCTTGGTCCTTGTAAACAACAATCCTATTTATCATTTGATATGTTGTCATGTGCTGAATAGGTTTATTATTCAGCCTTGTAGCATAAAGGATAAAGAAGTTATCACCACTTTTATAACCAGGTACTGTGATAACTATGCAAGTGTACTGGGTGGGATATAACTAATTCATATCCCAGTGCAAATCACATCCTATAAACCATTGTTAAGTTGATTTTAGTCTAAAATAATTCGTTCATCATTGAGTGAAGTTGTTCATGGCCACTCTAAGTTACTAAACATTAAGCAATATACATCTATCTTACCCTAACTCTCCCTACTCACATGCCACCCATGCCCTAATCAAAAACCCATGACTGGGCCGAAGTGGGGGTGATAAGTTACCAGTGTGCAGTGTTGGGGTAGTTACTTTGTTTGGCAGCATGGCACTTTGATCATTCCACACACTGGAATATAAACACTGCCATGAATGCGGCGGGACTGAGACACTAATATAGCATGAGGTGAAAGCTGAGTGCTATACAATGCCCAAGGGTTATTTTTCTGCATAGTGGTGGTGCTTTAACTGGTTTATTGGCTGCAAGTGATGGGTGATGCTAAGTAGCAGGAGGAGAGTGCCTAGCTGCTATATCAGTAGGCTCAATACTGCATAAGCATAGTAATGCCAGCCAAGGGAAAAATTAAGTGACTACTTCAGTCGAGCCTTGGTTTGACTAACAAGGTTAAGTTTGTGCTATGTTAGTGTATTTATTAAGTGTATTAGAAGCCATTCCTGTGTTATGCTGGTGACAATGATGCAATTTGAAGCCAAGTTCCACTTAGCTTTAAAACATAAACAGGAGTCATCCTCCATTACTTTAAAACCAGAATATTGCTGTGCTTCGCGCTTTCCAGAGGAAAGCAGAAAAGTTTGATGTCATTTCTATTGTTTATAAACATGGTTATGATGCACATACACATGCATTACCGTAATCTGTTAGTTAATCTTTATCATGATATAAAGTTACGCTGATATACAGTAATCAATTATTCAGCACGTTACCATTTATAACAGTTTCATAGTCTGTCACACATACTTCCTAGGATACACAACTTATTACCAAGTGTCTTGATGTATGTTCATTATGTTTATGTATAATAGCTGGTGATAATGGCTGACAAAGAAGTATACCATAATTTCACTTCTGTGTTGGCTAATTCACTGCCAATGAAGGATGTCATATTCATATCAAAACTTGAACAACAGCATCTTCTACCTGGTGACCTTGTGGATGATCTAAATGCTAAACAAACACCTCAAGAAGCAGCAGAACATTTCATGAAAACAGTGATTGAGCCATGCATGTTTGAATAATGATGATGATAAGCCGCTACAGAAGCTCCTTACTGTGATGGAGCAATTTAATGAATCACTGAAAATCTTAGCTAGTGAAATAAAGCAAAAGTTAAGCAGTAGATTGTCATCTAATGATGAAAACTTGAGGCAACAATCTTTGAGCATGTCAGGTTAGTCAATAACTCCTCTGGTGTGTCTGTTTACTGTGTATTCATAAAGGTGGTGCTGGAAGAGGCAATTCTGAGCTCTTAGAATTAACAGTATTGCAGGAAAATTATGCAATGTTGTGTAATGCAGTAAGTGACATTGATAATCTTATGAAATATTTTTTGGAAGAGAGAATTATTGCTGCAGATGAAGCACAAGAGATTAAAAGCTCTGCTTTAATAAAATCTGAAAAAGTTAAGAAATTATTAATAAACATTTCAGGTCCATTAAGGGCTGGTGACAAAAATGGATTCTATGTTATGTTAAAGATAATGAACACACATGGTATAAAGGCTACTCAAAGCTTGGCTAAACTTATACAGGGCAGAGTGAGTGGTGATGAAATAGCTGGTGTTGATATGGATGAAGTATCTCGAGAGGAGCACATAAATAGTTTGTTACCATGTTGTTAAGTGTGGTGTGTGCTATCGTAATATGTTTCTGTATTAGAAGAGTACTAGTTTGTCTTATACATGTATATCATCGTCATTGTATCTGTATAGGTAAGAAGAACAATGATTTGTGTAAAAACAAGGCTCAAAGCCAGTTTATGTTTGGCTTATAGAGGTATTTAAAATCTAAACCAAAACAGCTGTAGCAAGCGGCCAACTGACAATACTCTCAATGAACTGTATTAAACTGTACACGAGGTCACACACCAGTCATATCATTACTACGCATGCGTTATACAACAAAATGGCACTAAATAGAATACAATACACAAAATTAATAGTCCAATGTGTTACACTATTCCCTCCTTTAGAAGAACTCGTCCCGAGTTCAGTGGCGAACAAAGTCAACAAGACAGGCAGGAGGGTGGTGTGAGCGAGCTGGGTACCTCCATGTTTCTCCAGAAGCCATAGGTAGGCTGTCACTATCTTCATTGTCACTGTCACCATCACTCACAATTTGCAAAGTTGGGGCTTGAAATTGAGTTGGATGAGGAGACTGGGTAGATTGTTCGATGCTGTCTTTACATTGCAGTGGGTTCACTCTATTACATGGCTTCAGACAGTCAAAATGTACAATACATCTCTTAGAACGTTGTTTAGTATGTTGGATTTGGTATGTTGAATCAGAGAGCTGCTTAACTATAGTGTATGGCCCAGTCCATGGTCTATGAAATTTCTTCGATTTTCCTTGTGGGACAACTGGATTGAATAGCCAAACTGAATCTCCTTTGTGATAAGGACACCCATGAGATTTCTTATCATAGATCTCTTTCTGTCGATGCAGGTTGTTGCTTAGATTATCTCGCACAACTTTGTAAGATTCTTGTAGCGTTTGCTGAAGTCTAGCAACATAATCATTGTGCGGAACAGGCTGCTTGTTGGGAAGCTGAAACGCTAAGTCCACCGGAAGCCTAGCTTGGCGTCCAAACATCAAGAAGAAAGGGGTGTAGCCTGTGCTTGCCTGCACACTAGAGTTGTAAGCATAACAAAGTGGGCGTAAGTGGTCTTCCCAATCCCATGGATGGTCTGCTACTGCAGTGGACAACATTGATAACAGAGTGCGGTTAAACCGCTCCACAAGACCATCTGATTGTGGATGATAAGGGGTCGTCCTAGTCTTCCGTATCTGCAAAAGGTTAGCAAGTTCTTTAATGACTCTTGATTCAAATTGTCTTCCCTGGTCCGAATGGAGTTGCTCCTGCAGAGAAAACCTAAAGAAAAACTCATCCACCAGCTTTTTTGCAACTGTACCTGCTTCCTAATTGGGTAAAGCATATGCTTCTGTCCAACGGGTGAAATAGTCGGAGACCACAAGGACATAGGAATTCTTCTGGGGGCTCTCTGGTAAGGGTCCTAGAAGGTCCATTGCTACCAACTGGAGGGAATAGCCAGGATGAACATTTATAAGCTGTGCTCTTTGTTTATGGGGCTGGGGTTTTCCTCATCACACAATCAGAGCATTGTTGGCACCACCTGTGGACATCTTCAGTATGACCAGGCCAGTAAAATCTCTCTCGTAACCGGTTAAGGGTTTTGTCTTCCTCAGATGACCACCAACAGCCCCACTATGTAAATCATGTAGGATCTCCTTTTGCAATACAAGTGGAACTACCAGCTGTGCCCATTTCTCTTCCCCATGGCAATCTTCATAGCGACGAAACAATACTCCCTGCCGGATGTAAAGTTGATTCCACTGCTGGAGAAGTAGATGAAACTTTCTGTCCTTTCCTTGAGTCATGTTGGGAGATGGTCTTTTGTTTTCAGTAACAGCCTTTAAGATAGGACCAACTACACCATCAGCTTGCTGCAGTTGTTGTAAATCTGAGGTAGTTCTTTCAGTAAGTCCATCAGACTGTTGCATAGTCACAGAACACAAGGTAGCTGAGTACTTGGGGAACAGCTCAGTGGTAGCAGTAGGATAAATATTCTCTGTTTGTGGATGGTCTGAAAAATGGGTAGGATGTCAGGAGAGTGCGTCCGCATTTTGGTGATGGTGTCCCTTGCGATGTTGGATCTCAAAATCATACTCTTGTAGACGTTCTACCCATCTAGCTAGTTGGCTCTCTGGTTCTCTTATTGTGTGCAACCATTGCAGACTGCCATGGTCAGTGCGAAGTACAAAGCGTCGTCCTAACAGAAATGGTCGGAAATGATGTATGTACGTAACTGCTGCAAGCAACTCTTTTCTAGTAACTGAATATTTCCGCTCTGCTTCGGACATAACTCGGCTAGCAAAAGCTATCACTTTCTCAGTGCCATCCTCGTGTGGTTGAGACAATACAGCACCAATACCGCATTGACAGGCATCTGTGTCGAGGATGAAGGGTAAAGTAAAATCTGGATATGCCAGAATGGGGGCTGGAGTGTAAACAAAGTTTTAACTTAGCAAAAGCATTATCACATTCAGTAGTCCACTTGAAATCTCTCCCTCTTTCTGTCAGACAATGTAGTGGCTGGGAAATTTCTGCAAACCTTTGAATAAATCTCCTGTAGTAGCTTGCAAGGCCTAAGAATTGTTGCACCTCTTTAACACTACAGGGAGTTGGCCAGTCTACGATGCGTTGTGTTTTACTAGGATCTGTAGCAATACCCTCAGATGAGATGACATGTCCTAAGTATAATACCTTTTTTTGAGAAAAGTACACTTTGCAAGTTTGGCTTTTAGACCAACCTCTCGCAGATGTCCTAACACTGACGCTAAATGTCCCAGATGTTCTTCATACATGTGGCCAAAAATGATTATGTCATCTAAATAAACCAGACATTCACTCCACAGCATACCTGATAGTGTGAGATTCATTAACCTCTGGAACGTTGCAGGGGCATTGCAGAGACCAAAAGGCATAACATTAAATTCAAACAGACCTTCTCGTGTGATGAATGCAGTCTTCTCCTTATCCTTCTCTGCAATGCCTACTTGCCAATATCCACTCAGCAAATCAATGGTACTGAACCATTTGGAACCTGCAAGAGACTTAAGAGTTTCATCAATTCTCGGGAGAGGGTAGGCATCCTTGTGTGTGACAGCATTCAACTTCCGATAGTCCACACAGAAACGTGTGGAACCATCCTTCTTTTTCACAAGAACAACTGGTGCAGCCCACGGACTTCTTGAAGGCTGGATGACCTTCTTCTCTTGCATCTCCCGTAACAGTTTTCTCACCTCTTCTTGTTGAGCTACTGGAATGCGACGAGCTGCTTGCCTAACTGGTGGTGCATCCCTTGTGTCTATAGTGTGCTGTATCTCATCTGTCTTACCAAGGTCCCCTGAGTTGTCTGCAAACACATCACCATATTGAGATAACACTACATACAACTGTTCTTGTTCCTGTTGAGTTAACTCTTCTCCTGCAGACTCCACTGCTTGCCACAAAAGGTGTCTCTTGCTGTCTGACAAGTGTGTTTCAGGTATGGCATCACCATCACTAACTCCAGCGACTAGTACTGAGTCTTCTTCCACAGAGCATGCTGTAGCTACTCTAGTATCCTTGTGAATGGTGATAGGATCTGGGGATAGATTCAACATTCGGATGGGCACTGCTGGGCTGTCTGTATTTCTCTGGGAATCCACGATTGAAGTTGCAACCAGAATAAAGAAGTGCCTTGATACAAGCAAGAACAAGTAAGTTATGAGTTTAGGTAGTAATGACAAGGACGATTCCTGCAGGCAAACATGTTTACAACATTCTAATACAAAACCATTGGAATGAATGGCTTACGAGGAAGCACAAACCGTTCCACGATCAGGGTGCTAGGGCCGATTGGTCCCTGCAGTACTGCACTAACTTCCATCTCACTAGAACCTGGAATACACACATCATTAGGTAACACTACACTCACATTGTCTACTGGGTCCATTTTGGCTCCCGCTCTGGTTAGTGTGATGGGTTTTCCATTTCCATTCAATGATATTAGTCCCCGGGGTAGATCAATGGCACATTTGTTAGCTTCCAAGAAGTCAATTCCCAGGATAGCCTCCGTCCTTAGATCAGCAATGATCACTTCAATAGAATACTGGTCACCACTTATTTCTAACTGTGGTGTGACTGTGCCCTTGACTCTCAACGGGACACCATTAACACCCACCAATCCTGGATTTACCCATGGCTTCAGCACTGATTGGCCCTTAACTCTACTCCAAGTGTTAGTGTCTATGAGTGAGACAGTTGCTCCTGTATCTATCATGAATTGCACAGGATAAAAGTTAATAGTACCATTAATGTAAAAGGCGGTATGTGGGTTGACAGCAAATAAATCAATGACGTTATTGGCCAAGTTCATGTCACCCTCCCCTGCCTGGCCTATGGCAAGGGGGGTCGCTCGTTTCCCTGAGGCCTTGACGGGTGGCGGAGAGCACAACCTCTAGCATAGTGCCCTTCCTTTCCACAGCAAAAACAGATTACGGCACTGGTGGACTCATGGTCTCCTACTTGTTGACGGTGGGATGGTTTGAAGGTAGCTTTCGGTTCATTGAACTTCTTGTGGGTCATACTCTCCTCTAGCTGTGACATTCGTAGGGCTAATTTGTCCATTGCCTGCACTAGGGATTGTTCCATAGAATGGGAAATATTAGCAGTAGCTTGATTTCCTGAACTACAGCTGACAGCACTAACAGTGGTCTCCTCTAGTTCTGAGGTTATGTTGCCCACCATAACTGGTTTAATCAGGCATGATTCAACTTCCAATGTAGCACGCACAGCTTCATCCAGCTTTTTGGGCTTTTGCTGTTTTACTGCAAATGCAACCTGGGGGTTGCTTAGCCTACTCAGATAATGTGTCAATGCCAGTTGTTCTTGGCTCCGTCCATCAAGGTCTGGAAATGCCTTCTTAGTTAGCCGTCGGAGGTCTTCAGCGAAGTCTGCCCATCCTTCATTTGGCTTTCTCGTTTGCACTTGCAGTTCTGCATTGTACAATTCGCGCTTACTCGCCGGCTCAAATCTTTCTGTTAGGGCTGTCTTCACGTGATCGTACGTGTCTCTCGATTCCTCAGGTAGTCCTTGGAATACTTTCTGTGCCCTCCCAGCAAGGCACACTTTAATCCAATTCAACTTCGCCGCAGCATCCCACTCGTTGACGGTAGCCACATTCTCGAATCGAGTGATCCACTCATCCCATCCGTCTCTTCCTTGGTACGCTTCCAGAATTATCAGTGGCTTACTGGTACGGGACATCTCCTCGCAGGTTGCTGTAAAAGAACGCGAACACAACAGCTACAATACTGAATCGCGTGGACTCGCCTTGTGGGGTACCGATTCAGACCACGGTACAAGGTATTATCGCCTGGGGTTAACAAGGATATTCTATTATTGACGATATATCCTGCTGACTACGCCAAGTGTAGCAAGCGGCCAACTGACAATACTCTCAATGAACTGTATTAAACTGTACACGAGGTCACACACCAGTCATATCATTACTATGCATGTGTTATACAACAAAATGGCACTAAATAGAATACAATACACAAAATTAATAGTCCAATGTGTTACACAGCCAAGCTGTAAAAAAAGAGTGTGGCTCCCAAAAGACCAAGGTGAAAAAAGATGTGAAATCCAAGGTGGCGGCCAAGAAATGGCTGTGATGGTAGGTTAATGGTAAAAATTTTAATTACGACAATTCAGGTGAATTTGCAATGCCTCCTCCACTAACCAAATTCACTGAATTTTCGTAATTAAAATTTTTGCCATTAATAAGTACTTCCGGTGATATATAATATACAAGCCAACGTCAATCACTCCTACCAAAACTCTACAATAGAGGTTTGGCAGGTTTGGCAGCTGGGTGTAGGTAAAACCCTTCAAGATAGGATTCTTAATTGAGGACCCCTCTCCTGTTATGCTTATTCTCTACCCTTTGCCTTGGGTAGAGAAGTGTACAAGGATGTATTTATCTCTATGACAAAGCTTAGCGCCTTCAGCTTGGGGGAGAATGAGTGAGAAGGGTCCCTTCCACTACACCCAGGGGTGAGCTCCTGTCCTTGGTTTTTTCGATATCAGGGCAGGAGTGAACCTCACCCAAGCTGACCTCCAACCTCTTTCTTATTGAATGTCTGTATTGTGATTAACTTATTATACAATAGGATCGAAAGCAATATCCATCCCAGCACACTGCTAGATTTGATGTGGACACCATTCCTTGCCTGTGTCTTCAATTGGAGTGCTAGTGTTGTATACTCTCTGAGTTTCAAATCACAACCTGCTTACCATCTACTCAACTATACAAGTGTTTGATTTAATTACATTAGGGAAGAACGTTCCTACATCAAGATCATGCAACAGGGATTACATAGCCAAGTGTGGTCTTTTACCTATTTTGTACAATTATGCCTTCTTGGATTTGCATTTCTGAAATTAATCTTGTGCAAGGGTCCTCATATGTTACAATTAACATACAAGCCTCTTGCCAAGCAATAAGATAGACTCTGTATCACATTAAATATATTATGCCTCCAAGGCTACCTAAGAGATGCACTGTAAGTACATGCATGCCATACTGTACACCACAGTATACACTAACTGAGGGGCAAATCCTGTAGATAGTATCAGTGTTATTATATTGTCAATTGCATCCACCACCTTTGACACCCAACAGCAGTACTCACTAGTCTGATTTGAAATAATCAGATATCTGCCTGCTAAAAAATAATTTTACAATGACTGGTTACCATAATGTATGACCTTTCTTCATTCTCTAAATAGAAATTGCACTTGTGGCCCCCACAATGGGATTACCTGGGGCCGATGCCAATAGTAGTGCACGCATTGCTTCTTGTCAAGCAAAGAGGGTGCTTATAGCACTATTGAACTCAAATTTTATGTAACACAAATTAATGGTCTATAAAGACAGTGAACTTAGGTTGGCGTCTGCTTAAAATTTGGGGTGTAGCTAGCTTGGGCTTACCGCAAACCATGAAATTGACTAAAATAACTGCCAGCATTTGTTACCTGTTTAGCACCGCTCCCCACAAACATGAAGGTATATACTACTATACATCCTGTGTAGTATTGACATCAAACTTTCAGCCCATACTTGTTAGAACATGTATGTAGCCTCTCTATGCAAGTAGCCCTCTGGGGGGCCTCAATTTGCTTATAAAATAGGGTTATTGCATACATGTAACATAACCTAATGCCATTGAAGTATATATTCTTTGGTCATTCTACTGATACTGCATACTATATATATTTGCTGTTATGTTGATATGTATTTGACCACTGTATGCTATTATGTTACCTCAGATGCACATAGTCCTATTGTATCAGAAAAATAAAAATGGCCTTCCATTGCATTAACCAAAGTCAAGACCCCCCTAGCACCTTTCTCATGCAATATAATAAACACTTCAGCCATATATTATCCTTGTCACTTTATAAAGGTACCATTGCTACTATCAGTTGATCTGGACTGTTCCTGCAGTGTAATACCATTGATACTTTGGTGGACATTCTTGCAATGCATTTCTTCTTGTAGAGGTATGGTTTCCTTCAATCAAGTGCTGTGGACCCATACTGGGAATTATACACACAGCCCACCAGTAATAGTGTTGTACTGATTCCCACTTTTTAGATATCCGATATATTTTACCCTGTTTTACTTATAGTTGACCGATACGTGATTGTAGGTCTCTACAGGTTATACTTGTGCATACTCCACTAAAAGTAGAGCTAGTAAGCCAATGCTGCAAGATTGTACACTTTTCTCAACTGAAAGTTGTTAGTCAGACAAGTGGGCTAGGGCTCCAACTATCACTAGTGGCTCCACAAAACATAAACAAATTACCTACTGTAAGTACATGCTAGAGCCTTTGACACCAGCCCTCCAGTGGTACTGCAGCTGCTGCATAATAATCTGCTGGCCACAGCCCATTACAGCTGATTTCTGATTATGGTAAAACAGCTGTTGATGCGATTATTGTACAACTGTAACCAGTAAAAACTGCGCATGCAACGCAATCCCCCAATTAAACAACGGATGTAGTTCCACTAGTGACTGCATTTTTGACAGTAGTCAGAACCATTGCAGCCAGTACAGTAGCATGACACTGGCGGACTATTAACCCAGAAGCCAGATACAGGCCCGTAATTTTTTGAAGTTGGCTATCATTGGGCACTGTGCACTTCCACGTTGCTCTCGGGAATTGATATCATCTTTATAGTAGAACAATCCAACTCCAGTAGATGGACACTGGTCCACCCAATCCTTAAAGCTCCTATATAGATTCTACCAGAGTAGAACCGTTTGCTAGTTTATTATTTTTTAAATTGATTTTTAGGGATTGCTAAATTAATCAGTTGTAGTACTCGCTATACTTGTAACCACTACAATGAATGCTTGTGGAGCTACGTAATATTGCGGTGTTGTGCTTGTCTCAGCTGAGTCCAAACAGACAAGCAGCTAGGCCTACAATTGTGACTGCGTGTCTAGAGGCTGGCTCGCTGTCACCATCAAACACTAACTTACCTGAATGTACAGCACTATGCAGACATACCTGTGTCCTTCTGCATACTCATCTAATTATCTGAGGATTATTTCTAAGGATGTTGGTCCCTTAACATCCTTGATACCAGACTAATGGCTGAATGTTGTTGACACCTTTATTCCAGTGGCTGGAATTTAACACCCTTAGACTACATCTGGCCAAACACTAGTTCCTTTCTTTTTTAAACCCTTTTATTTCAATTGACACCACCAATGCCAGTAAGTGGTTCATCAGGGCTGAGGGAAGTAACATTGGTCCTGGGTCACTGTTAATACATTCCTAGAGCACATCTCTCTTCTAGGTGGATGCTGGCCTCATCTTTGTGTATGGCCTTAGGATAACAACACCACTATAACTGGACGCTGGTCCCATTTTCTTTTTTACTTCATTCATTGATGCCTTCGATGCTACCATCATAATAAGGTAGATGCTGGTCCACCTTTTTAAATTTATTGTTTTTTTTTGCTGTCCTTCAGATAACACCACTACTGTACAGTCCACTTCAATCATTAAAGCCACCAAGTGCTACCATTTGCATAGCTGGATGCTGGACTAGTGTTACACCAATAATTGGATCAGTTATTGGAAAAACTGGTTCTTGGCTGTACTTTTGTGTATTGGTATTGGATTGGCACCAGGATAGAAAAAGCAGCAGATACAGATATATGTATTATTTAAAATACATGCCTGTGCACCAAGCCATGGAATTTTACTGCTGTGCAATGTTACTATATACTGCTTAAAAGTACTGTCAGCTATTGTTGTAGCAATATCACCACTACATTTGTCCTTTATAAACAATTTTATGGTAAAAATCACTTAAAGAGATATACATGTCAGAATATCAGCAAAATGTCATATCAGCACAACACTATGCTGGTCCACTTCAATCGTTGATACCACCAAGTGCTACCACTTCCATACCTGGACGTTGGTCCACTTCAATCATTAATGCCACCAAGTGTTATAACTTCCATAGCTGGACGCTGGTCCACTTCCATCATTAATGTCTCCAAGTGCTACCATTTCCAGCTCTGGACGCTGGTCCACTTCAATCATTAATGCCACCAAGTGCTATAACTTCCATAGCTGGACGCTGGTCCACTTCAATCATTAATGCCTCCAAGTGCAACCATTTCCAGCTCTGGATGCTGGCCCACTTCAATCATCAATACCACTCAGTGCTACAATTTTTACAGCTGGACACTGGTCCATATAGTAATACCCCTTGTACCACGCTGACTAAACAGGATATTATCAGTAATGCTTTTAGGTAATATAACACTAGTGACTGGGTGCTGGACCATTTAAGTACATATACTAGTGCCTTTAGCTACTACAGCAGTACAATGATTGGACCCTGGTTTGTTAAAGTCCCTAGGTACATACTGTTGGCTGGACGCTGGACCACTTAGTTCATTGGTGCTGTTAGGTACTATCTAATCAAAAACAGCCAAGCTGTAAAAAAAGGTGCGGCCCCCAAAAAGGCCATGGTGAAAAAAGATGTGAAATCCAAGGTGGCGGCCAAGAAATGGCTGTGATGGTAGGTTAATGGTTACATTTTAATAACAACAATTCAGGTGAATTTGGTGCCAAGACCAAGTGGCACAAAATTCACCTGAAATGTCGTTATTAAAATGTAACCATTAACCTACCATCACAGCCATTTCTTGGCCGCCACCTTGGATTTCACATCTTTTTTCACCATGGCCTTTTTGGGGGCCGCACCTTTTTTTACAGCTTGGCTGTTTTTGATTAGATATCACTTCTTTTTGTAGTTGTATACTGCAAAGCCGGCCTATGGCTGGCTTTGGGGCTTTTTTAACCCATGTGTTTTTTTCTTTACTACAGGAAGAAGAAAAGAACTTAAAGGAGAATTTTAGTACTTCAATTATTTTTGATTTTATTAGTAATTATACAAATTATATACATATATTTATTACATGCCCATTATCCCCCACAGGATATTTTTTTGCGGCTGATCTCTCTACTGGGTGACTTGAAATGTAGCTGAACTATATACAGGATGGTTTCTTTGTAGCTGAACTCTCTACAAGGTAACCTCTTCTAGCTGGTCTCTCTACAGGGTATTTTGTTTCTAGCTAAACTCTCTACAGGTGATTTGTTTGCAGCTAAACTCTCTACATGGTGGTGTCTTTGTAGCCGAACTCTCTACATGATGGTTTCTTTGTAGCTGAATTCTCTATAAGGTGACTTCGTCTAGCTGAACTCTCTACAGGGTGATTTTTTGTAGCTGAACTCTCTGCAGGGTGATTTGTTTGCAGCTGAACTCTCTACATGATGGTTTCTTTGTAGCTGAACTCTCTACAAGGTGACTTCGTCCAGCTGATCTCTCTACGGGGTGATTTTTTTCTAGCTGAACTCTCTACAGGTGATTTGTTTGCAGCTAAACTCTCTACATGGTGGTTTCTTTGTAGCTGAACTCCCTACATGATGGTTTCTTTGTAGCTGAACTCTCTACAAGGTAACTTCTTCTCTACAGGGTGATTTGTTGTAGTTGAATTCTCTACAAGGTGGTTTGTATGAGGCTGAACTCTCTACATGGTGGTTTCTTTGTAGCTGAACTCTCTACAAAGTGATTTGTTTGCAGCTGAACTCTCTACATGATGGTTTCTTTGTAACTGAACACTATACAAGGTGACTTCTTCTAGCTGATCTTTCTACAGGGTGAATTGTTGTAGCTGAACTATCTACAAGGTAACTTCTTCTAGCTGATCTCTATACAGGGTAATTTGTTTGTAGTTGAATTCTGTACAGGTGGTTTCTTTGTAGCTGAACTCTGTACATGATGGTTTCTTTGTAGCTGAACTCTTTACAAGGTGACTTCTTCTAGCTGAACTCTCTACAGGGTAATTTCTTTGTAGCTGAACTCTCTATATGATGGTTTCTTTGTAACTGAACTCTCTACAAGGTAACTTCTTCTAGCTGATCTTTCTACTGGGTGATTTGTTTGCAGCTGAACTCTCTACATGGTGGTTTCTTTGTTGCTGAACTCTCTACAAGGTGAATTCTTCTACCTGATCTCTCTACAGGGTGATTTGTTTGTAACTGAACTCTGTACAAGTGCGTTTTTGTGGGTGATCTCACTGCAGGTTGATTTGTTTGTAGCTGAACTCACTAAAGGGTGATTTTGCTTGTAGCTGAACTCCTTGCATTGTATCTAGTTTCTAGCTGATCTCTACATGTACTAGTGTAAGATGTGTCACATGGTCTACTATTAGCTACCACTGTTGTGATGTCAGGACAATGAAGAATGTTACACTGTGTACTAGTGCCACTCCACTCCCCACTAGCCTCACACTGTCTCATCACACTACCTTCTAATTCATAACCATCATTACACTGAAATGTACAAGTGTCTTGATATTGTAGTGGTTGATTGTTACAGGGTGATTTGTTTGTAGCTGATCTCTCTACAAGTTGATTTGTGTGTAGCTGATCTCTCTGCAGGTTGATTAATTTGCAGCCGATCTCTCTACAAGGTAATTTGTTTGTAGCTGAACTGTCTGTAAAGTGATTTATTTGTAGCTGATCTCTCTGCAGGTTGATTTGTTTTAGCTGAACTCTCTACAGGGTGATTTACTTGTAGCTGAACTCCTTACATTGTGTCTAGTTTCTAGCTGATCTTTCTACAGGGTGATTTGTTTGTAGCTGATCTCTCTACAAGTTGATTTGTGTGTAGCTGATCTTTCTATTGGTTGATCTGTTTGTAGCCGATCTCTCTACAGGGTAATTTGTTTGTAGCTGAACTCCTTACATTGTGTCTAGTTTCTAGCTGATGTCTCTACAGGGTGATTTGTTTGTAGCTGAACTCTCTATAAGGTGATTTGTTTGCAGCTGAACTCTCTACATGGTGGTTTCTTTGTTTACTGAACTCTCTACAGGGTGTTTTGCTTGTAGCTACTCTCTACAGGGTGATTTGTTTCTAGCTTATCTCTCTACAGGTTGATTTGTGTGTGACTGATCTCTCTATAAGCTGATTTGTTTGTAGCTGAATTCTCTGCAAAGTGTTTTGTTTGTAGCTGACCTCTCTTCAGGGTGATTTGTTTCTAGCTGATCTCTCTACAGGGTGACTTTTTTGTAGCTGACCTCTCTTCAGGGTGATTTGTTTCTAGCTGATATCTCTACAGGGTGATTTTTTGTAGCTGACCTCTCTTCAGGGTGATTTTTTTCTAGCTGATCGCTCTACAGGTTGGTTTGTTTGTAGCTGAACTCTCTACACGGTGATTTGCTTGTAGTTGAACTCCTTACATTGTGTCTAGTTTCTAGCTGATCTCTCTACAGGGTGATTTGTTTGTAGCTGATCTCTCTACAAGTTGAATTGTGTGTAGCTGATCTCTCTGCAGGTTAATTTGTTTGTAGCCGATCTCTCTACAAGGTAATTTATTTGTAGCTGAACTGTCTAAAAGGTGATTTGTTTGTAGCTGATCTCTCTGCAGGTTGATTTGTTTTAGCTGAACTCTCTACAGGGTGATTTATTTGTAGCTGAACTCCTTACATTGTGTGTAGTTTCTAGCTGATCTCTCTACAGGGTGATTTGTTTGTAGTTGATCTCTCTACAAGTTGATTTGTGTGTAGCTGATCTCTCTGCAGGTTGATTTGTTTGTAGCCGATCTCTCTATAGGGTAATTTGTTTGTAGCTGAACTCTCTATAAGGTGATTTGTTTGTAGTTGATCTCTCTGCAGGTTGATTTGTTTTAGCTGAACTCTCTACAGGCTGATTTGTTTGTAGCCGATCTCTCTACAGGGTAATTTGTTTGTAGCTGAACTCTCTACATGGTGGTTTCTTTGTTGCTGAACTCTCTACAGGGTGTTGTGCTTGTAGCTGATCTCTCTACAGGGCAATTTGTTTGTAGCTGATCTCTCTACAGGGTGATTTTTTTGTAGCTGACCTCTCTTCAGGGTGATTTGTTTCTAGCTGATTGCTCTACAGGTTGATTTGTTTGTAGATGAACTCTCTACAGGGTAATTTACTTGTAGCTGAACTCCTTACTTTGTGTCTAGTTTGTAGCTGATGTCTCTACAGGGTGATTTGTTTGTAGCTGATCTCTCTACAAGTTGATTTGTGTGTAGCTGATCTCTCTGCAGGTTGATTTGTTTGTAGCCGATCTCTCTACAGGTAATCTGTTTGTAGCTGAACTCTCTATAAGGTGATCTGTTTGTAGCTGATCTCTCTGCAGGTTGATTTGTTTTAGCTGAACTCTCTACAGGGTGATTGCTTGTAGCTGAACTCCTTACATTGTGTCTAGTTTCTAGCTGATGTCTCTACAGGGTGATTTTTTGTAGCTGAACTCTCTTCAGGGTGATTTGTTTCTAGCTGATCTCTCTACAGGTAGATTTGTGTTGATTTGTTCATTGCTGATCGCTCTAAAGGTTGATTTGCTGCAGCTGAACACCCTGCAAAGTGTTTTGTTTGTAGCTGATCACTCTAAAGGGTAATTTGTTTGTAACTGAACTCTCTTCACAGTGACTTGTGTGTAGCTGAATTCTGTGTAACTGAATTCTCTAGAGAGTGACTTAATTGTAGCTGAATTCTCTACACAGTGCATGACTTGTTTATAGCTGAACTTTCTTCAGTGTGACTTGTAATGTTCTGAATCTCTATAGTGATATATTTGCTTAACTCTCCACATGGTGACTGTCTTCTTGCTGAACTGTCTATAAGATTAACTGTTTGCAGCTGAACTCCCTACAGAATAACTTGTGATGTAATAAAATTCTATAATGGAGTAAATAAATTAGCCGAATGCTCTATTAGGGTGACTGTTCTATTAGAGTATCTCGATCCCGCATTTGCTACACGGAGTTGGCTTTCGAATCATAACTCAGTGGTTTGTAATCCGATTCTTCTGTACTACTGCAAGGACTTTCTATGAAGATTATTCCAGCTATACACCGATTTTCAGCTCATTGCTCTAAACGGTTTGCCTAGTAGGCGTGAAAACTAATACTTTTTTATTCATAAAAATCGATCGCGTAGTTGTGACACAGGTTGGGTTTTGTGTCATATCTCCGTGGTCTTTATCTCGATTCCTTTCAAACCACCAAAAGGCACTCCTACGATGGTTACTCCATCTACATAGCAATTTTCAACTCATTCTATGAAGCGGTTTACCCTGTAGGCGTGACAACAAATCGATCTTGTTTTATGTGAATAATCGGTCATAACTCCTGAACCATTCATCGGATTTGTACCAAATTTGATGCTAGGTTTCGCCTTTGGACTCCCTTTCTGTGTGCCAAATTTCAAGGCGATCGGAGTATGCGTTTGCTTGTTATAGCAATTTTTGCAAGTGTGCGAAAAGACGAAGAAGAAAAAAAAAACGAAGAAAAAAAAACGAAACTTTGGCAGCTTGTATCTCGGAAATGGCTGGAGCGATTTCCTTCAAATTTGGAATGTAGACTCCCGTGGCTGGCGGGCAACTGTGTAGCAAATTTGGTTCCAATCAGATAAGTGATCACCGAGATACAAAGGTGTGAAAATGACGTTTTGGTTCTTCCTGTCAATATACTCACGGTGTGGCGCGCCGGCTTCTTGGGCCGCACGACACACTATCGTGTGTCTTGATACCACTATAGTACCTGGACACTCGTGTTAAAGTCCTTAGGCGAAACATACTGCACCTGCTGAAACTTAGTTCGTTAGTGACATTTATTTATTTTATTTTTTTAAAGACAAACATTTTATATAGCTGAATGCTGATCCCTTCTTAGTAATCTATAGTACCACCTATATAGTTGCTGAAAAGAATGGGTTCTGTAGTACATCAACAACACACACCGAGGAGTTCCTTCACCTATTTTGGTCTAATTAAAATGGCAGTAAGGGTTGATGAAAGTGGAGGGAGAGACTACTCTTACTGAGCAGGGGCCTCTTCACTCATGATTTAGCAGGGACTTTGCCATCCAAATGGCCTGCATACTATGACTGACCTAAAATTCAGCTTGCTCAAACATAATATCCAAGGATGGAACCTAAACTATACAGTATACCTGTTTGGTTTATGGTTTGTACTGCTAAACATGACTACTGCTTGGTTGTTGCTAGATTAATAATATTGTTTTTAACTATGCAAAGCTAGCTCTCCGCTCATGGCTGACGTCCTACCATCACCAGTTGAGCCTGCACATGATAGGGCATTATGGGCACTCTAATGCAAAATGAAATATTTGCTTCTGATTATAGCTTTACACTATTTTAGAGCAACTTAAAGAATGCTTATGGCATAATTTATCCACAACATAAGAGGAATAAGCTTTCATTATGACAACACCACAAGTTGACAAAAACATACCTTTTACTCAAAAGCCATACCCCACCAAAAAAAAAAAAACAATGAGAGTACCACATTATAAGCATTCTTTGGTTTTTGGGATGCACGCCACTGAATAGCAGTAGTCATTGATACCCAGCATGGCTTCAGATCCCAGCACTCTTGTGTTACCCAATTGCAACTTATTTCACTGATAGAAGACTTGTCACATGCTCTAGACCAACAGAAACAAACCGATGTCATTCTCCTTGACTTTGCTAAAGTGTTTGATAGTATCCCACATCAAAGACTATTAGTTAAATTAAGAAACTATGGTATCAACGATCACATCTGTCAGTGGGTCAATACTTGGCTGACCAGAAGGTCACAGCAAGTAGCTTTGGACGGTACTTTTTCTGACTCGATAGCTGTTCACTCAGGAGTCCCTCAAGGGACGGTCCTCGGCCCTTTGATGTTTCTTCTATACATTAATGATATATCAGAACATGTAAATTCGCCACTACGGTTATTTGCTGATGACTGTTTACTTTACAGAATTATCACCACCAATGAGGATGCCATTCAACTTCAGCATGATCTTGATCAACTACACGAATGGGCAACTAAGTGGCAATTAAGATTCAATGTAACCAAATGTACTATTATGCGGTTTACCAGATCATTATCACCAATCATTTTCAACTACAAGCTAAACAATCACAACTTGGGTACATCAAACCAACACTCCTACCTTGGTGTTATATTGGACAACAAACTATCATGGTCTCCACATATTAGTAGTATAGCTGCTAAGGCCAATAGAACATTAAACTTCTTGAAACGCAATCTGAGTTGCTGCTCATCTAACATCAAAGCAACAGCCTACCTTACGATAGTACGACCGTCAATGGAATACGCTGCAGTCATCTGGGACCCATACCACCATAACAATATTCAACAGCTAGAGAAAGTACAGCGTAGGGCAGCTAGATGGGTCCTAAATGATTTCAATCGATTCAGCTCAGTCACAGCTATGTTACAGCATCTTTCTTGGCCAAGCCTTCAGCTGAGACGTAAAATATCCAGATTACAAGCACTTTTTAAAATTATACATCAAGATTATTCACTGTCAATTCCTCCTCATTTTATTTCAAAGACAGACTATATCACCCACATTGTTTTATTCTACCAAACTCATCCACCTATTCATACCAACAGAGCTTTTTCTCCAGATCAATTAAGGATTGGAACAACTTACCATCTTCCATCATTGAGAGCAACAATATTGACTCTTTTTCAGCGGAACTGCAAACATTGTATGGAACTCAATAACTGTAATCTTTGTAACTACGTAGCTAAATTCATTTTATGATTGCTTTTTTTCCTGAGCATATCAGCTGTGCTGTCTGCTCAGTAACAATAATAATAATAATAATAATAATCTCGCAATAACAAATGTTTACATGTAGTAAGCATCTCTAAAAATAATTATCTACTGATCATGAGTGGAACAGCAGGACCAGTTTAACTACGTGACAGCATGCTGGAGGTAGTTTGCTACAACTAGGTAGGTGTAATAATTAGTTAGAACTCACACTGTTCTAACAACGTGGATGCGGCACTGCATGCACTTTGTCGCTAGACGCTGGTCTCCCTTTGTGCACTTATGAGCTCCTGGTATTGATTTGTGACTGGGATAGGCAGCTTGCTGCTGATAGTATCTCAGGGAGCTGAAACATCACAGCTCCAGTACAACAATGTACGTGGTATCATACGCTGCTGCCACTTGCGCCTGAGCAGTCAGGCAAATTGCTCCAATATTTGCGTATTGTAGAGGCTGCTCTCCCTTGTAGCGGATATCAACCGCATGGTTTAGTTGTGGGAAACTGAGTTCAATGTTGAGCACAAAGGCTCTCACCCCATACGGGGGAAGGCTTCGTCAGTATACCCTGAGTGCTTACCATACCAACGCGACGTATCCCAAATTGGCAGGAAGATGGTTTTGGCGGGACGATGAGTGTCCTACTCAACCTGCCTCCTGGCTGCTCGAGGGTTGTGTCTCTTCTATCGCTAACTTCCCCTTCGAGGGTTGTGAGGCTGACGAAGCCCAAAGTGATTTCTAGTATCTGCCCATGAACTTAACGTCTTTAGTTTCTTTCTCCATCACCAAGAGAACTTGCTGGTTAGCTTTCTGATTTTCATTCCTTCTTTTGAATTCCACCTTCTCACGTGGTTCCCACAACTATATGCACGTGCGCACAATAAGATCTTGGTTGGTTATTCCAATAAATTCCCTCATGCAAGCCGCGCACCCCTCCATTCTTATTAACCTTGGTTAACTAAAGTTAACCTTCATTTAACCTACCATCACAGCCATTTCTTGGCCGCCACCTTGGATTTCACATCTTTTTTCACTTTGGCCTTTTTGGGGGGCTGCACTCTTTTTACAGCTTGGCTATTTTGGTTTAGATATCATTTTTTTTGTATTGCAAGCCACAAATTAAAGCTGGCCATATGGCTTTGATGCTTCCTTTTAACTTGTGACTTGTTTCTAGCCGATCTCTCTCTACATGGTGACTTGTTTCTAGCTGAACTCTCTATAGGGTTATCTGTTTGTAATCGAACTCTCTACAGGATGGTTTCTTTGTAGCTGATCTCTCTACAGGGTGACTTGTTTCTAGCCGATCTCTCTACAGGGTGAACTTGTTTCTGGCTGAACTCTCTACAGATGATTTGTTTGCAGTTGAACTCTCTACATGGTGGTTCTTTGTAGCTGAACTCTCTACAAGGTGATTTCTTCTAGCCGATCTCTCTACAGGGTGATCTGTTCGTAGCTGAACTCTCTACAGCGTGATTTGTTTGCAGTTGAACTCTTTATCTGATGGTTTCTTTGTAGCTGAACTCTCTACTAGGTAACTTCTTCTAGCCGATCTCTCTACAGGGTGACTTGTTTGTAACTCTCTACATGGTGATTTGTTTGCAGCTGAACTCTCTACATGATGGTTTCTTTTTAACTGAACTCTCTAGAAGGTGATCTCTCTACTGGATGACTTGTTTTTAGCTGATCTCTCTATAGAGTTATAACATGTTTGTATAGTCGAACTCTTTACAGAGTGGTTTTTTGATTGGTTGTTGAACTCTCCAGCTACACGGTAACTTGTTTGTACTACAGAGTGACTTGTTTGTAGCTGAACTCTCTACAGAGTGACTTACTTGTAGCTAAACATTGTATAAAGTAACTTGTTTGTAGCTGATCTAGACGAACTCTCTATTTGTTGTAGCTGAACTCTCTATGCAGTGACTTGTTTGTAGCTGAATTCTCTAGGGATTGACTTGTTGTAGCGTAACTCTCTACAGGGTGACTTGTTTATTGCTGAATTGTCTTCAGTATGACTTATAGTGTTCTGAATCTCTACAGCAACATATTTGTAGCTGAACTCTCTACAGGGTGACTTGCTTGTAGCTGAATTGTCTATAAGATTAACTGTTTGTAGCTGAACTCCCTACAGAATAACTTGCAATGTAATATAATTCTATAATGGAGTAAGTTATAAACACAGCTGAATGCTCTATTAGGGTGACTGTTCTATTAGAGTATCTCAATCTCGCATATGTTACACGTAGTTGGCTTGGAATCATAACTCAGTGGTTTGTAATCCGATTCTTCTGTACTACTGCAAGGACTTTCTATGATAATTATTCCAGCTACACACCAATTTTCAGCTCATTGCTCTAATCTGGTACGTAGGTGTGAAAACTAATAGTTTTTTTATTCATAAAAATCGATTGCATAATTGTGAAACAGGTTGGATTTTGTGTCATATCTCGATGGTTTTTAACTGGATTACTTTCAAACCACAAAAAGGCACTCCTACGATAGTTACTCCATCTAATAGCAATTTTCAACTCATTCCTTCAAGGGGTTTACCCTGTGGGTGTGACAGACCTTCGGCCTTATTTTATGCAAATAATCGGTCATAACCATAACTCCATGGATGTTCATCGGATTCCTACCAAACTTGGTACTGAGATTCACCTTAATGAGCCCTTTAGTGTGCCAAATTTCAGCCTGATTGGAGTACACATTCATGTTTTAAGGCGGATTTTGCGAAGTGTGTGAAAAGAAGAAAAAAATAAAGAAAAAAAACCAAACTTTGGTCGCTCATATCTCAGAAATGGCTGGAGCGACGTTCTTCAAATTTGGAATGTGCACTCCCCTACCTAGCTGGCACTTCTGTAGCAAATTTGGTTTCAATTGGATAAGGGATCACGGAGCTACAAAGGTGTGAAAATCGTGTTTTCTTTCTTCCTGTAAATATACTCATGGTGTGGCGCGCCGGCTTCTTGGGCCGCACGACACACTACTGTGTGTCTTGATACAAAAAGAAGTGAAATCCACACAAAACACCAAAGCTGAGGGTGAGGCCTTCAAAATCCTGGGTGAAAAAAGTTGTGAAATCAAAGGTGGCAGCCATATGATGTTAATGATAATATACTTTAATCATTGCAGCCATTTATCTTAAATTTCACAACTTTTTTCACCAGGCTTTTGAAATCCACACCATTCTTATACTGCTTGGTTGTTTTTATTTACAAGGAAATTATCAAGAATTTGATTAGGGATCATGGAAATAAAAATAGTGAAAGAAGGGAGGTCGCCCACACCTGAAGACATACTAATGGACATTTAATCCCTACTTTAGTCTATACCCATGACTGAACATCGGAAGATGCAGGTGACAAAAGTAAAGTAGCAAAACTCCTGGAGAAGTTTGAAGCATATTGTGTGCCACGGAGAAACATCATGTAGGAAAGACATGTGCTCAATTCTCATAACCAACACGACGGCAAAACCATTGACCAGTATGTTACAGACCTCAAGACCAAAGCCCAAATATGTGAGTTCAAAGACCTGACAGACAGCTTAATAAGAGACAGAATAGGGTGTGGCATACACTGTGACAAAACACGCAGCACACCCTCAGAGAACCTGATTTAATGCTA
This sequence comes from Dysidea avara, assembly GCF_963678975.1. NCBI lineage: Eukaryota > Metazoa > Porifera > Demospongiae > Dictyoceratida > Dysideidae > Dysidea > Dysidea avara. Next base: position 38,534,548 of record NC_089274.1, read on the forward strand.
CAGAAGGCAGATAACATATGCAGGGCAAATGAAACAACATCATCCCAAATTAAGTCATTCACCAATGATCAAACCAACAACCTACCAGCCATCCATGGAATACGCTCACAGAACAAACAAGTCCAAAATCTGTAATGTGACATCTGTACTGTGACTGATATGGCAATTGGCACACCAAGCAACAAGTCTGTCCTGCACTTGGGGCCAAATGTCGAAAATGTGGCCAAAAAAACCACTTTGCCAAATTGTGTTGCACAAGGGCAACTCAATTGCAGCCACAATTCCACTACAGTGTCCAAAAAGAGACACCTGACAATGATGACTTGTTAATTGGGACACTTGGACAACCCCGCAAAGTAAAGGACTGGTCAGTCACTATCCTAATGAACCACCAGAGAACCAGCTTTAAGATTGAAACTGGCGCTCAATGCATTGTGATATCTCAGTGGTAATACCACCAAGTGTGCAAAGATCCACTGCAACCATCTTCAGCAAGCCTGGTAATATTTGGCGGCCATAAGTTACGCACATGTGGTAAAGCCAAAAAAATTAATACCATGCCAACACAAAGATACTCAATAACATGTTGAATTTGAAGTCATAGACCATGACGTTCCAAACATTCTAGGACTTGTTACATGCATTGAAATGAACCTTGTACAACTGTTGCCAAAGATCATGTAAACTTGTTTGAACGATACTATGATGTGTTTGAGGGCCTGGGCTGTGTTACAGATGTACACTACCGTATAAAAACTGGTCCAACCAAAACACCCATAATCCATCCACCTTGCCGCGTGCCCATTACATTCTGTCCAAAGATCCAGGAAGAACTTGCACTCATGGAAAGCCTTGATGTAATAGAAAAGGTCACTGAGCCTACCAGCTGGGTGAACAGCATGGTGACAATCATCAAACCTAATGACCCTCTATGAACCCCGCAATCTGAACAAAGCTATTCAACAGGAGCACTTCCCCATGCAAACTATTGAAGAAGTAACAACACTGATTCCAGAGGCCGACACCTCCAATGAGCAGAGAAGCTCTACAATGTTTCCCTGGCATGCACACATACCTACCTAGCCAAATTATTTCCCAACCTCTCCCAGACTGCAGCACCTCTCAGAGCACTACTAGAAAAAGATGCAGAATGGCAGTGGCATAAAGAACATCTATAAAGCTTTTCAACATTAAAACATCTAGCCAGCAGTGCTCCTGTCCTTGCTTACTTCAATCCTAGCCAGCCAGTCAAACTCTTAGTTAATGCCAGCTCCAAGGGTTTATATAGGTGCCGTCCTTCTTCAAAACAATCATCCTATAGCATATGCTTCAAGAGCCCTCAACAACGGTATCCTCAGATTGAGAAAGAAATGCTTGCTGTAGTATTTGGATGTAGAACATTCCATGACTACATCTATGGCATGCCTAATGTTGAGGTAGAAAGTGACCACAAACCTCTTGAAGCAATTCTAAGAAAACCTCTCCATCAAACCCCACTAAGACTGCATAATGACCACACAAAAATATTCACTCAATGCCACCTACTGGCTGGGCAAACAACTTGTTTTAGCTGATATATTATCAAGAGCATACCTACCAGAGTGTGAAGAATCAATAGAAGAGGAATTTCACAGCAACATTTTACATGCCCTGCCAATTTCCAATACTAAGTTACACCAACTGAAAGAAGAAACCAAAAAAGACCTACCTCTACAAAAACTAGCATCAGTGATTGCCACAGGTTGGCCAGAGACAAAGCAAGAGGTACCAGCAAAATGCTTACCTTACTGGAACTATCGTGGCAAACTATCAGTCTGCAATGATATCATATTCAAAGGTGAAAAAGTTATAATTCTATGCAATATTCACAACTCTCATTTAGGGGTGGAAAATGCAAAAGAAGAGCAAGAGATGTAATGTTTTGGCCAGGGATGGCCGCTCAAATTCAAGACACCATTGCAAACTGCCATATCTGCAGTACTCACCAACAAATCAATACAAAGGAACCAATGATAGCACATGAAATCCCAACCAGGCCATGGTCTCAAGTTGGTGCAGACATGTACATAATCAACAACCAGAAGTATCTAGTCATGGTTGATTATTACTCAGGCTTTATTGAAATCAACTTGCTCCAAAACAACACCACCAGTAAGCAAATTGTTACACATTGTAAATTGCAGTTCTAAAGACATGGAGTCCCAGACAAACTGATAGCAGACAATGGTTCACAATTTCCTAGTACGATTTTCAAACAGTGTTCAAAACAGTAAGTCCACATTGCCCACAGTCTAATGGCATGGCAAACAAAGCCATCCAAACAGTAAAAAACCTGATTAAGAAAGCCATTCTAGACAAACGAGACTCATACTTAGCTCTACTTGAATATCGAAATACCCCCATCCTCAGACACATTAAGATCACCTGCACAGAGGCCCGGACAAAGACTCTGCTTCCAACCACAACCAAACTATTGCAACCAAAACTTGTCAACCCACAGGCTGTACACAAGGAACTCAGACAAAGGAAAACATGGCAACAATATTACTATGACCGCCACACAGCAACTCTAAGACCAATATCGGTGGGAGACACAGTGATGATGAGAGCAAAAGCCAGGGAAATGGGAATCAGCAACAGTCATTGCCATTAGCCAAGATGGGCCTCGCTCCTACATAGTTAATACTCCAGGAAGACAATAGTACCAATGAAACCGGCACCATCTAAAACCAACACCTAATAGTCTGAATGCAGGGCAGCAGGGTTTGCTGACACAAACTATTGATCCCTGACATGCATGCACATTTAAATGCACATATTTGTTGTAACTGTATGATTACATACTCAAACAAAAAGGGAGATGTAACATATATTAGAATACACACATGCACATATGTAACAGGTGACACATATTATGTATTTGAAGTCTTTCATGTAGCAACTATCACAGTCGCCACCATCAAAAATTTCTTTACATTGCATGGAAATAACCTTGATGCTTGGGGGTAGATTACAATATATATCAAGACACACGATAGTGTGTCGTGCAGTCAAGAAAGCCGGCGCGCCACACTGTGAGTATATTTACAGGAAGAAACAAAACGCGGTTCTTACGCATGCGCAGCTCCGTGCTCCCTTCTCGAATTGGAATCATTTTAATACTGCAAACGCCCTCCACCTTCAGCACCCCACATTCCAAATTTGAGCAAGAATGTCTAATGCAATTGTGAAATATAAGCCTTTAAAATTCAGCTTAATTTCTTCATTTTTCTTTCTTTGTTTAGGGGGCTTGGGAGGCTTAGATTATTCTTTTCACACACTTTACAAAAACTGTTGTAAAATGCAAATATGTAGCTCAATTGTTTTGAGTGTTTTAGTACACTTTAAGAATGTATTGTGGCACAATCACGTACCACGTTTGGTGCAAATCTGGTATATGTTCATAGAGCTATGGACGGTTATTTGCGTTAAAAAAGGCCGACTTGTTGTCATGCCTACAGGGTAAACCACTTATGGGAATAACTTTTTAAAAAATTGGTATGCATATAGGTTAGCCATCATAGCTCAAACCTTTTGTGGTTTAAAAGAAATTGTGTTGACAGCTACAGAGTTACAAGGCAAAAACCAAACAACTGTAAATCACTGAGTTGAAATACTCTAATAGAACAGTCACCGCGGGGTAAAAAAAGGTGCATAAAAAATGTCGAAAAAAGTTATTGACCAGCATTTGAACCAGGGACCTCCATACTGAACACCCAAATCCTTAACCACTGAGCTCTGCTATCATGGCTGATCATATCACTATTTCTACTTTATAAATGAAATTTCTAGCTAAAATCTACTCAATAGTCAAGTTCATAATTTCATAGATCTACAATGGAAAATCTAAATTGTTCTAGAACTTTCTACAAAAATTATGGAAGGATATAGCTATGTCGTGCAGCCAAGTACAGCCAGTGTGGGTTGGTGACATACCGTAAATGACGAAAGGTTGGAGTGACTACAGTTTGACGAATTTAGCGAATCAAGGAAATTCACCAAACTTTATTCACCAATCAGCTATTCTGTATACAGTTCCACTTTAGCTGCATGGTAAATTCACCAAACTTTTGTCTGCCAACCTGCTTTGCTTGCTGATTCGCAAAACTTTCATCGTTTACGGTATTTGTTTTACGAAACCAGAAAATGCCGTTTTCATGCATCTGTTGCAGCCTCTTTACAGGTGAGACTCGGCCTTCGATATGCAACAGTTAATAATGAGGATGAAGCTCATGTAGACATTTATGTTTCAGGATTCTGGGGAAGTAGGCAAACATCTGAAGGTATTTTTAAAAATCAAAGTTAAGGCTATTGCACCTTCATATCGTGGTAGCCACCCAAGTAGCTATCCTCACCATGGTTTATCGACATTTTGATCGTGAGCAATAACGGAAGTATGAACAACGAAATTGAGATGGGTTCTTTTACCCCACTTGTATTTTCAACATTAAGGGGTGGTATGGGCCATGCTGCTCAGTGCTGTATTTTACAGAAGACTTGCTCTCCTTGTCTCTCTTCAGAAGGAGTGGCTAGTGTCATATAGTTTGTGATATCAGGGTGGCGGCAAGGGGTGTGGGTAACCCTGGGAATTATATAGTAAAAGATCTAATTAGCTCCATAGTACTTGAGCAGTATAATTAACCATTTCTGCAGTGGATGCTTCCTCAGGGTAAGGCATCTTTCATTCCTAGTTTGAGTTGAATCTGCCCAGCTATCATTGGGGTTTATGCACCTTCAAGATTCATCTTATTTCAGTTCTTCATATATATTATGGCCATGCAGTCTAGATGATTCCTGTAGTGAAGGGAAAAAAAGTTAAAGGAATTATCAAGGTTAACCATAGGCTGGCCTTAGAACTGGCACTTACGAAAAGAAGTGATATCCGCACAAAAACAGCCAAGCTGTAAAAATAGGTGTGGCCTTAATAATCTTGGGTCGAAAAGTTGTGAAATCAAAGGTGGCAGCCAAAAAACGGCTGCAATGATGTTAATGCTAATAAATTTAAGAATGGCTGTGCATTGTTAAAATTTATTAATATTAACATCATTGCAACCATTTGTTGGCAGCCACCTTTGATTTCACAACTTTTCCACCCAAGATTTTTAAGGCCACACCTATTTTTACAGCTTGGCTGTTTTTGTGCGGATATCACTTCTTTTTGTAATTGCAAGTTCTAAGGCCAGTGTATGGTTAACCTTGATAATTCCTTTAACTTTTTCCCCTTTACTACAGGAATCATATGTGACCGGATCTTGGAAAACCTACCTTTTGGGCACAAGCAAACTTTTTGGGAAAACTCAATTGAAAATTTCAACATTTTTTTCAATATTAATTTTTTTTGCACATTTGGATAAAGCAACTATTAAACCTTCTTGCTGTGAAGTTTCACACCCATAGCTTCTTTTTCTTAGGAGATATGGATGATTATATCAGACCATGTAGTAATTTCACATGCGTGGGACAACAATTAACTTACAAATTAGGTGATTTGTTCAGGTGCTGGAATGGCTAAAACTTAGTCTTAGACAATAATACATGGCATTTAATTGCATAAATGTACCAAGAATACTTCATTAAACTATCAGAAATGTCTTTTAAAGTATTCTAGATCGTAATAACGGAATTATTGGTAAACAAAGTGGTTTGTCACCATTTGTCACCCTTAATCACTCACAGAACTCAATACATTACCATAAAAGTTAGTTTGTAATGTACAGGAGAGAAAATTGGCCATATCTCAGGAATGCTTAAAGATATTAAGTTGAAATTTTGACACAAGATAGATAAGCACCCAGTACCTTATTTAAGCTATAAAACAGAAAATTAACCAATGTGCCAAAAAGGTAGGTTTTCCAAGATCAGGTCACATATACCTTTCATGCCATAGGTATATATATATATATATATATATTGTAAAGAGTTTAGAAGGACGGAGTCTGCCCTAAACTTACCCAAGCATCAATAAACCAAAAGTACTTCCTACTTTGGCCCCACTGGAATTACATAACTCTGCCTAGGCCATATACCATGGGAATGAGGCCCCCTGGCACTTACCAAACCCCCTCCTCAATCAATGGATTGCTGGAGGTGAAGAATGAAGATCCAAGGAACAGAGCACATAAGTAGGTGAGTGATTGCATAACTAAACATTAAATAAAGTTTAATTTCTTACAGCACAGTTAATGTTGTGAAGTGTAGGCCCAAAATATTAGCATGCATCAGTGGGCTCTAATAAGAACAATGCATTCGTAACACCATGTGCTAAACAGGTTGGCAGTAATTTATATCTTTGCAAGAAATCTTACCTACCCTATCCCTACCCACTGAACAGTTTGCAAACTTCACTACATACAGGTGCTCTGTGTTAATTGCTGATAACAATTCTAGTTAGTATTCGACTATCAACAGTGGTACTTCCATACTTCTGTAGCGTAAGCAGTGGAGCAAGTAGAGACATAAATTTGTCAATGTACTTTGTATTTTGCTGTGCCTGCATTCAATTACTCTGAAACATTTACACGAAAGACTGTTTGCTATTAATATGCACTTTGTTGTGATTTCTTTACTTGACTGGATTCCTTCACTTGACTGGATTCCTTCCCTGTGCCAGCTGCTACCACAAGAAGAGGTGTTTCAGCCAATTTGCTATATTTGCACCTAAACACTCTCCAGCACAGACTGCTATTGAGGGATGCTCGCAGTTTAGATCTTTGTCAAGAGATACTCCTGCAGTCACAGGCAGGCCCTCCAGTTCAGATTCCATTTGGAAGCTAGGTTCCTATCAGATGTTCTCCCATCCAGGTCAGTATCAGGAGACGTTCTCCCATCCAAATTGCTAACTAGAGATGTTCTCCCAACTAGATCGCTAGCTGGAGACGCTCTCACATCCAGATCACTATCAAGAGATGCTCACCCATCTACCAGAAGACACTCTCTGTCCTGAGCACTATCAAACCTAACCCAGCTACAGAGTACCAACCAGCTAACCACCATAGAGGAATCACACTGCTACTATCACTTAGCTCAAGTGCTGATGCTACTTCACACAGTGCCACTCTCAACAATGGATTTAACAACTCTGAGAAAAATGGTCGCATCCTGACCATTGTATCACCTTGGCACAGATGTTAATGCTGTCACAATTTTTTTTGGCTAAAGCTAAAAGCCACGTGACACAAATTAGTGGTGACCCGCAAGGTCAGCACATCACTATAAATGGTTCGTCCAATCTCCTTAGAGGAGTCTGGAGACAGCAGGTAGCCTCACTTAAGATATCTGCCTTATCCACTAGGTTTCCCTGCTTGTCTCTGTTGTAAAAGAGTTTAGAAGGACAGAGACGCTTCTCTGCTCTAAACTCTTTTATTGCCCAAGCATCAGTAAACCAAAAGTACTTCCCGCTGGAATTGCATAACTTTGCCTAGCATGGCAGATGAGGCCCCTTGCACTTACCAAACCCCTCCTCAATCAATGGATTGCTGGAGGTGAAGAATGAAGATCCAAGGAACAGAGCACATAAATAGGTGAATGACAGTGTAACTAAACATTAAGTCACAGCTATCCATTACAATTAGACATTCGTCATACAAGAGGTACTTGTATAGCATTGTCGTCATGCTTTGATCAACTTTTATCATATCTTTTATGCTTATTTCTGGCACATGTGAGGGCACACGAGATGTGTAGTGACAAATAGTACTATATAGCTTCTTTTATTAGTTGTTGTATTCCTGAAAGTGTGCTGACTGCAGATACGTGAATATCTACATGTTTAATTATTTGTTGTACTGAAAAATTCACTGGTAAAATATTTTTGTGGCTTGGGCTGTTCATGAAAATATATCACATCAAATTTATTTTTAAATTATCTTGAATAAAAATTTCCCGATTTCCGGTATGCAGCTGCAATACAAATGCTTGATATTTACTCCTTGTACAACTACAGAATACATGGTGTGGTTCCAATGATACAATAGTATAATCAGCTAAGATTAAAGTGGACATCTTGTAGTCCTTAAAGTCCAGAAAACTGAAAGACGCGTTCTCACCACAAAGTGCTGTAACTTTCGAAGTGTCCATCCTATCTATGGCTATGCAATTACGTGATTCTACATGTGATGTAAATTAACAAGATTAAAATGACACCTACTTAGGGGTAACCAATGTAAAAAATCAACATCTTCAAATTAATTTGCTAACTGCTGTTACATGTTGGACTAATGAAAAAATAACTACAAGATGTCAAGTGTTTAAATCACAATAAAAATGGAAATCACGTGAGCTTGATGTTATCTGCCATAATGCCTTCAGTTTTATTTTACAGCTCCTGACAAAAATAAGTTGCTTCTAGCTATACTTTATGGATCTTACAGTTCCAATATTCCAAGAAGTTGGTTGGGCAATTTATGATGTCAAGGTATGATTTTCAGCAAACTTTGCCCTATTTTGGGTTCACCGGTTAGCAACCACCATACTTCGTATGTGACTTCTTTGTCAATGGATGACTACTACTGTGATGTGAGGTAGTTTTGGCTATCATTCGTTTGGTGTCCATAGACGACAACCCATTTTTGGAGTCCAAAGTCATGCCCTAATGATGCAGCGATAGTAAACCTACCTCACCAATTAAACTAGCAATACTTTTAGGTGAAGGTTTACTCACAGAGGAAGGTTGAACTCCAGTATTGTGATAAAGGACCAAGGCTACAGAGTTACAGCTCGTAATCTCAGATATTTCGATTGATTTCTACCCCAAAAAGGTAATAGAATTTATTGCCACTGTAGCTGTATTCAAGTGAGAGTTAGTCCAACGTGTAACAACAGTTAGTGAATTATTTTGAAGATGTCGATTTTTACATTGGTAACCCTAACCTAGGATTTTACCCTAACACTACATGGTGAGGCCAAAACTAGCCATGTAAATAACCTGTCGGTATGGAAGCATGCAAACCCTTTACATACTTTGATCCATAACTTGATGATTTTGTTCCTATCGCTTTGCAACAAGTTCCGTTCACCATTAAATTTTCTAATATGATTAAACCCACAATCAAAATTAAAAATGTGGGAAAAATTTTAAAACATGGAAACATGACTCGCTGTTGTTCATTGCTTCATAACAAGTACCGTATATCAATTAAATTTGGTGGTGAACTAAATTTGGCGAATTGGCGATTCGTCACTAAACCGCTAAATTTAAATTTCGTCAATATTTATTTTCAAACATTGGGTCAAGCAGTTGTTGAAGTAGGTTTTCGACAAACGTTCTACTGAAGGTGGTAAATTAGTGTTGTTCCACGCATGCCGAAATGGGTGTGGCTTACTGACTAGACTTAAACTCGTACTCGATTAGTGGGTGTAGCTCCACGAAAGCTTGCAGACATAAATGCGCAGCCATTGATAAATGGGGGAGTATGTCTACAGACAGCAAATAATCCTGAAAGTAGATGTAGCCATGAAAGAAATTGGAGCACAGATATTCGAGTACAGTAGTAGGACCAGAATATTCTTTAAAGCGAGTCAGTACAGCATTGTACTTACGCCATTCGCCAATTTTTCAGCGAGAGCATTTCGCCAAATTAAAATTTCGCCAACTGCAATTTTATAGCAAATCGCCAAATATTAGTTTCGCCAATATTTGTTGTCATACGGTAAGCCACTGTAGTTACAGTGTTCCTCCAAGTAGCCCAGTGAATAGACTTTTGATCAATGTGTAGTTTTAGGCTATAAGAATTAAGTTACCATGCATCCCCATATTGTGTAAACACACATTCCCCAAACGTTCTTTGCAGGTTTAAGGGTTAAAGATTAGAGATATAATCAAAAGCTAGTTTCATTACTTTGATAATAAGAAACTTCTGGTCATGTTAACTAATCCATGCTTGTGGCACTGATGTTGGAGACCTTTCCAACTAGGTTTGTCACATAAATATCTCAAAAGAAGTGCTCATATACCATGCAGATTTGCACGAAGCAGTAATTTTGTACTGTAGTTACTTAACCCCTGTTAAAATAACAAAAAAACAGTGCTGTTGTATAGGTGTGTGCTAGCTTGTTTCTATCGGAACACATTTTGCTCAAATACATGTTTTACCCAATAGATGCATATGTAAAAACCATGTAGATGTAATTTCATCTATAATTGTACAAATGTAGGTATGGACATGTCCACAGCTAGAAGACACTTGTGTGGATGTTACACTCAGGGGAGATTTAACTATGGGTCTGATGAATGGCCACCATACCAACCTAAACATTACACAACATTAGCACTCATTCATCGTAAAGGAAGACACACTGATGCAGAAGTTATTGCTGTATCACAAGAATTAGCAAATGAAGGAAAAGTAATAAGTGGGAGTTCTTCAAATACCCAATTCTCTGACAGAAGTCAATTGTACACGAAGGATATTTCTGAAATTTTTGCTCCTGGTATAACATCTAAAAATCCCAGATTTATTCTTATTGAAGGAGCACCTGGAATAGGAAAAACAGTATTGTCTAAAGAAATAGCTTATCAATGGGCAATTAATAACTTGCTTAAGTTTAAAAAGTTTGTTTTCTTGCTCCTCCTTCGAGATCCCAAACTTAAGAAAATCTGTTTCATAGAAAACTTAATACAGTATATGTTCAGGACTACTGAATTAGTCTCAAACTTATCAAAGTTCTTATTTGCTACTGAAGGTAAGGACCTTGCTATAATTTTTGATGGTTATGATGAGATGCCTGAGGAAGATCGTAATAATTCTTTTGTTGCTAATATAATTAAACGTGAAGTATTACCACAATGTGACCTAGTTGTCACATCTCGACCCACTGCTTCAGTGCATCTTCGTGATATTGCAGACTGTAGAGTGGAAGTGTTAGGTTTTACTATAGAGAATCGACTAGATTATATTGAACATGCTCTAGAAGGAGTGGACGATAAAATCAAGGCCCTTCAGTCATATCTGCAATCAAATCCTACAATTAATGCGCTTTGCTATATTCCTTTGAATATGACAATATTACTATCCCTCTTTGTTGATTTTATGGAAGGTAAAACTGCTAATAACCGCATGGAAGTTGTTGATAGTAATCAAAATTTGGGTAGTTTACCAAATACTCAAACAGAATTGTATGAAAAATTTATCTTAATGACAATCACAAGATTCTTAAGGAAAAGCAAGCAATTACCAGGTTTACCACTATGGAAACTTTCTAACCTACCTGAACCACATAATAAGATTTTTGAGGAACTGTGTAAGCTAGCTTTTGATGCTTTAAACTTAGATAAAATTGTGTTTGAACTGGATGATATTGAAGATGTCTGTCCAAATTTAACAATGGCATCAGACAGTTGGAGTGGTCTGGGTTTACTAAAAGCTGCTCAGTTTGTAAACAGTGTTTCATTTCATTTTCTTCATTTCTCCATTCAAGAATATTTAGCAGCTTATTATATTGCATCAATGTCAAACAATGATCAAATTACATTACTAAAAGAAACATTTTGGAACATTCGTTATTTTAACACTTGGATCATGTATGTTGGAATAACTGGTGGTGAAAATTTTGCATGGAGACATTTTATTTCTGGTAACTGGTTCAAGTTGTCTACAAGGCTATTTAAAACTTCGAAAATATCTAAAAAACTTTTACGGGATAAGATAAAATGCCTTCATTTGTTTCAATGCTATTTAGAAGTAGGTGGTAATATATCAGTTGGAAAATTATTTGGAGGACAAACGATTGATCTTAGTTATCAAACTTTGCTACTCAATGATATTAATGCACTTGGGTTTTTCCTTTTGAGGTCAAATGATTCACATTGGAAGGAACTTGATTTATCAAATTGTAATATAGGAAATGCTGGATGTGAAAATTTGCACCAGAAATTTTTGGGCAACAACAGCAGACACATAGTGAACATTGAAAAGGTTGATTTTTCACATAATCAATTGAATGTTCAATCCATAGTATTGCTAATAGATGTGCTTCAGTGTTGGCACACATCAGAAGCTATTATTAATGAAGACTGTCTTAAAAGTGACAAATCACTGTTTAAATTAATCTTGATGAAGTTTTCTACAAGTGTTAGTGAAATGCCATTAATTATTTCTGCTGGTCCTTATTTATTTGCCTATAAAGCAAATGGGGAAGACATTAAACGTTATCTTAGAAATTGGAATTGGAAAGGGTTAGAAAACATGAAAAAATGGAATTGGAAAATACAAAAGTATCGTGCATATCTGAACCACACCCAACTTTTGTATTTAAACAACTGTAACTGGGAATCAGAATCAGAATCAAATATATATTCATTAACATTACTCTCACAAATTCACATTATAGGAAATTCTGTACCTGAACAAGTCATTAGAAACTTTATCAAGTATGAATACGTTTACGACCTTTTTCTGTGTGATTATACATTACCTAATAAATATCTGGACAATATTGCTAGTTTGTTGCAATGGAAGCCAGATGGATGTAATTGGTTATTAATTGGTTGTGACAAAATACTTGGTAACATACACAGGTTTGTTGAGGGTGGCCATCTATCAGCTACAATTATACTGCAACTTTTGATTGGTATCAGAAAAGTAAAGATCAATTCCACCATTCTGTCAAATGTTTATCACCAATTTGAGCACCATTTTTATGAAAGTAAACAAATGTTTCAAGACATAATACAAATATGGCACCTAAAGAATAGTAAAATTCAAAGTAACATCTGCTTTGTCGACAACAACATTTTGATTGCTAATGATTTACTTAGTATTGATGGAGTGCTTCTATCACACAAGTATTTGAGATCTGTTTTTATCAGTAAATGCCCTAATTTGAGATCATCTGTAGTGTGTAATGTAATAGATAAACTACAGTTGTTGTCAGTGCTTTACATATTTGATTGTCCTTTACCTGTACAATCTATAAGCACCATTTGCTCAAGATGTTTAAATTGTAAGTCTCAGCTAAAGGAGCTGTTCATACATACCAACCATCTAATATGCTGTTTAACATCTGAGTTATTATGTTTGTTATCAAATCTTTATAACACTTCAACTGTGTTAGTTACAAAAGACACTCTTGTGGGTCAAAAACCAACCAGTGAACAGATTGCACTAGCTTTGCAGTTAGAACCAAATATAGCAGTGTGGAAGTTTCACTATTGCCACCATGTGAGTGCTGAAACACATTACTGTATAGCAACTACACTAACTAGTAGTATACATACAGCAAGTGTGGAATTGGATGTGTCTGGTTGCAATCTTGGAGTGTGCGAGATGGAAAATTTCAGAAGTTGTCTGGAGTATTGTTATATGCAGGGCACTTCATGTTTAAGATCACTGAAATTTAGTTGCAATAAAATCACTGAAGAAGCAGCGGATGCTGTGGTGGCCACTTTATCTCATACTAAACTGGAAAAGCTGAAATTTAAGTGTAACAGTTTAACTGCTGGAACTACTATCAAAATTTTCAAGGAACTTGAAAATATTTCAACTTTGACGACACTCTCGTTTTGTTGTAACATGGTTACTGAACAAGCTGCAGATGGCATAGCAGCTGTTCTGTTACTTAATGCTAAACTGGAAAAACTTGATTTGAGTTATAATTATTTGCAAACAAGAGGTATCATCAAGATCTTGCGAGGAATGAAGCACATTTCAACTCTAACTAAGTTTAATATTTCATGCAATGCAATACGTACTGATGCAGCAGATGACATTGCAGTTATTTTGAGCTATAATACTAAATTAAAAGAAATTGATTTGAGTTATAATTTTCTACAGTCAAGAGGTGTCATGAAAATAGCTAAAGGAATAAGGCATATTTCAACTATAAAAAAATTAAAATTATCTGGTAACATGATTACTAATGAAGCAGTCAATGATATTGTCAGCATTGTTTCATCTAACACAGAAATGGAAGAACTTGATTTGAGTTTGAATTATTTACAATCAAATGGTATAATGAAAGTTATCAAAGGAATGACAAATTTTAGAGAATTCAATATATCATGTAACATGTTTGCTAAACATATGGAAAATAACACTTTACGCATTTTACCTAGTACTGCTAAGGTAGAATTGCTGAAATCAGATTTTTTGTTTGCAGTGAAGAATTACAGTAGAATAAAACATGATAAATATAGCAGCATATATGATCAAATGATACGCTACTTAACAGTTGTTCATCCTACTGACAATGTGAAAGTCAAAAACATAACAAATATTTGCAAAGTAATGGAGTATGTTTCAAGTTTGACAAAACTTAGCATTAGTAACATTTCAATCACTGATCAAATAGGGAGCGACATTGCAGTTGCTTTGTCTACATGTTCTATATTGGAGGAATTAAACTTCACTCATAATACCTTCATAGCTACTAGTGCTGTACAGATATTGAAATGTGTATTAAAGGATGCCAACAGTTTGAAGAAATTAAGTTTTTGTTATAACGACTTTGTTAAAACAACTGCCAAATCAGTTGATGCGGTTTACGGTAGCAGTTATGCCACACATCATCACAATACTGCTCTAGTAGAATTTAATTTGAGGTATAATAATTTTCCACCTTCAGATATTATAGAAATAATGAAAGAATTAAAGGATATTTCAACATTGAAAGTATTTGATGTCAGTAATAATTGTATCCCAGAAGAAGCAGGAGATTATATTGCATCTATTTTGTTTCACAATACTACTTTGGAAGAACTACATTTGAGTTGTACAAGTTTGCATTCAGCTGGTATCATTGATGTTATGAAAGGATTAAAGAATATTTCAACTTTGAGAGTATTTGACATCAGTAAGAATGGAATATCTGATGAAGCAGCAGATATCATTGCATCTGCTTTGTCTCACAATAATTTACTAGAAGAGCTAGATTTGAGTTGTAATAGTTTGCAGGCAAGAAGTATCAGAATAATTATTAATGGGATCAAAGAGGTTTCAACTTTGAAAAGATTTAATGTTAGCAATATCAATGTCACTGATCAAGTGGCAGACATCATTGCATCTGTTTTATCTCACAACTTTTTACTAGAAGAACTAGATTTGAGCAATAATAAATTACAAGCAATAGGCACTCGAGTAATTATGAATGGAATCAAAAACATTTCAACTTTGAAAAAATTTAATGTTAGTAATAACCACATAACTGATGAAGCAGCAGATGATATTGCACAGATTTTATCTCACAATACCGACTTGAAGGAGCTTGACTTAAGTTGTAATGGTTTACAAGCTCCTGGTAGTATAAAAATTATCAAAGCAATGAAGAACTCTTCAAGGTTGGTACAATTTAACATCAGTCACAACAACATCACTGAAGATGCAGCAGATTATGTAGCAGCTGTTTTGTCACATAATACTAAATTGGAGAAACTTAACTTGAGTTTGAATAATTTACAAGTTAATGGGGCTGTTAATATATTTAAGCAGCTTAACAATATTTCAACCTTAAAAGCACTTGATATTAGCTGCAATATGATAACTGATAGAGCAGCAGATAAGATACCAGTTATTTTATCACACAATGCTGAATTACAAGAGCTCGATTTAAGTTACAACTTTTTACAAACATGTGGTACTATTTTGATAATGAAATGTTTATTGAAATTTTCCACATTAACTATCTTCAACATTTCTTGTAACCAATTTACTGATGAAGCTGCAGATGACATAGCAGCTGTAGTGAGCTGTAACACTGAATTAGAAGAACTGGATTTGAGCTATAATTACCTACAGTCAGTGGGAGTTATAAAGATTGCTAGAGGATTGGAAAATACATTTACATTGAAGAAACTGAAACTGTCTAGTAATATGATCACTGATGAAGCAGCCAGTGACATTACAAATGTTGTATCCAATAACACTCAATTGGAAGAGCTTGATTTAAGTTTTAATTTTTTACATTCAATTAGTACTATGCAAATTTGTAGAGGAATGAGAAATTCTTTATCTTTAAAAATATTTAATGTTTCTCATAATCCAATTACTAAATCAATGGCAGATCGCATACCAATTATTTTGCCTTCCAGTGCTAACTTAATAATGTTTGACAGTCAACTTTTACATTCGATTAACAGGTTGCAACATATTTCAAATACTGCTACTACTCCTACGAATAGTGGTACTTCTTTTTATAATAAAGCTATTCACTCGATAGACAGAACAATGCAAATAGCAGATTTCAAAAATGTCTTTAAAGCAATGGAGTACATTTCAAAATTAACAAAGTTTTGTGTTATGCATGTTCATGTAACTGGTCAAATAGTAAATGATATTTTAGCTACCCTGTCTTTATGTTCTAAATTAGAAGAGCTTAATTTGAGTGATTGTGCTATACAAATAGCAAATTCTGTACAGATTCCAAAAGATCTGAAAGGCATTTCAACTCTTAAAACACTTAACATTAGTCATAACGACATCACTAGTGAAGGAACAAGCATTATAACAAATATTGTGTCTTGTAATTTCAACTTAGAGGAACTGAACTTGAGTTGTAATAGTCTACCAGCAACAGGTATTACAAAGATTATGAAAGGATTGAAACATGTGTTAAATCTTAAAAGATTTAATGTGAGTACTAACCAAGTCACTGATGAAACAGCTTGTGATATAGCATCTGTATTGTCTCACAACACTATGCTAGAAGAACTTGACTTGAGTTATAATAATTTACAAACAGCAGGTGTTATAAGTATTATGAAAGGGATGGAAAGTATTTCAACCTTGAAAAAATTCAATATTAGCCATAACAACATCACCGATGAAGCAGCAATCTATGTAGCAGTTTTATTAACTCACAATACCAGCTTAGAAGATCTAGACTTGAGCTGTACAAGTTTAAACTCAACAAGTGCTACAACAATTATGGAAGGAATAAAGAGTATTTCAACTTTGAAAAGTCTGTATATCAATAACAACAACATCAGTGATGAAGCAGCAAATTATATAGCAGTTGTTTTATCTCATAGTGCTGCCTTAGAAGAGTTTGACTTGAGTTGTAATAAATTACAAACAGCAGGTACTGCAACAATTTTAAAAGGGATGAAAACTATTTTGACAATAAAAAGATTACATATTAGAGATTGCAATGTCAAGGATAAAGCCGCAGGTGATTTAGCTGTTGTCCTGTCTCACAACATAAAACTAGAAGTTCTTGATGTAAGTCAGAATGCACTCCAAACCAACGGCATAATCACAGTTTTACAAGCAATGGAGGAGATGTCAAATTTAGCAGAAATTAAAATTAGCAAGAATAATATTTCCCATCAAGCTGCAGATGATATAGAGACAGTTCTATCCCACAACACCAAATTGCAAGTGCTTGATTTAAGCTACAATATTTACATCAACACACCATTGATCTTAAATACAATAATGCCGTACATATCTGGTTTGGTAAAACTGACTCTTAGAAGTAATGCCATTTCTGATACAAATATTAAAAGTGTTGCAAACTTTTTGTCTTGTAATACTAAACTGGAAGAGATTGATCTAAGTTATAATTGTCTCAAAGCAGTAAGTATTGGAGAAATCTGCAAAGGACTAAGCAATTTACTTAATTTAACAAAGCTTGATTTAAGTCACAATGATATCAGTGATGAAGTAACAAATAGCATTGTTCCTGTCCTGTTGTATAATAGTAATCTGAAGTGGTTGTGTTTAATAGACACAAAGATGTGCCTGAAAAGTATTTCAAAGATATCCAAGGCTTTAAGGCATATCCCACTGGAACTATTCGACATCAGAGAAAATGATATTACTGATCAAGAAGCTGCTGTTATAGCTGATTTGCTGAATGATATCACTAAAGTAATATATAAGTAATGTAGATTACTATTGCACGCTAACGTATGGTACAATTTTTATTGTGTATAGTTATAGTACTTTTATGTAGTTATACTAGCTTTTTTTTTGTACACACATTTTAATTGTATTATTGAAATATTGTGTATTTAGCAAAGTACAGCAACCTTATTGTCACTGGAAACACCATAAAATTAATACAGCTACTTAATTACTAATTGTTTCATGTAAAAACTGCTTAATGTGCTCACAAACTGACATTAGCATCATTTATAGCAGAATTTCTCACCTACGTATATATATTGACATAATAATTATAGTAAACTATTATAATAAATACAAAGAAGAAAATTTTTACTAAGTTGCTACATTCCAGAAAATTATTTAAAATGTACAGCATAGTACAAAGTGATTATTAAAGTCACACTACTTTAATTTTGGACTTTTAAACCTGCACCATGACCAGTACCTAACTATAGGGTATGTATGAGCATTGCATCAACCTTACCTCAGTAGTTGGCTGTGTATGTATAGAATGGCTTTTTGACTGGGTTATATATAACTTAGTTACCGCACTCCCCTGCAGATTATAATACAATACCTGTAAACATGACTTTACTTTAAAAGTGGCATTGAATATAAAGAAATCATTGCTGTGATTCCATAAATTGCATGCATGCAGAGATGAGTTGTTTACACTGAACAACTATGGTGAAACCTCTACAATCCGATGCTAAATGGGACAGACAAACTGTGTGGAGACATGGGATTATTAAGCAATATCTAACAGACATAGTTTTATTGGTGCAGCAAACAGCTGCTAGTGATAGAATACAGAGGTACTCTGGATTCAATCATATTCAGATTAATTAGAGAGGTTTTACTAGTAGCTTTAACAAACATATATAAGTACAATGCTTAATATGATTTCGCACTTATTAAATGTAGCTACTACATACTGAGTTGCCATTTTATAGGGTGGTTTAAAATACTTTTCAGTGGTAGAAACTAAAATTGTCTGAATCTATATTTACAAGTACATATACATAAATCAAATATAGGAATTCGAATAGTCTATACAATGAAATTGCAAACCACAGAACATACAGAATTGTCTCGTAGAATCCAGAAGGCTTAGTCGAAATGCATCCATATGAAAGCAGTAAAGCTTGTGAATTAATTTGCAAATATTCACACAAATTGGACCTTTCACCACTGAACCAATATCACCAACTATTCAGCTCGACCTTACAAAGTTCTATTGTTTAAATTTATACAATGATATATAGTTAGACATTTATAATTTCATAGATCTATTATTAGAAATTCTATTGTCCTAGAACATTCTATGTGATATAGCCATTCCTCAAAAGAATTTGCAGAGTATTCTGACTCATACATATATTTTGTAGGGACAGATACCAAAAGTATTGATAGTTACCACCAATATGATACAACGGAAAAGAAGTATCGATACTCAGAGCAGATCCAGGGTTTGGCAGGGGTAGCAGGTATAGCTAGAAGGTTTGAGGGCACAGCCCCCAGAAGCTAAAGGTATTGTGTTTCAGAACTGATGTATATACAGTATTTTATCTAAACCGTATATAGTAATGCTTTCTAAGTGGTCTACATCGAGCTGCGTGTAGGGATCATGGTTCAGTTCTGAGCCTAAAGTAAATCATTATATAGACAAAGGGCCAAGTGCATGCAATATGCAAAAAAAACTAGCAGGCTATAGCTAGCTAAATGTGCCCATTGGGATGGTTGCTGCAGATGCAAGTTTTCATACTCAACAATAACTCAGGAGGATTCTTAATAGTGTTATATGTACATCATGACTGTTCTATTAGAGTGTTTGACTGACTATTTCAATCTTTGGATGGAATTTTTTTTTGGGAGGTGGGGGTTAGCAGTGCTCTGTACTTCTTCTGTATCCACCACTGCACAGAGACTTACAAAAAGCCCAATAATCCTGACCACACTAAAATAAATGACATGCATGGTTTAGTCTTGGATGGCCAGACTGCTTTTCCTCTGCACAGCACTTATCAATTTGAAAATTATAATCGTCTGCTCCGAATATAATTTCTAATCGATAAGCACCATGTGGAGAAAAAGCGGTCTGGCCATACAAGAGTAAACACGGTCATCATTATTATAGCTACTAAAACCTCCTTTAGGATCAGCTGCAGGCTATTTTATTGAAATTCAAAAATGTCATACCTTACATGGTACACAATTATAGCAAATGAATAATAATTGTTTTGAGAGCTATTAACCCATGTTTTTTAGTCTACAATCAATTGTCAGATGCCAGTGTATAAAACAAATGGGGCAAGTTCTTATTTGTGCTTTCACCTATTAGGTGAGCATGCCGTAGTAGTATATATTGTTTATGTCACAAGTGCTTGAGATTTGCTGATATATTTATATACATGTGCAGTTTATTTATGGAAGCAGCGTGCTTGATTTCAAGAAATACATTTATCAAATATCTAATGACAATTAAGCTAACTAATGCAATAATGGCACAAAATGCTGACAGCAAAAGTACATGTGGGTGCTGATAAAAAATCCAGAAATCAACGAATTTTGGTGTAATTTGTTTAAATCAGGAAACAGCTATAATTAAAAATAATAATGTAAATTATTAATAAGTGTGTTATAGTGAAAGATTATATTGTATGATTTTATCACAAAGTGTTTCTGGAGGTACTACAAGTTCTCAAGCAACATGACATATGCTTTTAGAGCATTTTCAAAATGTTCTTCCTTGACGTGCCATAGCTGGTCACTACACACAGTAACACCATTAATTGTAGTATAGCTATCATCACTCAGTTAAGAAATACAATATTCTGTACATTATACACACTGTTAAATATGTATCACATAGTAAGCTAGTAGAGATCATGGAGGTTTGAGCTTTCTTGCCCTTCAGTACCACCCAAAGACTGCTTCTTTCAAAACAGCTTGGCGATATTGGTTAAGTCCAAAAATGCCTTTAAGCAACCCCAAGCCTTTCCAACAAGTTACTATGAAATCAATTTACAAAAGAATTCTATTTGTCTGAATTTCCTACTGACTGACTAACTGGTGCTTTAATCCAAGCACAACTTGATTATGATTAGTACTACGGGCTTGATTTCTTCATTGTTTGATGTCGCTACAGCACGAGACATACCTCTTTGCCAACTGCAGCAGCTACAGTGCATGTATTATGGATTTACCTTGTGGCATGTAAACATTTACATCTGTGGCTGGTGCCCTTTGATGCAGTATGCATTGGTTCACCAGTCATTAATTATGTTACAATAAAAGTAAACAAGCAAAAGAAGCAATTGTATATTTAACCATAGATAATAGAGTACTTAAAAGGGATAGGAAACGCAATAATGTGACATCACAAAATACGTACATTTCTATTGGAATTCCGTGTAGTACGTCACGAACATACTCGTTACGCTTGCTGCGCTTGTATCAAAGAGAAACAAATTGTTGTAACGACAGAATTTTGTAACCAACGACTGTGAAACTTCGCTACAGTGAACTCAAGTAAGTAATCGAGGGAAATAGGATGGTACCAACCCTCAAGGAAGTTATACGCAAAATTAAAGGAGATTGAAAGTGAAAAAAATGGCCCAAAAATTACTTTAAACCACTTAACTTTCTTTGTAAATATATTCTATCCTTTTAACTGTGATAAACCTATTCCTTACCATTTAACAGAGGGAACCAGAGGAAATATCGGAGCAAAAGAGGAACTGTTGCTTGAAGAAACGACTAAGTATCTTCCATTGTTTACCAAAAGTTTAAACCACCTTGCAGTACAACACAACGGTAAAAGACTGTGTTAGTGACACGCCTAGCTTACTACAAGATTCGAAAGTGGAACCGGCTATAAAAGAAGCGGTATGGACGAGGCATGAAGGTACTATGAGCGAAAGTATGACAACGTGTAACAATCACGGTTAATGCAATACGCTTTGTTACAAAATCTACGATCTGAATTCTCTCGCCAAAATCTCTCACATACGCCTAAATACTTGCTGTAGTCTGTGGATTACTATTTACGCTGCTTAGAACACTAATTCCCATGCTTGAGCACAAAACTGTCTTGTCCTTTCAAGTCACGCATAACGGAAATCAAACCGGAAATCGCTTGCGTTTCCTATCCCTTTACTCTATTATCTATGATATAACTAGGGATAGTAGAAATAAAAAGCAATGAAGTCATCGCAACTATGTGGTGTATGTAGCTAGAATATACTAAAGGATACACATGTTTTGTAAACTTGCATTTATCAGTAAGATGTTTCTTTGCAACTGGTAGCAGAATGGACCCAGTGTGCCTCCATTCTTCTTCAGTCAGATAGCTGCTACTCCTAATAATTATCTGTTGCATGAAACACAAAATAAGTTGACATGCTTAGTGCATACAAAACTTGTTTTCCTGTATACTGTACATGTAACACAGTACATACATATATGTAACACTTTCACACCTCAGATCAAAGGAGCCGCCTTGATTACATTTCAGCTACATACGAAATGTAGACCGGGCTACAACTGGGCGGTGATTATATAGACGTTGATGCTGAAATTGATCGTGGGGATTGATTAATACTCACGTGATTAGGATGCACGACTTGAATTTTGCCACGAAAACCACTCAGACGGAGAGCGTTCCGTTAACCTCGCCATCCTACAAGTTGAAAAACATTGGTCTAAGGTGAGAACTATAGCTATAGCCTATTCATTCGATCGTTCCTGCATGTTTTTGAATACGGACACACCCCCATCATGAAGCTACCACTCTGCACAGAGTAACCACTCTACAAGCAAGCTTACCTGTCTAGGCCTTTAGTGAACTGCGTAGTTTTCCCATAAACAATTCAATAGCACTGATTAAAACATTAAACTCGCGTAACAGAAGTTCTCCGTGATATCCCTAGGATATGTCCGTTTATCATAACCGAACGTAACCAGAACTTACTAGCTGCTGACCCATAATCAAAACTTTAGGTATGCATATATAATACATCCAGTGGCTGCACTCATATTGGCTTGGGTAATTGATTGCCCTGTACAGGATATCAGCCTATTAAGTGTTACATATTAGCTGTAATGTGGGCATTCGGGCTTTGCCTGATATGTATGCCCTCGGGCCTGCAGCCCTCGGGCAGTCGGGCATGCATATCAGGCAAAACCCTCATGCCCATGTTACAACTATTACATGTACAGGATATCTAATTTTACACATTTATTTACTGACCAGTTAGTCTAGCTGGTGCGGTCAGGGTAATGTACAACTGGTACAGACAATGAAATATTAATAAAAATATTCTTGTAAGTTCAGTAAAAATTGTTCAGGGTTATCAATTTCCATAATTCTTGCTGGTAGGTAATTCAATCTTTCATTTCCTGCTACTTGTTATAGCATAAGTGATCGGTATGTACTATTGATCTAACAATTTCCCATAAAAACAATGAATTCCTCCATAAACTCGTACTAAGTTGCTGAGCTATTCTAATGGTTTCTGTCCCCTTTTAATTGCCAGGGAAGAATTTTACAACATACTAGGCCAAGTGGTTCCTGTTGCAAGTAGGTGTATTATGTATAATGCAAAGCAAGTCATTACAGGGCTGTGAAGAAGAAGCCAACAAATCACCCAAACAGGCCAAGATCAACAATATACTGGTGCTGTAAACAATGGAATCAGCTTTTATAGATCCTTACAACTGTGAGTCACATCTGACCAATAAGTTGAATCGGTAATTGCTACACGGTTCTCTGAATGTGCTTTTGTTCACCCTTGCAATGAACTGGCAAAAGCAACCAGGTTGTTCTGTTTAGTCCTCAAGAAGATTAAAAGCAAAGACCATGCAGTCTTTAGTTCTCACTGTTGTAGTATTTCATATATTAACTATTAAACTGGTCGTGGCCATATCTAGTATTCCAATTACACCATTGATCTGAAACTTGGCGGGATATACATTGTTATACACTGAATTGCATCATCTATGGCAGGAAAATTTTTGTCAATAAACATCAATAGGTGCCCTAACAGTGAGTGTCTAGATCTGACTCTCATCAACCTTTAATTTGTCAAAGCTGATGAAGTGTGGATTTGTCAACTTTTCCTCAATCAAAATTTCCTCCCATCACTGCCCACACTTATGTATTTTTGCAGCCTCTTTTTGTATTACACTTACAGTGTACTTTGCTTGATATTTGTCCTGCCAGATAAGAGTCTTATGGGCATTGCTAGGGGGAAAGGCGTGGATGGGCCTGTCATCAAAACTACTAGTTGCCCAACCATCGTTTTGCCCAAAAGCCTGTAGCATATCTCTATGCAAGACTTACCAGGCAACCTAATACAATCAACATACCACAGTGCACTGAATGGTCCAAGACTATGGGTGGTTCTATGTGTATCTTGTCCTTACAATACATCATCATTACATCATTGTGTAATTGTTTAGTATACACCACAGTAGTAGGAAAGTGTAGTTAATAGTAACACTGGTAATATGGGTAGCACTGGTAACATGGGTAGCACCGGTAGCACTGGTAACATGGGTAGTACTGGTAACATGGGTAGCACTAGTAGCATGGGTAGCACTGGTAACACGGGTAGCACTGGTAACATGAGTAACACTGGTAACATGGGTAGCACTGGTAACATTGGTAGCACTGGTAGCACTGGTAACATGGGTAGCACTGATAACATTGGTAGCACTGGTAACATAGGTAGCACTGGTAACATTGGTAGCACTGGTAACATGGGTAGCACTGGTATCATTGGTAGCACTGGTAACATGGGTAGCACTGGTAACATGGGTAGCACTGGTAACATGGGTAGCACTGGTAACATTGGTAGCACTGGTAACATTGGTAGCACTGGTAACATTGGTAGCACTGGTAACATGGGTAGCACTGATAGCACTGGTAACATGGGTAGCACTGGTAGCACTGGTAACATGGGTAGCACTGGTAACATGGGTAGCACTGGTAACATGGGTAGCACTGGTAACATTGGTAGCACTGGTAACATGGGTAGCACTGGTAACATTGGTAGCACTGGTAACATGGGTAGCACTGGTAACATTGGTAGCACTGGTAACATGGGTAGCACTGGTAACATGGGTAGCACTGGTAACATTGGTAGCACTGGTAACATGGGTAGCACTGGTAACATGGGTAGCACTGGTAACATTGGTAGCACTGGTAACATTGGTAGCACTGGTAACATGGGTAGCACTGGTAACATGGGTAGCACTGGTAACATTGGTAGCACTGGTAACATGGGTAGCACTGGTATCATTGGTAGCACTGGTAACATGGGTAGCACTGGTAACATTGGTAGCACTGGTAACATTGGTAGCACTGGTAACATGGGTAGCACTGATAGCACTGGTAACATGGGTAGCACTGGTAGCACTGGTAACATGGGTAGCACTGGTAACATGGGTAGCACTGGTAACATGGGTAGCACTGGTATCATTGGTAGCACTGGTAACATGGGTAGCACTGGTAACATTGGTAGCACTGGTAACATTGGTAGCACTGGTAACATGGGTAGCACTGATAGCACTGGTAACATGGGTAGCACTGGTAGCACTGGTAACATGGGTAGCACTGGTAACATGGGTAGCACTGGTAACATGGGTAGCACTGGTAACATTGGTAGCACTGGTAACATGGGTAGCACTGGTAACATTGGTAGCACTGGTAACATGGGTAGCACTGGTAACATTGGTAGCACTGGTAACATGGGTAGCACTGGTAACATGGGTAGCACTGGTAACATTGGTAGCACTGGTAACATGGGTAGCACTGGTAACATGGGTAGCACTGGTAACATTGGTAGCACTGGTAACATTGGTAGCACTGGTAACATGGGTAGCACTGGTAACATGGGTAGCACTGGTAACATTGGTAGCACTGGTAACATTGGTAGCACTGGTAACATGGGTAGCACTGGTAACATGGGTAGCACTGGTAACATGGGTAGCACTGGTAACATGGAAAGCACTGATAGCACTGGTAACATGGGTAGCACTGGTAACATGGGTAGCACTGGTAGCACTGGTAACATGGGTAGCACTAGTAGCATGGGTAGCACTGGTAACATGGGTAGCACTGGTAGCATGGGTAGCACTGGTAACATGGGTAGCACTGGTAACATGGGTAGCATGGGTAGCACTGGTAACATGGGTAGCACTAGTAGCATGGGTAGCACTGGTAACGTGGGTAGCACTGGTAGCATGGGTAGCACTGGTAACATGGGTAGCACTGGTAACATGGGTAGCATGGGTAGCACTGGTAACATGGGTAGCACTGGTAACATGGGTAGCACTGGTAACATGGGTAACACTGGTAACATGGGTAGCACTGATAGCACTGGTAACATGGGTAGCACTAGTAACATGGGTAGCACTGGTAGCACCGGTAACATGGGTAGCACTAGTAGCATGGGTAGCACTGGTAACATGGGTAGCACTGGTAACATGGGTAGCATGGGTAGCACTGGTAACATGGGTAGCACTGGTAACATGGGTAACACTGGTAACATGGGTAGCACTGGTAACATGGGTTGCACTGATAGCACTGGTAACATGGGTAGCACTGGTAGCACTGGTAACATGGGTAGCACTGGTAACATGGGTAGCACTGGTAGCACTGGTAACATGGGTAGCAATGGTATCATGGGTAGCACTGGTAATATGGGTAGCACTGGTAACATGGAAAGCACATAGGTAAGTTGGATATGCTATGCACAGTATCATGAGTGAAGTTGACATAGGTAATACAGGTGTTATTAAGTAGGAATTATGACCAATGATTATTGTATTGCAATGCAGTAATATGTACCGACGCTACCAGTGCCCATGTTACCAGTGCTACCCACTACCCACTCATGCTGAGGTCGGTAGTTCACATTATAACTCCCCTCCCTAGCTGCAGGAAGCTGACTAATTGCCACTACATTCTATATGTTTGTGCGTACAATTGTGCAATGTTGTTTTCAAACATTGTTATTTCGTTGTATATTATCTTACTGCTTTAGTGACAATACCAACATATCACATATTTGAAAGTGCAGTTCTACCTGAATAGACATGAGTGTACCAATAACACAGGATCTTGCTAAGACGAAAAGCAAATACCACATGGCTACATTGATAGTAATGATAAGCACTAGTATGGATAGGCACTAGTGTGGCATGCTTTTATCAGCAGTCTCATGTCTGTGCTTTCATCTAAGTGCATACAAATTACTGCTACAGTAAAAAATAGACTGCTAAAAGAAGCAGCTAGGACAAAAAAATATTATAACTGCCATCTTTATAAAAGTGGACCAATCTTGGTGGGAGTGTTCATAAAATAAAAATAAATAAAAGTCACCTTCCACTTGGTAAAGTAACTGACAAACCATTGGGCTGCAATTATAAGGGATTGAAAATTCTTGAGTAAAGTGCTAATAGTTATACACTTGAAAGAAAAAGCCAACAAACAGAATGGCTACACATTCAGTAATGTGGATGGAGCCTCACATAACAACAGATAATAGGTCGCATGCATTTCAATATTATAAAGATTTAGACTAAGTACATACATATGCCAACACTTAGCCATCCACAATGCAGTAGCGAATGTTTAGTTGGTGTATCATGGGAGCAAAATGCTTTTATTAAAAAGACATTTAGCACAACACTAAAATCTTGAAACAGTATCATTAGTTAAATACCCCACCTCACTTTAATCAACCATTGGGTCCATAGCATATTTTATGCTCTGTGTAAGGATACATCTTTGGTGCTCCTTTTTACTACCTTAATCATCATAAGTTAAGCACTTGTAACAAATGTGTTCACAATGTGATTATATAGGCTACATCTCATGCCCAAGTTTGAGTGACTGGTTAACAACACCTTTCTTGCATACTAAACAACTCCTTTCTTGCATACTAAACAACTCCAAAAAAGTATTGCTGGCAGAGTTGAAACATTGTAACTGCTTTTAAGTCTTACAACAACCTAAAATATATTTCAACCATGAAGACTATGCTGAGTGCTGTTTCACACATAATGTTATTTCAACTACAACTCAAGAGTGCTCTCTCCTCTTCCTTTTAGATGGTGAATCTGAACTTGTTTGTGCCTCTCCCCTTGTCTCCTTCACCCCCTGTTTATATGCCTGGTTAATAATCATTCATAGGAGCATGAAATATTGTTACAGGATCATGATGCTTGGGTGGAAAGACAGTTCATTACTGTCTTTCTGTGGCCCTCTAAATTGGTTTAATTTTGGCATAAATAAAATATAGATCCCAAAATAGTCTGTTTTGCACCTAAGCATTATGTTCCTTTCTTGCTGGCTAGGCAGTTTACCACTACTTGCCTAATTTAATAGGCCCCCTTCACCTGTACACCTACCAAACCCACACCCAATCATGTTGACTGGATGCTTGCTTCCTTCAGAATTCTACCTCATGTCCAGGCTTTGTGATAGAGGAGGGTATAAAGACAAGGAATAATATTAATGTAGTAATGACTCCTACTGTTTTTTGGGAAAACCAATATCCAATATATTTTTACCATGTTTTACTGATAGTTAACTGATACGTTTCTGCAAGTTATACTTGTGTATATATTCCACCAAAAGTAGTGCTAGTAAAGCCAGCCAATGCTGATATTGTACACTTAAAGTTGGTAGTCAGACAAGAGCAGCCTAAACCATCACTGTTTATCTTTGTGGTTTCTACAAAACATCAACTTAAGTAGTACCAGAGCCTTGGATGTCTGGATTCAGTGGAATAGAATGGTGGAATGAAATGGTGGACTGGAATGGAATGGTACTTAGGTAATTTCAGTCAGTAGTCACCTCTTAATAAAGACCACCTGTTTACAAAGATCATTTTATTGTTGTTTAGAGTGATATATCCCTATAAGACAGTCTTATCAATGAATTGTGTGCCACATGTTGTGTCTAGAAAAGCCAGAGTGATATCTGATTAATTATAAATACAGTAATAGCTACCCCATACAGAAACAGCTTGGCTATATACAAAAAAAGACGATACATCCACAAAACTAAAAGCAATGCAACTAATGGAGCTAACATTTGGTGTAGCCAAGAAATGAATGTTAATTATACTGGCAACTAAAAAATCTTGGTCTTTTATCATTGACTTGTGTAGTCTGCTGCATTCCTAATTAATTCCCTGTAATTGGTACCTTTTCCAATTGTCATTATAGGGGAGAAAAAGGCAGCTAAATTACTAGAAAATTATAGTTAAAGGTATACGTAATTATTTAGAAATGCAGCAACACTGTGCTTAGTCAGTGATAAAGGACCAAATTTTTAAAAATTATAGCCGGTTAGTTGCTGGTATAGACATTCATTTCTTGTACTCACCAGATAATGATATCTGGTGAGGCCATGATATCTGGTGAAGCCAAGAAATGAATGTCAATACCGGCAACTAACTGGCTATAATTTATAAAAATTATTCTCCTGTAGTTGTCAGTTATTTTTAGCTTGATGGGTATGTCAGTTTTGTACAGCCAAACTGATTTTGCATGGCTGTATTACAAATCAGATATCACTCTGACTTTTCTAGAGCATGCGGCACACAACTGATCAATAAGACCATCCTATGAGGATACACTTTAAAACAACAAGATAGCAGCAATTTAAACATAAAAGTTAAACAGTGTTTATAAAGAGGTGGTCTTTGTTAGAAGGTGGTCTTTATAAAGAGGTGACTAGTAATTGAAATTACCTAAATACTATTCCATTGCGCCATTCAATTCCAGTCAACCATTCCATTCCACCATTCCATTCCACTGATCCAGATGCCCCAGAGCCTTTGCCACCAGCCTTCTGGTGGTACTGCAGCTGCTGCTGCTAAATAGACCAATAATCTGCTGGCCACAGCCCATTACAACCAATTTCCAATTATAGTAAAAACAGCTAATTATCAGCTTCTAGCAATCACCGGGTTCTAGAAATCACCGTTCTGATTAGTAAAACTCTAGTATATTTGTACTTTCATGTGCTGACTGAACTTCTGGGATTCCTTGTACACAATATTGTTTTGTAAAATGATGAATCATTCCTTATCACCATGCTTTTAAGCAAATCTAGACTGTTGAACTCCTGTAAGTCTGATTGTATGATTTGTGTTGGATTGAGCAGCAGTTTTCAGATAGACCGCATTGGCATCCTGAATCAAAGCTAGTGTTATTACTTGAGATATAGGCTTGTCTGGGTCTAGAAGTTTCTTTGACACTTGTTTAAAATATTGACGAAGAGTTATGGATACCGCCATTTAACAACATACTGCTGTGTATGTACATGCCCACACTATGCACATTTGACAACCATATAATTCAATATTTTGTATAATAGAATGTCTTGACATAAATTTAAGAATTATTTATTTGAATTATATACAAAATTATAAACCCTTCAATAATAACCCACTCTATGGAATACTGGTACTCTTAGTATTACTGTACAAGTAGAAGGAAAAATTAAAATTCGGCTAGGTTGGGCAATATTGAACTTGTGACATGCGATTATTACATGAGGCGATTATTGCAATATTGCATGTGAAAATTGAAACATGACCACAGAGTGAGACAAGCCAGAGTCCATATAACTACTTGTTTTCATTGAGAATTAGGTTAAAAGCACAATTTCTTTGCTAACAAGGTAACAAACTGGCATAGTTAGCAATGATATGCATGAACTGTATCAAATGTGAGGTCTAGATCAGAGATGCAAAATAGATAATAAATGCAATGATTATTGCAAATTATGATAAATGTTGCCTATGTAATAATATTACAAAGGTGAAAACTTGCGTCTTGTGATAATAGTATTGCAAGAACTTGCTTAGGTGATGTTGGTGATTTATTGAAACATTGCCCAACCTTAGAAGTACATAAACAAGTAAAAAGTAGTGAGATTTCCTATACCTGCATATTTAATTTACTAGTAGATGTTGCTTAATCCCTAATTCAGTCAGTATAGAATCAGAGATTAATGTCTATATACTAGTATGTCTGCAGTATACTTTTTAAAATGGTAAATACACAAGTACAATAAACAAAACAGAAAGCTCATACAGAAATCAGTTCTTTAAGCGTGATTCCAGTCTAACCAGATCCATTGGAGGTGGAGTTCTGTCAAAGTGACCAGATGATGATCAAGCACCATGGATACAGCCATCATACAGGCAATAGCAGAGTGCAGCAAAGAAAGATGGCAACTGAGCCAGCCTAGAGTAACCGAGTAACTATCCCCCCACTCAATGGACAAAAGAGAAGCCAGACGTTTGTAAAAGATAGTGGCTTCATCAGCCAGACCTCCAGTATACTTGAACATTTGTTAACCTTTTACATGCATATTGAATTATAGCTGGTGAATCCATACGTAATGGTAATACGGATAACAATGGTGATATGGGTATAAGTAAAAGTAATCCTGGCAACATGTGTAATACTGGAGACATTGTACTGTAGCTATACAGCTGCATATAAAAAGTGTAAATATACAATTGGCTTAGTAGCATTTCTAACTCATATGAACTTACAAATCTAGGCCCCTTTAGGCAGATCGCCTTAATTAGTGGTAAGTACAGATCACTGGCCACTGAGTGATTTCAGAATTTATTCCATATTTTTTGATATACGTGACTGGATCAGCGAAAAGGGGTCTTATAGCCTTTCCAAATTTTGCAAATTTTGATAAGTTATAACTGATATGTGTTTAACTTATTGTTTTAAAATTAGCGTAAGTGACCTATTATCAAACGGTACCTATTATCGAACATAAAAATCACGTAACGTATTCGGAAGTTTACAATATGTGACCTGGCCTGCGAAAACAGGACATGTGGGCACAAACTACACCCCATCACTCTACAGGTCATATATCAGTATTGGAAATGTATATTTCCATTCTGTAACTTGCATTGTGATACCAATTAAATGCTTACTAAGAGCTGAAAATTACAATGCCATAGCATAATGGTACAAAATGTTATGAGTGATGAAAGTGTGAAAAAGTAGGCAAAAATCGTGTGCCCACATGCCCTATTATCGCAGGCCCGGTCACACATTATTCCGCACACTCGTAAGGTGTTTAAATGGAGAATTCCAATAGTGTAGCCTATTCTTAATGAGCTTTCCATCCTTTAGAGTTTATGTGTGGACATCACAGCAGTCTTGATACTCATCACCACTGACGAAGAAATGAAGAAAAAGAACACAGGAATCACCGTGAAAGAAGTACAACTCGAGCGTGACTTTGGCGGCGGGAATGGGCTGACTGTTTGTCGTTTTCCTGAGTAAAAGATGTATCCACGAAGACTGTACAGAAGGGGTTGTTGTAAACAAGGATAATAAGACTGTGTTATTGGTCGTAATGTGCTGATTTTTCTCTGTACGCATTTTACACTAAACGATTAGCCGTTGTAACTCACAAGTGCATGCTTGTATCAAAACTATACTTCAGTTACAGTATCATGGTACTTCAGATAACACGTTGGTATAATAATTAAGAGTGTGTAGGTTGCACTGAAATCACCACAGTAGAAAAGGTGCAAAACGTTCGATAATTGATTAACGCAAATTAATGGGCGTTCGATAATAGGTATCTGTGTTCGATAATTCATATTTTACGGAATGCAAAAATCCACTCATAACACGGACACTAATCGGATTCTATTGCTCAAACTTACGTAAGGTATTCTACAAGAAAGGCGCTGCCTCCTGGTGAAAATTCGAAGTTGATACTACTTTCCTCGAGATATTTATGAAGTAAAGTATAAACCTTGTTCGATAATCAGTCACTTACGCTACATCCAGGAATATTACTATTTTAGGAGTGTATAAAGTGAACAAATTTCAGGCTGGTACCATACTTACATGTCAAGTTATGGATTACCAAGTATATGCAATTGTGAATGCATCAAGTAAAAACGGAACCTTATAGACGCGTTTATACTTTTTGAGATAATTGAACTTGGAAAGTTTAGAAATATATTTTCGCGTACTACATGGATATTTGGGTATATTTATTAATATTACCGCATATGCCGAAAGTAACAAGAAGGAAGGAAAGAAGAAAGGAACAAAAAGAGCGTCAAGGCATCCATACTGCCATACACCGTCCCTGGAAACTTCGTTTTCAGAAGGTAGTTCTAATGACACCAGCGGGACCAGCCTTGACGACCGAGTTGACGACAGTGCGGGAACTACTACGCAAAGTATTTGTTCAAAATGTGAGCCTGTTCTCCGATACGCCGACATATTTAAGCAGTTAGTTCATCAAGGCACTGAACTAAAGAAAAAGAAGAAGGTTAATCCCAACCCCAAAAAGCCTGGTACACATTATTGGGATGTGAAGCGCCAGAATGACTGGTTAAGAGAGAACATGTTTGACGAACTATCTTTTCTGTTGTGCATGTGTTAGAACCGCCTTTGGGATATCCAAGCAAAGGATTGCTCGTCAAAGAGTTATAAAGAGAAAACAGTTTAAGGAGCCATTACAGAGTATGTCAAAAGGTGAAGTTGAAAAGGAACATCTTGGTGAGTATGTTGTGATGCCAGAAGATTTAGATGTTAGTTTTAAGAAATGGTGGAGGTTTCTTGATCCATCTACCACAGTTGATGTTAGAACTCCCCATTCAAGATACGGAAACAGTGGAAAAGTATCTAATTATACCAAGACATGTGTTATGAATGATTTTCTAGAATTTGTTGATGTTAACAGTCAGCCGAATGGCCGTAGTGCAGACTCTACTGGTCCAACATTTTACTTTCTTCCAAATTTTTCTACAATACAAACTCCTAAAACTGGTATTGCCAACTATGAAGAACGTGCTAGACGATCAGTTGTAGGAGAATTCAAGCGATCACAACATGAGGCTGGCAAAGGAGAGTGTTCCAATGCTTCATCCCATAACTGGCTTAAGAAGCATCGACCTAAACATGCGGTTTGTCTGCATCAAGAAGACTATTGTGATACTTGTGCAGAAATGAAGACAAAGATTTCCTCACAACAGACTACCATAAATCGTAAGAAACAATCTTCTGATACCTTGCCCGATGATCTGAAGCACTTGGAAGATGAAGTAAGTGGTATGAAACATTCACTAGAGATACATCGTGAAGAAGCCAAAGGAGCACACGACTACTATCAGAAAGTCACTGTACAGTGCGCTGATGAGTGGGAAAGAATTTTAGAGTTTGTTGAGAAGCCTTGCCTTACAGAAACTGAGGATAGGGAATTAGCAACATTGAAGCACAAATTTAACCTTGTTGTAAGTGCAGACTCCCAAATGGGAAAGCTAGTTCCTTACTGGGGTGAGTCACCTCAGCCTGGTAGCACCTACTATTTTCAGAAACTCAACCACGATGTGTTTGGCATTGTCAATCATGCCACCAATAAAGCTGCTGTGTACTTGTTTGATGAAAGAATTAGTCCAAAGAATACAGACCATACAGTTTCCTATCTCACTCATTACCTTGCTGGTTTACCAGATTTTGTGCGTCGGGTACATTTGTTTTTGGATAATGCTTCTAGCACTAATAAAAACTGTTTTACAATGGCTTGGGCTATGGAAATGATTCAGCAAGGTAAACTAGATTTTATTCGTGTATCATTCATGATTCCAGGTCACACCAAATTTGTTCCTGATTTGTTGTTTTCAAAAATTTCAAAAACATACAATAAAAGTGATGTATTTACTACAGAAGAGCTACAAAAAGTAATCCTTCCTTATGCTGAAGTTATTGTTGATGATGGTAGTATTGTGTCAGACTGGCGAAATAAGCTATCAAAATACTCCAAATTTTTGGGTATTCGTAGCCTCTATGACTTCCTGTTTGTAAAAAATTCAGCAACAGGAGAGGTTGTCAGCAAAGTACGGAAGCTCTGCTATACTGGAAGCTATACCAATTCTACTATACAACTGCAAAGTGATCGGAGTATTGATGAAAATGTGTTATGCACTGAAGATGATACCTACAAGGAAAAAAATTGTACCACCAAACAAATATCAGCAACCAAACTTGCTAATCTTAAACACATGTACACTACTTTTATTTCAAACAAACGTTGGCTTTCATTTTTATAACTGTATGTACGTATACAATTGTCATCAATTAATGACGTGTCAGTTATGGGCTGAAAAACTATGGGTTCTATACC
The DNA here is from genome assembly GCF_963678975.1 of Dysidea avara. Taxonomy (NCBI): domain Eukaryota; kingdom Metazoa; phylum Porifera; class Demospongiae; order Dictyoceratida; family Dysideidae; genus Dysidea; species Dysidea avara. The sequence continues at coordinate 38,569,615 of NC_089274.1, forward strand.
TCATATCCTTACCATTTTTGGCATGTGAACAGTCAATGCATTGCACAACATGAGTCTAAAGTAAAAGGTTTTTTTTAAGTATGTCTAAGGTTCCATTTTTACTTGATGCGTTCACAATTGGAAAGACTATAAGACTCCTAATCACAGATCTGGTCACATATACTTGCAAAGCAGAATGCAAAGTTGTAGACAAAAAAAGGAAAGTTACAAATATTGTAGTTTTCTAAACCTTACAATGAATGCACCATAGACATCTCATGAGTACATCACATGTGTATCATCTAAGGTACATATCATGAGTACTTAAAGTGTGCATCACAAGTGTATCATTAAGGTGCACAGCTTGAGTAAATCACATGTGTATCACTAAGGTACACATCATGAGTACTTGAAGTGTGTATCACAAGTGTATCATTAAGGTGCATGGCACGAGTACATCACATGTGTATCACTAAGGTGCACATTATGAGTAAGTGTGTATCACAAGTGTATCATTAAGGTGCACAGCATGAGTACATCACATGTGTATTACTAAGGTACACATCATGAGTACTTGAAATGTGTATTACAAGTGTATCATTAAGGTGCACAGCATGAGTACATCACATGTGTATCACTAAGGTACACATCATGAGTACTTGAAGTGTGTATCACAAGTGCATCACTAAGGTACACATCATGAGTACATCATGAAGGTACACATCATGAATTGTGTGATTACAAGTACATCATTGAGGTGCACATCATGAGTACATCGCATGTGTACCACTAAGGTACACATCATGAGTACTTGAAGGGTGTATCACAAGTGTATCATTAAGGTGCACATCATGAGTACATCACATGTGTATCACTAAGGTACACATCGTGAGTACTTGAAGTGTGTATCACAAGTGTATCATTAAGGTGCACAGCATATGAGTACATCACATGTGTATCACATCATGAGTACTTGAAGTGTGTATCACAAGTGTATCACTAACGTACACATCATGAGTACATCATTAAGGTACACATCATGAATTGTGTGATCACAAGTACATCATTGAGGTGCACATCATGAGTACATCGCATGTGTATCACTAAGGTACACATCATGAGTACTTGAAGTGTGTATCACAAGTGTATCATTAAGGTGCACATCATGAGTACATCACATGTGTATCACTAAGGTACACATCGTGAGTACTTGAAGGGTGTATCACAAGTGTATCATTAAGGTGCACAGCATGAGTACATCACATGTGTATCACTACGGTACACATCATGAGTACTTGAAGTGTGTATCACAAGTGTATCATTGAGGTGCACATCGTGAGTACATCACATGTGTATCACTAAGGTACACATCATGAGTACTTGAAGTGTGTATCACAAGTGTATCACTAAGGTACACATCATGAGTACATCATTAAGGTACACATCATGAATTGTGTGATCACAAGTGCATCATTGAGGTGCACATCATGAGTACACCGCATGTGTACCACTAAGGTACACATCATGAGTACTTGAAGTGTGTATCACAAGTGTATCATTAAGGTGCACATCATGAGTACATCACATGTGTATCACTAAGGTACACATCGTGAGTACTTGAAGTGTGTATCACAAGTGTATCATTAAGGTTCACATCATGAGTACATCACATGTGTATCACTAAGGTACACATCGTGAGTACTTGAAGTGTGTATCACAAGTGTATCATTAAGGTGCACATCATGAGTACATCACATGTGTATCACTAAGGTACACATCGTGAGTACTTGAAGTGTGTATCACAAGTGTATCATTAAGGTTCACATCATAAGTACATCACATGTGTATCACTAAGGTACTCCTCATAAGTACATGAAGTGTGTATCATTAATGTATGTACAAATCAAGTGTGTGTATCACATGTGTATTCATCAAAAGTCTATGAAAGAAGAGATGTCTACTCTGTCCTGTATGACCACATTTTATCTACAGTGGGACCTTGTTTATCTGAACCTGCTGGGGCCAAGCCCTGTTCATAATTGGATAATCTGTGACTTCGAATCATCCATTAGAGTATGTATAAATGCAGTCACTTACTCACTATATAACTGTTAAATGATGGTACTCAATGATACTACTGTAATAAGAGCACTTTGCACTTCAATACAAGTAGATTACCCCACTGTCTACTGGGGTTTGGTCTGTGGTCACTACCAAACTATCAATTAATTAACCAATGGTTACCACCAAACCATCTTATTACATTCCAATGTCTTTGAATGGCTGCCCTCCAGCTGGCAAGCAGCCCTGGCAGCCCTTTAATTGTTGATGGAGAAATGCTGTATTAGATTATGGACTCTTGGTATACCATAACAGTACATAAAGTGTATATGTGATCGAATCTGCAAGGAAGGGACCTTTATACCCTTCAGTTTGACTGATTACAACTTCTCATGTATTTGAGCTATTTCAACCCCAATGGGATCAAATGGACATTAGTAATGCCTTAAAGTAAAAGTCGGTTCACGATAGCGTAACACAGTTCTCTCTGCTACAGTTGTTAAAAACTTTTCTTTTACAATGAGCTATAACCTGAGACTGGGAAAGTGGTGTCTATTGGCATGTGTGTCCAAACAGTGCTACCCATGAAGTGAACACTGGCTAAAGTCTTGAATTAAACTTGCTTTACAAGTGATAATGTACCGGTACTGCTGTGTGATAATTACAGTACTGCTGCGTACATGCTATCAGTGCTACCAATGTTACCAGTGCTACCCATGCTACCAGTGCTACCCACACTACCAGTGCTACCCATGTTACTAGTGCTACCCATGCTACCAGTGCTACTCATGTTACCAGTGCCACCCCTGTTACCAGTGCAACCCATGCTACCCATGTTACCAGTGGTACCCATGCTAACAATGCTACCCATGTTACCAGTGCTACCCATGTTACCAGTGCTACCCATGTTACCAGTGCTACCCATGTTACCAATGTTACCAGTGCTACCCATGCTACCAATGTTACCAGTGCTACCCATGTTACCAGTGCTACCCATGCTACCAGTGCTACCCATGTTACCAGTGCTACCCATGCTACCAGTGCTACCCATGTTACCAGTGCTACCCATGCTACCAGTGCTACCCATGTTACCAGTGCTACCCATGCTACCAATGTTACCAGTGCTACCCATGTTACCAGTGCTACACATGTTACCAGTGCTACCCATGCTACCAATGTTACCAGTGCTACCCATGCTACCCATGTTACCAGTGCTACCCATGTTACCAGTGGTACCAGTGCTACCCATGCTACCAGTGCTACCCATGCTACCAGTGCTACCCATGCTACCAGTCCTACCCATGTTACCAGTGCTACCCATGCTACCAGTGCTACCCATGCTACCAGTGCTACCCATGTTACCAGTGCTACCCATGTTACCAGTGCTACCCATGCTACCAATGTTACCAGTGCTACCCATGCTACCCATGTTACCAGTGCTACCCATGCTACCCATGTTACCAGTGCTACCAGTGCTACCCATGTTACCAGTGCTACCCATGCTACCAGTCCTACCCATGTTACCCATGCTACCCATGTTACCAGTGCTACCCATGTTACCAGTGCTACCCATGCTACCAGTGCTACCCATGTTACCAGTGCTACCCATGCTACCAGTGCTACCCATGTTACCAGTGCTACCCATGCTACCAATGTTACCAGTGCTACCCATGTTACCAGTGCTACCAGTGCTACCCATGTTACCAGTGCTACCCATGCTACCAGTGCTATATACCCATGCTACCAGTGCTACCCATGCTACCAGTCCTACCCATGTTACCCATGCTACCCATGTTACCAGTGCTACCCATGTTACCAGTGCTACCCATGCTACCCATGTTATCAGTGCTACCAGTGCTACCCATGTTACCAGTGTTACCCATGTTACCAGTGCTACCCATGTTACCAGTGCTACCCATGCTACCAGTGCTACCCATGCTACCAGTGCTACCCATGCTACCAGTGCTACCCATGCTACCAGTGCTACCCATGCTACCAGTGCTACCCATATTAACAGTGTTACTATTAACTACACTTTCCTACTACTGTGGTATATACTAAACAATTACACAATGATGTAATGATGATGTATTGTAAGGACAAGATACACATAGAACCACCCAAGACTATAGTATCATATGATCAGTTAGTCACTAAGAGTGGAAAATCCCTTGGAAATTCACATGATATTCATTTAGATGCATGTGACCTCCACTTTAAAATTTTGCACGTGACCTACATTTGAAATTCAAAATGGGGTGGCATGCTGGTGGGATTTAATTGCACAATCATGGGTATCTAAAAGTTGCTTATATATAGTGGTCAAACTTGTAATACAACAGTGCAATGTAAAAATAGCTGGTTCTGGCAATGAAAATTTAACCCACTGTCCATGCAATTGGACAAAACATTCACCGATAGCTACACAATATCACATAAGAACTACACAGCTGTTACATACCATGTTTCAGGTGTAACACATGCTATTGCAAATGTTTCATTTAGATATGCACTCTTACCTCTCCCAGACAAACACTGTACACATACTGGACTTCCTCTAATAAACTTTGTTCTCTGCTAATTGCAATCAACTTCTTGTACACAAACTGAGCTACTCTATTTGGTGATATTGAGTTAGGCTCAAACTTGTAATGCATCACCTGTAGTGTGGAATACACAGTATCCTTACACTAAATACAGTAAACCTAGGATTTCAGTATATTTGGTTTTTAACCAGGTGCGCACCCACAGCCAGTCAAAGGCCAACTGTGGGTGCGCACCTCATTTACTGAAATTGTTTTCATAAAAGTGTGTGTGTGTATGTGTGTGTGTGTGTGTGTGTGTGTGTGTGTGTGTGTGTGTGTGTGTGTGTGTGTGTGTGTGTGTGTGTGTGTGTGTGTGTGTGTGTGTGTGTGTGTGTGTGTGTGTGTGTACCTATCTACCTATGTTTGTCCGTACGCACCCACGTGAGCAAAATCATTAAATAATGGTAAAAGCAACTTTTACGTAAGAAGTAAAAGCGAAATAGAAGTCTGTATTGAACTTCTGCACAGGTGAGCTTTGCTCTGAGGTGTTTTCTTTTTGGCGGACTCAAATACGGGTGTAGCGACTTTCCTCAGGCTTTGTAAACTACCTTCCCTTTGAGGTTTTCAGGCATTTAACAACTGAAAAACAATGGTGCAGGCCTCATACACTACCAGGAATAGCCTATCACTTTGAGTTGAAAGGGGGCATATCCCTTACGCATGCGAACAAAAATGAAGAGCAGCTTTGAGGCTTTGTCAAGATAATTTGTGGGAAAAGACACGATAGTCAAACTATAAAACAGTTCAGAAGATACTTCTGTGTGTAATATGTTGATAAAGCGGTTTGTTTAACAAGCGCTTCCTTAGCAGTACATAGCAACATAATTGAATGAATTACAAAAAATTCATGAATTACAAAATACGAGAATTAGCTAATAACATTATTGCACAGCCCAAAACTACCCTATTGTAAAATAGTAATACATAGCTGGTTAATTCATAGTAGCATATACTATCTATGGTTAATTCCAGTTGAGTTAGATAGCTGCATGGCACCTGGGTTTTAGAATTAGCACAACATCAACTTGTTTAATAGAATATGGTTTAGATAACCAAGTTTCCCATCTATTATTAGGTCTTCCTTTAACTGAGGCATATGTACTGTACACTAAAGAACAATGATAACAATGGATTGGATTTCTACTGTAACTACATAGTAGGTTGCAGATTGAAGTACGCACACATGCATACACAGATGCACACACAGATGCACACACAGACACACACATACACACACACAACAAACATGCACAGGCAAGCACACACACACACGCAGGTGTGCACACACATGCACAGGCGTGCACGCACACATGCACAGGTGTGCACACACACACACACACAAAGGCACGCACGCACTAGGGCTGAGCGATACTACCGTTTTAGCGATATATTGCGATATTTTGAAAGTATCAATATCGCGATATTTTGTTATTAACTATCGTGATACCATGCCTGTACATTATTGTCATTAAAAATCCTTTTGTTACGCTGTACTAGGCTCAAGAAGCCTTGTAAGCCATAACCTGGTTACCCCTGCAGAGAGGTGTGAACACCATAACATAACCTCAAAGCAGGTGTTACAATAATTGTTACTGTAAACAAGGATGATAGTGGCTAGTTTGATGCTACCTTTAAAGACTTCCTGCAGGAATACTGAGCAATACACTACGTAGCACCAGCTATGATTGACTTATTTGTAGGTATCGTGAACTATTCAGTATCATGAAAAGTGGCTTTAATATCGACCGTGATACTAAAATGGCAGTATCGCTCAGCCCTAGCACACACATGCACGTACGCACACACACACACACACACAGTGAACTTACTATAGCAAGGTACTTGATGAAAGTTGTTGGTACAGGTTCATTGTAATGTAAATTGATTATGTACTCGGCTATAATATCATTCCACTGTTGCTGGTGAAGGCGCTTGTCTAGTATTATAAATGATAAGTACTTGTGTAATATTGATACTAAAACTAAATGTGATTCACTAGATATCATTTATAAAAATCTATCATTGTTAACGACAGTAACTGTTGTTAGAATATACACATATATAGAGAAATACAATTAACACCACAACCGCGATGTCTTAAATCAATAGTAATAGAATTTTAATAAACCCCTTATCTTTGTGAGGGACCCGTTATTCATTATGGTGTGACATAACTCCATTAATTTAGTGACAGCATGTTTGGGTGGGTTAAGAAAATTGGTTAATGAGTTATTATCTACTAATAAAAACTACACTCATACCTAGTCCTCTTTGTTCATCAAAAGCATAGTGAAGTAGACAAGCAAAACAGTTCACTGCACTGTCCCTAACAATGTTGTCCTATAATATGTAGAATGTGTAGTAATAAAATACAGTACAGTAGTTGTATATCATAGGGATCATGAAGTACTAATTTATCACAAAAAAATATTGACTAAAAACCAGTCTGACGATACCTTCATGGCACTGTGGCAGTATCAGTTCAAGCCCAATAGTGCTTTCAATATGTCCTGAAATGCTTCCATTAGGTTGTTACAATTTCTTTAAACAGTGGTACTGACTACCTAGACTGATGCCTTGAGACAAGTGTAATTTGATAACAGCTAAGGCTACATGCTTGATTTTTCACTATTCAATATTGCTTCAGCCCGACAAGTGCCTTTTGGCATATATAATGCATAACTTCATGAATGTAATTACCTGTGTCCTCCTTTGTGTCCCATTGCTGACAGCACAAGATGTCGATTTGTGATTTGCTTGTATCCGTCGGCTAAAACATCATAACACTCTAATAGAGCAGTCACTCACTCTGCAACTAAAATATTCTAATAAAGCAGTCAAAAAATGTACAGACTTTTGATCAGGTGCATGATGGCTTCACTAGGTTTGTAATGAAAATCGTTCATACTATCTGTAGTGGCTAGATTGGTTGCAAAGGTGCTTCCCAAACCGTTGATTTGTAATGCTGCGCAATGGGCTAAACATAGCTGAAATTGAAGCATAATGGTTACTTCACTTTTCAGGAACATGTTCACACAGTAACAATGCACTATTTTTTCTTTTGATGTGGTAAGCACGAGTTCACCAATCATAATAATGTTATAAACAAATGAGTACAAGGAAAAATAATTAGTTCATCATAAAAAAGTAGTGAAACAAAGGAGGTCGCCTACACCTGCAGTTGTACTAGCGGACATTCAATCCCTAATTCAGTAATGTCTGGAATGTTCATTAGTACATCTGCAGTGGGGGTGACCTTCTTTGTTTCACTACTTTATATGATCCATAAAATTACTAATTTTTCCCTGTAATCGTACAATACCCCCTATCTGCATACTGTATTTGACCGGTTAATAGCCACGGCTCATACAATAGCCACCTCTGGTTAGTAGCTGCTTCATACTCTAGAATTATTATCATAAGAGCTGCCCTTGGATAAGAGGCACAGCTTGTATCTGAAAATACTGATGCAAGTGTTGATGAAGCAGAAACCAGGCAAAGGAGTTGTTTTAAGCCAGGAAATAGTGGTTTTGAGAGAATTTAAAATAAATAATTAATAGTACTGAAAAATGATTGAACAAGATCAGTCATTTGTGAATCCATATAATACCATGAGGTATTGCCACACAAGCCCATAGAAGCTGCCCTTGGATAGTAGCAGCCTTCACATAGTAGCTGCATGGTTTACCTTGCTGAAAGTTATAGTAGCCACGGCTATTAACCAGTCAAATATGGTAGATGTCAAAACAACAGTTTTAAAAACATTTATTGCACGCATGGTCTACGATCATAAGCAATATACACTGTTTTAGAATAAAAAAAGATAAAACACACAAAAAAAATCACCTTTATTAATGAATTCTGAAGTAAGAATAACAGTATTCGAATGTTGTAGTAAGCTGTGTGATCACCAGCACCGCTAAAAGTAAAGAGAGTATTCCGTCCGTTTTGCTTGAGAAGTGATTGCCACAAATATAATCCTGACACTGAAATGCAACGTACGTATTATATTTCACCCAACAGTTACATGCAAATATTCTAGGTGTTTATATTAGAATTTGGTAAGTGTATGCTACAACCTAGTCAATTACAGTAATCATTATAAAAGTATGTACACCAGCATTGAAACCGGGTAATTACTGCTGAGCTGGATGACTCAATGATCCGGTTTAATTATAATATACACACGTGTGATAGTACATAAATAGTTAGCTTTGATAACAACACTAATGATCATTTGGAGAGCATGGTTCCATGTAAGTCTACAGACAGCAAAACATGTTTCCTTGAAGTGAGCGTGGCTTCATGCATACCTACTAACCTTACTGATAAATTAATATGGCATGCTTACATACAGACAGTATCACATGTCCATTTATCAGTAGCTGTAGGTATGCACGAACTCATTTCCACTGCTGTCTGCAGGTTTATGGGGAGCCACACCCACTTAACCAGGAATGTGTGGCTCCATCTCAAGCTCCATGTATAGCATAGTAGTGTAGCCCCCAACATTAACAAAATCGTGCACTTTTTCATAAACCATGATCTTTCTACATAAATAGTGCTCCTAATTAGACTATGGTACAGCTCATTTAGAGGGTTACTATATCACTTAGTCACCTACACATGTTCATTTAGTAACCCGCCCTCAAGCAATTTTGTAACATATTTCCTTCTATAAAAGCCGCATTCAATTAAACGCCTGTCTCGATTACAAGCTGGAGGATTTCCAGCACCTTTGGTAAAAAAACACCTGGTCTCAAATAGAGGCCCGGGCTATTACTTGAGTCTACTATTAGTGGCTTTAATTGTTTCCCTTGCTGCTGCTGCTTCTTCATACTGGAGCTTAGAACCTTCTGCGAGTAATCACATGAGTAAGTCTAGTGAATGCAGATATGTATGATACAACTATTTTCCAATCATTAAACCTTGTCTTGCACTTGTTTATATAGTCAACACACTGTATCACTGTTTTGTATGCTTACCATTACAGTAATCCTGTCCTACCACCACCCGAATTTGATTAAACGCCGGGTGTTGGCCAGACCAATCCAAAATTAATGCCTGGTCTCAAATAAAGACCCTATTTATTTATAGGCCTGGTCAAAAATGTTGGGAAGGAAATAAAAGCCTGGGCTTTTATGCGAGGAAATACGGCACTCCATTCCAGCCTATTATTTGCTGATATTTATGAAGTTAAAATCTTACCATTGGCAAAAAAAGGTACTTTCAGCGTGGTATGGTTGTAGACATCTACTAAACCATTGTACTGCCTATTTTTACACACAACACTTTAACAAACTACTCCATTCCAGCCAATTACTTGCTGATATTTATGAAGTAAAACCTTACCATTGGCAAAAAAAAAGAAGTCTACAACACAGGGTATTCCCAGGCGATCACTCATCGAAGTACTAACCATGCCCGATGCTGCTTAACTTCAGTGATCAGACGAGAACTGGTGCTTTCAGTATGATATGGTCTTAGACATCCACTAAGCCATTGTACTGCCTATTTACAAGTATAAGAAAAAATTAGGAATTTTAAATTAGAGTAGGGACAGTCTATAGTGCTGCAATAAAAAGTACTGAAACAAACTGGATTGAAGTAGTACGTAATGTCCAAATACTGTAAAACAATAAGAAGTGAAATATCCCTACTGTGCTCTTACACTTGTAAAGTAATCTGAATTGTTGGAGGTAGGTAGATTGTTGAGTACTTAGAGATGACTTGAATTGGCTAGCCAAATTATTGGGGGGGGGGAGGCTATAGCCCCCACAGCCCCCCTGCTTCCTATGACTATGATCACACATATATGCATGCACTAGGACTCGTCCAGACTACTCATGTGATTTCTTGTAGTACCTTCATCCCTCAGAAGGCTCTAAACTCTAGTATGAAGAAGCAGCAGCAACACAGGAAATTCACAATCGATCCAATTCAGGTTAGACCTGGATAATCAATATAGTGGGTCAGACCAGGATGACCCAGACAAAATGTGACCCAGTTTCAACTCTGACTGTAACATATTAGCACACACACCTTGCACTAGAATGAGTTCACTATTCAATGCAGCTTGGAGTAAAGATATGTGAATGATAGTAGAAGTATTGGAAGCCTACACAGTAACTATCTCATTACAATGTAATACAACAGGTTTAATGGCTTACTTGTTTAGTCTGACTGTTAGACAGTAATGATGCTACAATAAGCATTGTTACCCCAGACACAAGATCATGTTCCTATACACATCACACTACATTGTCATTGTTATACTACACAATAATGTACATACTCGACTTGTTGTTGAGTTTGGTATCAGTGATGATAATTTCTCCAAAAATTTTATATTTCCCGATAAAAATGTAGCAACTATGACAAATTAAGAGTACACACATTACTGCATTTGCAATACACAGTATACGATTGACATTGTATATGTAGATGCTATATCTGATTCAGAATAGTGTTTGTTATGTGTACTCTATCAGAATCTTAAAAAACCTTTCTAGCTATGACTAGCTATAGTCACACACAGATAGAGATGGTGTACCTTGTAAACTAAATGTGGTGGTAGAATTCAATACAATGTACAACAGATTGAGATTAGTTAGTAGTAGATGACTGTCTGTAGACCTACTTAATACATATGGTAATGATGGCATAGATCTATAGTACACTGACCTTAATATGATGTTGGTAACTGTTACAAAAGTAAAAAAAAATAAAAAAAATTACAATCATTGTAAATTGTAAAAGCAAGTACAAACCTTGGTAAATAATTTTAATGTCAATATCAACTTCACACATTGTATGAATACATAGTAGTAGCCTTAGTAATGCAGTAGTACTTTTGTCTATTAAAAACACATGTATGGCTTGGCTCTTTGGACAACAGGGTGGGATTTTTACCTGATAATGGTTCCAGTCTCTGAGTTGTTAAAAGGCTTTTTTGTATTGCATCCATCACAGAGTGGCAAAGAGGCTTGTTGATGAGGTATATCTATATAAGAAAGAAATTTCACTGCTGTAGCAAGTAGTCCATGCAGTCGGTCTGGACAAATTTTTATCTCTATGCTAAAAGATCAAGATACTCCAGCTGTCAATGTGGTACTCTAGTAGAGCATTCCATATACTAACTCTAATAGAGTAATTGTGACTGCTATACCATATAGCAGATTTGTACTGCATCTATGATTTTTCACAAATCTTTAAAGTGCAACACAAATTTTCATGAATAGAACTCGCTGTGAAAATAAAATCTGCTGAAAATTAACTAGATGCGCATTGGAATAGAAGAGTGAAGTGTTGTCGAGTTCTTGTATACATAGCCACCATGTTTATAACAACATTTGAACTCCTGTTATTCGCAAAGAACTTATGAATTTGCATAAGAGAAGTGAGGAATGTGTGCTGTGGTTGTACTGAGTGGCAACTCAACAGTTGTGGGGCACATACAGCATATCCTCTCAAGGACATGCAGTTTATCCTTATGGCTTACGGCAGAATTATACAAAGAGTTGTGGAGCAAGAAGACATGAGAGAAGACAAAATTAATTACCGCGGCAAGCTACTACTTGAAAATAATAAAGTCTTCACAGTAAAAATCCACTAGTAAAAAGGCAGGTTTCAGTTTACCATCTTACAACCTGTATTGATTTCAGTCAGCACTATATATTTACAAATTCAATCTCAAGGGGCTAAATTTTAATCCTGAGACCTCCTAGTTTTTCAAATATGCAGTGTGTCTGCCACTTCATCCTCAACACAGATGATAATGACCCGAACACTTTTCACCTTGCTACAGCACTGTTTAGAAATACGAGTATATGGTTGAAATAAGGAATTATTCATATCCAAACAATTAAACTTTGACACTTCTAAGACCGAACTGCATCGGTATCAAAAGTTTACAAATTATACATGCTCTGAAGTTGAGCATAAACATCTGTGTAGTAGTAATAATAATATGAAAATGTATAGATACATGATTACTACAAAATTCATATACTGTAAATCAAGGCTCAATTTTTATGCTGGCTATGGAAAAAAGTATTTAAAGTATATTAATACCTTTTCTGTTATGCCGTGAAGTAACTTTGATGCTACAGTTGTTACTTCTTCTTTCTCGCTACAAAGTAAGTCCTAGATATATACAAGATGTATATCCTTTCCTGCATTACATTTACATACTAGTAGTACACTAATAATAGTGACAATGCAGTCACCCAAAGAAGCAAAGTAGTTAGCAGGATCTCTCCATGTTGAATGTAACCTGCACAAATTGTCTTTATCATTCTCAATCATCATCAATAACTGAACCATCTGCAAATAAGAAGTTAATAACCATATCTTGTGGTATATACTATAGAATTACCCATCTTGTGCTAACTGGCTTCAGAGATGGTTGCTGAAACACCCAGTGTAATAAGACTGGGTGAGGAATAAACAGTAGCTCTGGTTTAAGTGTTCTCAGTAATGCTCTAGTCAACATTTGCGATGCTAGTAAATGAATTAGATAGTCATCAGCTTGTTATCATTGTCTGTTAAACTAACCAGTTTGGTAACTAGGGATTGGCTCATGGGTAAAGCTGAGTTGATGACAAAACTGTTGAGTAAACAAGTAAGTGAAGTGTAAGGCTAGTGTAACATATAGCAGCTATACTTAGTTACATGGTTGCTTTATTCATGAGTGTTGTGTATGATGTATGATCTAATAGGTTTCTGCAGTATATGTACACTCACAGCAAATAAGAACACCACTTGTTGAAGAGTAGTAGCTGGTAGCAAGTGCGTGTTTGGATGAGTACAAATATATACACTTAGTGCAGATAACAAGGAGAGTGGAGAAACAATTCTGCAGATACAAAATATAACTATTGATTAACCAATGATGTAACTAATTCTGCAATATATGATACTAATGCAAAATTCTAACTTCATATATTCACAAACAGTAGGTCCTCAATTATCTGGACTTCAATTATCTGAAAAGTATGAATGACTGTTCTATTAGAGTATTTAGACAACTACTGTATGTTCTATTAGAGTAGTTGAACAGAGCTCTGTATAAATGAATGGGATTATGTATGGTATACACAGTCATCATTTATAATTAATTTGTAGCTTACGACATACATGTCATCATGTAGGAATGCCCAATAAATGACACAGATTGTTGTTGACTGCTTTTTCTCCGTATGAGAATTCACCTCACAACTCCTTTGTGATAGATACTTCATGTTTTCTTCTAGTGATGCTTAATGTAAAACATGTACAGGTTATATGCAATCAGTAGATACATATTAAGACCACCTTAGTATAGTGGTCATACTGGTATACAAACAATGTACAGCTAATGGTTACTATTCTGTATTCATTCACAAGTAAGATCCTCAGTTTGTTGGTACTGTGAGGCTTGTAGTATATGTCACACAACACTTACCACTCATATCAGGCAATGATCCACTCATAACATCCTTTATTTGAGCACTACCATAACTTAATGCAAAGGAGTAACAAAGTTCTGTGAGAAATTCATCCACACTCTTCAGAAGTTGTGAACTACATCAATATACATACATATTTGCCATAAACAAGAATGCATAAACTATATTATACATGTGCATTCACCATAAGTATGACAAACACAGTATAGGACTTCAATTGTTAATCAAGTAAATTTTAGAACACTACAAGTAACTGTTCTATTAGAGAATATTTTTTGATCGTGGTATGTAACATGCTACATTAGAGGGTGTAAAGCTCTGATGACTTGTATACCTCACTTATCTGAACACTTTGGTGATTGAACTAGTAGCATAAGTGACTTCTTATTAAATGTTATCAATCACACAAAGAATTACAATTGTCCTATTCTGGCTGAACTTTCCAATCTTTGGATGTCATGTACAACAGACATTACAGCAATGTTGACATTTACAATTGCTGAAGATAAGGTGATAAAAACATCAAAGGAATCACCGTGAAAGAACTACAGCCCGAACATGACTTTGCCTGGAAGTATTAACCAACTGCTTATTTTGCCCATGTGAAGATGTCTCCATAAAAACTGTGCAGAAGAGCTTGTAGTGAGAAGGACAATAAGGCTGCGTTTTATTACCTGTGATACGTTAATTTTGACTGATAACATGCAAGACTTACTTCACTGCATTCATATTATTAAATTTAAATTGTGTTTGCATGTACAACAACCTACTTATTGTTAGAATAACACTTTGTCTTGACTTTCCACCCAATTTGAATCATTCCACAATAACCTACAAAATTCAGCACAGCTTGTCTCACATCGACAGTTTGAAAACACATTATGGGATGTTTAGCTTACCTAGTTTATGAGCTAGACTGTTAGATGCGCACTGCTCCAACAAACAACATGACAACTCAAAGAATTGTTGGTGTAATTCTGTACTGCTACACAAATTCTCATGATGAAGCTATTGTTACACCAAACACAAAAAACAATGTGAGTTTGTGGCTCATTACATGTTATTATATGTAGTCCATAATGAAATAGTATCTGCATCTAACTTACCAAGTAGGCAGGCAAACACACTTCATCAAAACTACATAAAATAAACTGGAAGACCTCTTCTCTCTTGTCTACTTCTACAACATTGCTTTGATCTTCTTTAAATAAACTGTAATCATTGTTTGGTATGGTTTGATGTATTATATGAGTACAATGCAATATTCACAGACCATAATGTATTGTACAACACGGTTAAACTTTGAGAAAAGAACACTTCCAATTTTCCAACTACTTCCATCTTGTTCAACTCTTCATCCACTAAAGGCTCTAGTGTCTTAACACATAGTGCCAGTAACTGGAGTAGTGACTGTACTGAGTACGGAGTTGTCATGTGGTGAGGTCTAGTAGAGATGATAATCAGATACATAACAAATACTAACTTATATATATGTTGCAATTAACAACACATGTGCATGACTGGTTACGAGAAACTGGTCTTATCATTCATGACAGCAGGTTTGATTTTTCACCACAAAGCCACATGAATTTACCATTTAAAATTCACTCACAAAACAGCCAGGCTGGTATAGTATGTATGCGTTGAACTGAACCCTAAAAAACATCCATGGATGAAATTTTACAAGTACACAAAAATATTTGGAATTTTCAACTAGAGTAGGGGATCATAGCATATCGATAAAAAGTACTGAAACAAGTTGGAATAGTCCATGATATTAAATCACAGTAAAACAATAAGAAGTGTTATATCCCTACTGTGCTCAAGATACCATAACGGAAATGCACAGTAGGAATATAACACTTCTTACTTATCATGGACTACTCCAACTTGTTTCAGTACTTTTTTATCGATGTGCTTATGATCCCCTATTCTAGTTGAAAATTCCAAATTTTTTGTGCACTTGTTTGTTAACTGTTTTTGTAAATAATTATTATGACTGGTGAACCCACGCATACCACATCTGAAATGGCGCCAAGCATCCCAGCTATATCAATTATCATCTGAAAAGTGAAGTATCCATTATGCTTCATTGTCAGCTATGTTCAACCCATTACACAGCATTATGAATCAAGAACTGTTTGAAAAACACCTCTACAATCAAAATAGCCACTATGAAATATATGGAAGATTTCCGTTACAAAGGGAAACATCACGTGCTACTGCCAAATCAACACTTTTCGCTGTCAGCAAAGATGAATGTGACACAAAGGAGGACACTAGTAAATCTATGAAGAATGTATTGTACATACTGCGGTATTCCAAAAGGCACCTCTAGGGCCGAAGCGACATCGAACACTGAAAAATCAAGCCCGTAGCCTTAGCTGTTATTGAGTTACGCTTTTTAAACACAATTTTTGTGCACTGAGTATTGGAGTAACTGAAAACTACACACATTTTGCATGATGCACATTGGATTAGCCTAATGAAACAGCAAATTACAGCTAATTGTGAAGGGAAGAGTGCCTAAAGATTGAGATACTCTAATAGAACAGTCACTGCATGTTGAAAGTTGAAATATAATGTTCAGATATATCAAATCTAATCAAAAACAGCCAAGCTGTAAAAAAAGGTGTGGCCCCTAAAAAGGCCAAGGTGAAAAAAGATGTGAAATCCAAGGTGGCGGCCAAGAAATGGCCGTGATGGTAGGTTAATGGTAAAATTTTAATAACGACAATTCATGTGAATTTGTGTTTCGGCACCAAATTCACCTGAATTGTTGTTATTAAAATTTTTACCATTAACCTATCATCATAGCCATTTCTTGGCCGCCACCTTGGATTTCACATCTTTTTTCACCATGGCCTTTTTAGGGGCTGCATCTTTTTTTACAGCTTGGCTGTCTTTGATTAGATATCACTTCTTTTTGTATTTGTATACCCCAAAGCTGGCCTATCCCAAAGCTGGCCATAGGCCAGCTTTGGGGATTTTTTAATCTATCCTTTTTCTTTACCACATGAAGAATAAAAAGACAAAGCAGATTTTTAATACTTCAACTGTTTTTGATTTTATCAGTAATTATATACATATATTTATTACATGTCTATTATTCCCTACTGGATAACTTGTTCGCAGCTGATCTCTCTACTAAGGGACTTGAAATGTAGCTGAACTCTCTACAGGTTGATTTGTTTGTAGTTGAACTCTCTACAGGGTGATTTGTTTGCAGCTGAACTCTCTACACGGTGATTTGTTTGTAGCTGAACTCTCTACAGGATGGTTTCATTGCCACTGAACTCTCTACAAGGTGTCTTGTTTCTAGCTGATCTCTCTACAAGATGACTTTCTATAGCTGATCTCTCTACAAGGTGACTTGTATCTAGCTGAACTATCTACAGGATGATCTGTTTGTAACTGAAATCTCTACAGGGTGACTTGTTTCTAGCTGATCTCTCTATAGGGGAACTTGTTTCTAGCTGAACTCTCTACAGAGTGGGTTCTTTGTAGCTAAACTCTCTACAAGGTGACTTCTTCTAGCTGATCTCTCTATAGGGTGACCTGATCTCTCTGTAGGGTGACTTTTATCGAGCTGAACTCTCTACAGGGTGATTTATTTGTAGCTGAACTCTCTACAGGGTAATTTATTTGCAGCTGAACTCTATGCAGGGTGATTTGTTTGTAGCTGAACTCTCTACAGGATGGTTTCTTTGTAGCTGAACTCTCTACAAGGTGACTTGCTTCTAGCTGATCTCTCTACAGGATGGTTTCTTTGTAGCTGAACTCTCTACAAGGTGACTTGCTTCTAGCTGATCTAGGCTGATTTTTAAAATTTTTTGGAAAAAATGGACTTTTTATGTGCTCAATAGATAAGAGTATTGATTGCCGATCTCAGAAATATATAGTTTGTTGGGTTGGAATTAGCTACTTTGGCATGCACAGTGCTTTAAAACTAAAAAAAGGTACATTTTTTCTCCAGGGCTCCCCATACATTTTAAAGGGAAAAATGGCACAATTGAATCAGGAAGCCATCTAGCAATCTGCACTGTCTTGAAACTGCAGTTGCTTCTAGCTGCAAGTTTGTACATGTAATGACAGTAACTTCAGATGTTATCGGATCTCAGCGATCTTTGTATGCTTTGTGGTGAGCAAATATGTTGCACCTACTGCACACTTCTCAATACAATGGCGTATATCCATAGGTAAGTAAGTGGCTATCTCAAGTAAGTAAAAACATCAAGTTAACAACTTATAAAAGTAAACAACTAAAGTGGAAGTGCCACAATGATGCAACAATACCTAAGGTGGAGTTGTGGTTTCAATTACGGCATTGTTATGCTGACTTTGAAGTGGTTTGTATTTTTGAGCTGATGACACAGCCATTAGAAAATTGCTCTGGAGCTGAAAATCGCTAACCCGAGCGAAGTGACTATGCACTTTAAAGTAAGCACCAGTGACTACCTTCCACCTGACAGTACGTTTTAAAGTATTCTACATACATTACAAGGCTTGAAAGGTTACAAAACAACACAAAACTTACTTACATGTAACACGCACGACAAAACTAAGATTTTCATGATGATCAGCGTATGGACAAATCCCATAGCGATTTTCATCCTGATTAGAGCTCGGACTATGGAGCAATCCCAATTTAAACACGAGTTGTTGTTTTGTGCCAGGGTTCTATTGGGGAATATATGGAGAAATTTTTTATTAAATAATCTCGGATACTGGAATGCCTACTGGTAATATACTCACGGTGTGGCGCGCCGGCTTCTTGAGCTGCACGACACACTACCGTGTGTCTTGATACTCTAGTAGTACAGTCAAGTGCAATTTCTTGGAGCAGCATATTTGGGGCATAATGAGACAAAACTGAGCATAATTGAAGCATAATTATGGGAAATTTTAGCACATTGCTCAAAGCATAATAGGCTCTGGCCTAACCACCGCTAGCATTGGAGCTTGCTTGATACATTAACCTTGTAAAAAATACTTGGCTGTCGGCTGCTTGCACAGTGGATAATCTGGAAGATAGGGAATTGGGTGAAAATTTGGTACACGTAATCTGGACAACTCTGAAAAACTTAAATGAAGATTTCTCAAGACTTTCAAAAGGCCATAATACTGATCTTCCCAGAGACAGTGTACTTACATCTGGACTTAAAAAAATTCTCATATTGCAATTTTTGAAGCCCATTCACACGATGAATTGCTCTAAAAGCAAACTAAAATACTATTTTAGACTTTAAAAATCTGAAGGACATACTGCAATACAATATTTAAGAGCATATAATCATAACAACTTTATCATTGATTCTTCCATGTAATTGAGCACTCCAGCATAAACTAACTTCAGTACACTATCAAGCAGGGAGCAGGCACTCATGTTAACTGTCATAACATCTCTAGATAGTCCATGATGTATGAGTGAGAACAACTGTGACAACAGTGATGCACTAGTTATCAACGGTATTGACACTGGTTGCCTATGGTAACAGTAAGACGAAGACATGTACGTGAACATTTTGTTACATGTATATACGTGCTTACATACCTTGCAAGAATTTTAATGATCAGATTGTACCTGTAATAATACAAAAACATAGAACAAATGTAGCTATATTCTGCAAAGACAAATTTTCTTAATTTATTCACTCAGTTATTGTCTGCTTGTCTAACATGTGACTGGATCAGGGTTTCATTTGGGGGGGGGGGGGGGGGGGTAGGGGGCAAGACAAACTCTTGCCCCTCCTTAAATTTTAAGCAATAGTTTACATGAAAGTGCCTCAGAATGCATCAGAAGCAGAGTCTAAAATATTTCTTGACAGGCATGTGGTAACTGAGAAAGTCTAAAGTGCAAATATTTCCTGAAGCAACATGTTATTCTCAGGTAGCTGAGAATGCACCAGAAGCAATCTGAGAAGGTCTAAAATCCCAAAATTTCTTGAGTGGAATGTCATTCACAGATACATGAGAAAGCACCATAAACATTCTGAGTGTCTAAGGTACAGGCATGCCCACAGACCCCCTAGATGCTGAGCACATAAAAGTAAGCATACGAATCTTTATACTGTTGCACCTTACTCTTGAAAAATTTTATTTTGTCCCACATTGTGTCTCCTTGGGAACATTAAAACGTTATAAATATTCTAAACTCCTAGCTCTTGCTTTGGGAAATATGATAATATCAAACTTTTTTTCTGCTAGCACCTTCCTTCATCGTGAAACAGTTCCTCAAAATATTTACAAAAAAATGTTAGTATTTCATCCACTGTGCAGTCGAAATTCAACTGTCAATAAACAGAAATGTTTTGGTTGCATGTGCAATATTACACAATGTGCAAAATGGCCATTTTCAGCAAGCCATGTGTAATGGCGAAAACTCCTCGACAGGGTAAGTGTTTGCTAAATTATCAGCTGAAAACTATTGATTGGTTTAAAGACGCAAATGTTCTTGTTATGCAGAACACTTGACGGAGCCCAATTTCTTGGTTGGTGTGGAGCAAAGAGCAGGAGTACACTGAAACTTTTCAGATGACAGTGAAAATATTTTAATGGAAGACACCATTTCATGAAGACACTAATTCACGACCCTGGCTATATATAAAGGAAGTGTACTGATAGAAATTATTAAGTACTTGCCTTGCCTATGGACTTAAATATAGTCACATCCAGTACAGATAAATAATGTCTGCAATGTCATACCTACATCCTGTTGTAAACTACTCATCATCTGAGTGAGGCAAGCTGAATATAGGTGGCTGTTAGATGTTGATCAATAAAACCTAAACCACATCTGTATCTGGTGAATAAATTGCTACCCCCACAATGCATAGCATGTGTCATATTCTAGTATCTGCTTCTGTGGAAGTTAAACAGTACTTCTCCACTTGTATAGCAGTGCCTTCACCTGGATGAAGGAGCCATGCATGTATTGTTCTCATTTGAGCCTATGAAACATCTAGCTAGTATGAGTCGCTGTTGGCCAACTAACATCCTCTTTGTAGTAGGGCAAACCCAACACTCTCAACAATTTCTATTTTGCATTGTTGACATTCCAGGTATTCTTGCCAACTGTTTGATGGTATAGTGTTGTATGGGTAAAAGGAGTAGTGCTGATGTTCAGTATTGTGTTTAGAGTAGCATTTGGCATGCTTGAACTGTTTGAGATTAAACAGTTGTGTGTTTGGTTTGTTGAATATTAGGTGAACCTCCATTGTTCCTGCTTTGAAATGTGTTAAAGCAAATTTATTAAATATACAGTGTGTATATTCTGCCACAGTGTTTGTTTGCTGGAGTGGCCTAGTGTTGATGGTGAACATTGCATCTATAATTACAGTTTCTGGTGTGAACGATAAAGATGATGTAAATACTGGTGGATCCACCGACTGGAAAGTTTACTGGCACTCACTCTTTTGACCCTCATCTGATATTGCCTGAGGCAATACTGAATATTGTTCTTCTGATGGCTTAGTTGACTTCTGATGGTTGGACCAAGTTGTGCTTCCCTCTCCTTGGCAGTACTCTTGGCTTTCCGTGTCTTATTGAATGCCATTGTTAATAGTCTTTGTTGACGTAGAGGGGCCTTCACTATTGTAGGATATTACATTAAGTTGTATTTCACATAGTTTACTGTTCCCCAACCTTCTGAAATGACAACATATCACAAGTTTGTTCATGGGTATCTTGTTGCCCAGTATAAACATTAAACAATTCTCTGCTAGAAGATTCTGTTGGAAATAAACTGTTTCCTCTTACCAAAGAGCCAATTTGTGTTGTGTTTGTCTCATAATGGATTGCCTGGGGAGAATCATTCATGATGTTACTGCTGGAAATTATCCGGTGACTTTGACACTCTGGAATCAGTTAATCTATCAGGGTTCGGTGTGACTTGATTCTGTGATTAAAAATAAAAGTTTTTTTTGCAGGTTTAATTTGGTTGGATGGACGACAGCAGTCTTCAAATCCTTGTTGATGCACATTTCATGTGCCTCATCCAAGGCTACAGCTTGCCATTGCTGTCCAGATGGGCGTGAATGCTCCACTTTCCAGGTGAGTCAGAATAGTTGTTGGGTAATGCTGGATCTCACTAAAATGGTATGGTAATATCCTTGCATAGTATTCTTGATCAAATGGTGCAAGGATGCATGGTAGTAATTTGCTTCAAACTAACGACCCGCAGCTGCCAGTTGCTTTGTGTGGCAAACTTAATGAAGTGTCTTCTTCAGTTTTTTTTGCTGTCTTGTATCAGTTTACTAATCTTCTCCATCACATGCTTAGGTGAGCTCTTCATCTGAATACTTGTGAGGAGCATGCAACTGGTATCCCTGGTGATTGTATTCCACTGTTGGTAACATACACATGAACATTTCTCTGTACAATGTCTCCCATGCTTGCAACAAGAAATAGGGAGTTTACTTACAGCTTGAACAATGCTCTACTGACTTCAGTGTGGCCCATGGTTGCCTGAATTCTTGGCTAGCTTTCTAAGTCCAGCGCTACAGTAAACTTCCATTAAACTTTGCTGGTAATTCTTAAGGATGTGACAGTCTCCTGGAAATATCATAAGCTTATTTAGTGCTGTACTGTCCTGGTTCTTGAGCTACCTTAGTGAAGTCAGAACATTCCTAGATGACAATAGTGATTGTGGCTCACAGAGCAAGTCAGTTGGAACCCGGACTGCACTGAGACTATGTCACTAATGGCAGAAGATCTACTAGCCAAATTTGAGGATGTACAGGATGGATGGGTTGCACTAGTGGGATACAGAAAATCTTATAGACACCTAATGAGCAATCCCGTAGGGAAATGGTCCTTGTGATGGTTCAAACAATACTTCTGAATGATGTATGAAATTAAACTGGTGGATGTTTTCCATGAAACCTTCTGACATTGTTGATGGCTCAGGTAGTGATACTGTACTATCAGCAGGCTGTACACCTGATCACAGTCCTCTGACGTTTAGGCCATAAGTTTCCAAGCTTGGCTGGAGAAAAATCTAGTAAGTTCTGTCATTGTTGTTGCTGAACACATTTCCTAGATTGGTTCAAAGCAGAAACAACACGGTCTTCAGTGACTAGCATACAGGTAGAATCAATATATGCCTTTGTAGTACAGCTGATGTTAAACTGCCACTGTTATGCTGGACAAGCTGCATAGTTGTGCTGTGATAACTCCACTGTTGATCACCACAATAAACAACAACATAACTCTGCAGCAGGTCAAAATTGTCTACAGAGGCTATCGTGAAAACCATAGTTAATATAAGAACCATGGATTGGAAATGCATATTAAAATATTTACCCACCTTTGTTACAGTTGGTTTCGTGGCAGTTACTAACCAGTATTAGGTGGACTCAGGCTGTAGTGTGTAGTACACATTTCACAGCGGTTTTGCTTTCTTGATATTTTATATGGTATCGTCTCATTTGGGGGCCACGCTCACTGCTACATTAGAAGAGCGAGTTTGTATAGTTTATA
The DNA here is from genome assembly GCF_963678975.1 of Dysidea avara. Lineage (NCBI taxonomy): Eukaryota > Metazoa > Porifera > Demospongiae > Dictyoceratida > Dysideidae > Dysidea > Dysidea avara. Next base: position 38,593,169 of record NC_089274.1, read on the forward strand.
GTGCAGTAGTTAATGTTCACCAGAGGAAAGAGCTCCAGATAAACTCAGCAAGAGCCATTAATATCAAGCAACTGTCCAATAACTTAGTATCCAGCTTGCAGGCACCAGCAGCACAACAATCATTTAAAGCGTTTGCTTCAAGGCTTTACCAGCAATTGTGTTCTCCATTAAAACATACAGAGTTTATGATAATGACAAAATTGCGAGAGAGGATGTGGGTGCAATACACTCACCAGCAGGCCACTGTATAAACTACATGTGAGTTTCTGCACCAAATAAACAACCATGGTTATGTGGATGAGCCTATGTTAACAGAACTAGTGAATGAAACAGTACTGGAGCAAATTATTAAGTGGAGCTTCCTTTACATGCTACTCATGTGACCGTTAATGAACCATCCCCAATGTCGAAAGACAAGGAAAGTATTTTAAGGCATGCATGTGGATATGTCGCAATGAAACTCAAGAAAAGGTTTACAAAGGTTTCAAGTGAAAAGTCTGCTAACAGAATCATCATTTTATGACTATACAAAGGTAAACAGGGGAGGATTGTTCAAAGTGTCAAATGAAGCATATAGCTTATTTGCTTCCATTATGAATACAGTGAATGGGATGCTTCATGACTATTTGCATGGTATACTTGTGTAGCAACATTCAGTGATGAGGCAGATATTGATGGAGATACAAAGCAACCAATAGTAACAAGCATATGTGAAGATGATGATGTTTTACTTCGATGGAGCTTATTAGAGATGGATGATGACCCCACCAGTTATGACATGGAACTACTTACTCATATAGTTACCTTATGGCTCACTATCAGAGGCCATAGCATATCGAAGTGCTGGATGGAAAAGTATAAACAGACTGAAGCTACATCTACACAAAAGAAAAAGGGATTGCAAGAGGAGCTTAACAAAAGTGCTGCTATTTCTATTTAAGTTGTAATGTTTTGCAATGTCTATAATAATGATTCTATTTATCATATTTGTTACATCAACAGTAGTTATACGAGCTGTTTTCTAGGCGTTCTGCTAAAACTTAAGCGTTATTTTGTAAATTAGCTCTAACACTTCTGCTTGGGAAGAGGAGTCTCATCAATTTCTAAAGTGCCAACTTTTATGTGAAGATTTTTAATCATCTCAGACCTTTGCAGTCTTAAAAAAGATACAGCAGCATCACAAAATTGCTGAACTGTTAGGTTGTCATTTCTTCCACCCTTGGATCCATGCTGCCCATAACCCTTGGATCCGCCCATAACAGTGTCTTGATTAAACCTTGATGAATATAAGAAATGTACTCTAGGTTAATTGTTTTAAGAGAAATGGAACAACTTAGAAGTATATATGGCATTCCTCTTTGCTATATGGGTTTCGTATTTTATTGGTAGGCTTTGGTGTGTCCGTATTTCCAGCAACCAATTTGTGCATATGAAAAAATTTCTTGTTTCCACTACACCCATCACCAGTTAGTGACATTGCTTTGAATCCTGCACATCCTAAGGCTTGGATGTTTTCCCAGATAATTGGAAATAGCTTTTCACCAGTGATTCCAGCTGTAGGATAGTGTGAATAAGGAAAACAAAGGTTGGTAAAAGTTTCTATCACCATAACTGTAAACATTTGTTTAGCAACAGGCAGTGTATTCTGTGATTGAGTGATGGAATTTTCAAAGGCTGATAGATGGTTGTTTGTCATACCTTAATCGCTAAATCCTATAATTTTACATTGGTGCTTGTTTTACGCAATGGCTTCCTTAATCTTCATTTCATCAAATGCCACAGCAACAAATTTTTCCCATTCTTCTGATGTTTTATTCTTTGCTGCCTGTCCCAAACTTGATATAGTGAGTGTAGTCACGGAGAGTGCGGTTGCTAGGCAGAAGTAAGATATCTTGTACAACATCATAAGCTGCCGGAGACAGCATGTGTAGGTGTAAATACCAACGTACCAACATGGGATGCCATCGGCACTGGGTAAGTATTTTCTGGATGTTGTCCACTTGCTATTCCCAAAACAAGTGATGAAAACTGTTTGGTTCATACTGCTGTTTGATTTTTGTGCATAGTACCTCGTAATTCGGCTCAACCCTTCATGTAACTCATTAACTTAGATGGCTGATCTATCATTGCATTCAATTTCAAATAATCCACTTTCTTCCTTTCAACTTGATACTTTGATCTGGTCAATTCTAATCTGTCCCTTATTTGTGCAGGGTTTAACCACCTGTCATTTGTATATTTATGCACTGGACAGTCCTGTGGTTTTAACCATTCATGATACAACACTCGTAAAGTGGTTCTGTAGCCAACACACTCAGGGAACTTGGTACCCTGTACCAAAATGTGACACTTTGCAGATCAAATAGTTTTATTATAACATGCCCATTCAAACAATATAGACCATTACTGTCTAAAACTGTGGATGCTGACTGTGGTGTCTGTGACATAAAGATACCTTTTTGCCATTTGTACAAATTGCTTATCAGGAGTATTACCAGGGCACATTTTTAATGAATCTATTTTATGCAGCAACCTAAGCAGTGAACTGACGGTAAGTCTTTCAGGATTTTCTACCAATGCTGTAGCTGGGCACCGAACAACCTGGCCATGAAGACCAGGATATCTCTGATTCCACAAGTGAGAGATAGTTACAGCATGTTTAGAGCTACGTTGTTCTTGTGTCTTAAAGAAAATATATTGACAGTCAGATGACAATTTTGTGTACCAATTACATAGAGATGATGGAAGTTTTAATTCTTTGATGTCATTGAAAGTATCTGGTGTTACCTGAAAAGCATGTATCTAATCAGTGAAAGACCAAAGTAGCTATGCACCTGAACATTTTTGTGCTTCAGCAGATGACCAATTGCACAGCAAAGTAAATTTTGTTTCATTCTTTTCCCATGCTTGCGAATCCTTCCTATTTTTGCCATCATCTATTTGAAAGTAAAATAACTTTAACATAACCCAAAAGTCTACAGAAGACCTACTACATCCATAAACAAAAAATCTTAATTTTTACTATTTATAGTGACTTCATTTACTTCAAAGGCCTCATGCCAGTACAGTGACACTGCCAAATCTATTGTAATATACTTACAATTGAATTCACACACAGACTTTACAAATCAATTGCCCGAAGTTAAGCTGTTTTTAGGCCAGTTATTGAGTATAGTACATCTATGGAGTGAAATTGCTCTTGTTTATTTAGATGAAGCCACTCACCTATTACAAATAAAACAATGAAACATAAAGGAACTGATATTCTATGTTAAACATCACCAGGAACATTGCACAAAGTTTTACACTGACCTTGTTCTGTACTTAACACCATAGGCTAATTCCAAGCTCCAATTTGTGTTGCTAATTATTGTACTAATTAGAAACTACTAACATTAATTTGATGCATACAAGAAAACAAAATGTCCAACTAGAACAACTACAATTTCTTAGCAACAAATTGGCGCACCATAAATGAGGCTGTTCTATGATGTCATTATGTAAATAATACAGAGCGTTTCCAATCCATGGTTCGTATATTATCTATGTGAAAACATTGCTGTGTAGCTCTCATCCCATATCTGTGATTGACGTTTAATGGTGGCATGTAGGTCACACATCTGTCCTGTGTGTCTGGGGAACTAACTTATTCAGAATTTGAATGAGTTGTCGTGAGCCACCAGAAACTTTTATGGCATCAGCAATAAAGTTGTGAATAGGTGTATGGCTTTGGGATCAGTGCAAAACATAAGCTGCATGGTACAGGATAAAAAACAGTCAGGTTCTCTTGATGTGTTTAGTAGTGTCAGTAAATTCTCTTTCTTTAACTGTGCTAGTAATAGGAAGCAAAAAAATCAAGCAACAAGAGGATCGATGTTATTTGTACACTCTTTTATTTTTAGTGAATTACAGTAAGCTAATAGCTGTAAATTTTAGATATTACTAAGATGCTAGCTTCCTTTAGTGTTTTCTCTGCACTTGGGTACTCTATAATGCCTTTGTTCTATATTAGAATCAGACCACTGAGAGGACTGTGATGAGCCAAGTGCCCAACCAACATGTCTCCACTCTTCCATGTTCCATATTTCATGTGCACACACTTGTGCATCATGAAGGTATCAAGGTAAAATATTAGGTGGTGTAGTAACCACTGGGAAGAAAGTTTTACACTGCTTCTTTCTATCTCCAGGGATATAGCTGTACTGACTTGATGTCTTCTATGCAGTGAACACCATAGGCTTCAAGGAAAACATGGCATACCCAGGGAAGAAGTACAACCTTTTGTGGCAAAAAGTGCTTTGCCACAAACAGTACAGATGTAAGTATTGCTTTTGTGAGTGTGCAGGCATTTTGTGTTTTAATCCTACACTCCCATGTCTCAATAGCTTTTTAAAGCATTTCATCTGTCCCATCATGATTCTCTGCAGTATGCATTATCATAATTATACTGCCACGTGTGTTATAGCAGCTTGTGCACAACCAATCATTTGGTGATGTGCTTATGTCTGTCCCAGTGGTGTCCTGTAAATATTGTCCAACAAGTATAGCATTTGGACTATGTCATAACTGTTGGCCTGGGTTAGCAGTAGTACCACATGAAGCAAAGGTACAGCTTGCCACAACAAGTGAGGCACAATAATAGTGGTCTAATGTACGCACGTTTCTCTATCCAGTTCATTTGTGGCTGCAAATGCTGGTTTGATCAAATTTGTTATCACATTGTGGATGTACACAGCGTTTTGAAGGTGTGTCTGTATGCTCTAGTTTTTTCCACTTTGGGATGTATGAGGAATCACTGTAGTGTCACCTTGCTTCAAGGAAATGTTCCTTACATAAGGAACTATCACTGGATGGGTATTTCCCAAAATGTGTGTATAAAAATTGTTTTTCAGTATCTCCTTAACTGTTATAATAGCATAAATTTGTACCTTTATACCCACACAGGATGCAGCACCTTGACTCAGAAGAAGCAGCAGGAAGTCTGATAACTATTATTTTAAAATATATTGTGTTGTTTGTTAAATGTTAATGTGTTCAGTGTGTTTCCTATGGCCTTAGTGCACTGTGTTATTATTTAAAAGCAAAGCGTAGATAGTACTCTCCATGCTATTAAGCATTGTATGGCTTGAAATAGATTTGTACTACACATTAAAGCCATACTACAGTTACTTATCATGTTTATTCATCACACTCTGGCATGTTGCTAATGCATATATAGCAGCTGCTTAATTTTGGTACCATGGGAATCCCAAATGACGTATAATCATGTATATTAAATTGTGTAGTCATACAGTTAACTTACTGAAAGTTACTGAAAGTTACAAGCGCTTGTATATGGATAGTATTTTGGCACAAACTACTGTTTCTTCTTTACGGGAAACAATCCATGCAGGGTAGTAACACTTTTTTTGATGGTTGTGTTTCAACTATATGTCAATGTATTCTACTGTAACAATAGGATTGTGTGAACATGTGAGATTCCTACAGATCCAGTCACATTTATATTTGCAACAAGTGCCAATGCATAACAACAGGAATTTAAGGAGCACTCACCCAATTAAAACTAGGTCGCTTTGTTGCCATCTAGTAATGGACTCCACACTGGACAGTAATGCTTCAATACCTAATGTGTATGACAGATATAGCATACTAACATATACTTGAAACATTCACTCATACTGTAGCTTTTGTTGTGAACAGAAAATGAATGTTCATATTAAACCTATAAATCACTGGTATAGCAGATAACAAGTGACTGCTCTATTAGAGTGTTACATGGGAAGAGTGATTGCTCCATGTATTACACCCTGACCTTGAGGTAGGCTGGCACAGGTTACTTTGGGCTAGGATTCAATGTGAGCACATTTTGGGATATTATCAATAATAATGATTGCTTCTGTTGGCCACACAGCAAGCATTCTCTAGACTCTAAAAACTATTCTTCAACATGGCTAGGATGCACTACAAGATATTCTATGTGTCCAGTAGACTTCCATCTGTTGTCCTACAGACATTGATACATTCTAGGCAAAAGAAGCACCTACTGGGTAATATAACATCGTACAACTTAGTCTTCATATCATCACCACAAGTTCAGTAAACTTTTATTAATTAATTTATTTAATTAACCCTTTAACTGCCAAGGACGCCATATAATAGGTAGACACCAAGACCAAGGGATCTAGTGATTTAGTAACCTGAGGCTGTAGCGTCCCGAGCGCAGCGAGGGCACTACTAAGGGCCAGAGGGGTTACTAAATGACTTAGTTCCTGTTGGTCGCAGTGTCTAACTTATGGTTTAAAGTACATACCTTTATAGCCAGAGCATGAGTGTGGGATGAAAGAGCAATGCAGAACGACAGAACGGTTTCTTCCTGGAGCCCTTACAACGTCCACAAAAATAATTATTTGACCAGTAACCAAAGTAACAGCTAGAGCTACAGTACCATACACTGTTTAGTCTTTTATTTGTTGAGAATTATTTGCGGAACACGGAGAAGAAGAGTATTACAGTATTATCAAGTACTGCAGCGTGCCTTTCGTGTTATAATTATTTATCATGTACAATATTGCTTGAGGGCGGGCTACTAAGTGAACATGTGTAGGTGACTAAGTGATTTAGTAAACCTGTAAATGAGCCATACCATAGTCTAAACGGCATTTAACAAAAACAAAGGCTACATTGTGTACTTGTTCTAGCTCATCATTATTTGGTTTGCACAATCTCCAGCTTGCATGTTGAGCAGTAATGTGAACAAGAGCTGACTCAAGTTCAATAATATGGGTTGATCTGAGTCAGGATGGTATGAATTATGGATGGGAAATAAGAGAAACACGATGTAAGTCTACAGTTTTTTTACACCCAAACCTAGAAGAGCTCTCACATGCAAGCAACACACAACAGCAGTACTGCAGTAACAACAACAACAACAACAACCTTACCATATATGGAATGATACGAAGTATAAAATTCATCACTACCAGCCATCAAATCCAGTACCTCATACACTGACCTGTAAAGTGTATTAGTACCACACTTGTTAGCTAATGAATTTACACACGTGCTATACATATACAGTAAACTACATGGAGTAGAATTACAGTAGGACCTTGATTATCCAAATCTCGATTGTCCAAACCCAAACAGTAGAAGTGACTGCATTTTGCCGCTAGGTGTATGTTCTATTAGAGTAGTTGAACAGGACTCCATATAGCGGGTTTTTACTGCACCTATAGTTTATCATGAATCTTAAAAGTGCGACACAAATTTCTGTGAACGTAGCTATCCGCAAAAATAAAATCCACTGATTTTATAATTTCAATCACTGAGATGGAAGCGTTGTTAAGCACTTATACACATGGCTACCACGTTTATAAAGACGTTTTGGACTCCTGTCATTGGCGAGGAACTTACTTGCACTAGGCCACTCCAATTGGTATACCAGTTTCTGGTCCCCCACCTGCACCAGAATATCAAAAATCTCTAGACTAGTCATTATTGCTATTATTACGATTTTGCTGCTCGTTATGCATGTGCATACTATACTTAATGTCTATCCCACCTATTGGACATGTTACACTGCTTTCTACGACATGTTATTGTTGCTAATTGCAAGTGACAAACTTGGTGTATGGCTTCAGTTAGCTTTTAGCTAGAAGCTATTTAGCTTGTATTTTGTGATTGGTATCTAAATGTGTCAGCATTTATAGGTTTTACTTTGCTGTATATAAATAATTCGTGTTAGTGCATGTATTATAGTCATGTAGCTGTATCCAGTAGAGTTTTAGTATAGTGATTTTAACAGTATAATAATAATGACATAATGACAAAATTCGCCCACCTGCATGCCCCTTTCAGAGTGAGCAAGACCAGAAACTGGTATAGCAATTGGAGTGGCCTTATATAAAAGTGGGAATGTGTGCCGCTGTGTGACAGCAGTGGGGCACTTACTGTGAGCCCTCTCAAGGATATGCAGTTTATTTTCATTTCATGGTGGCACAATAATACATATCGGGTTACAGGGCAAGAAGACACGAAAAGTTGAAAACACAATTAAGGGATAAAATAAGTGCAAATTTAATTACCGCAGCTAGCCACAGTTTGCAAAAAATAAAGCTAGTCTTCACGGTAAAAACCCGCTACATGGTATATATATAAATGAATGGGCTTCATTTATCCAAACAAATTCGCTTATCTGAATACTTTTATGATTGAACTGGCACACAGGTGCTCAGATAATGGAGGTCCTACTGCACTGGTATTACCTTAAATAGAACTCATTCCTGTTTACCAGTCCTTCAAACAAAAATTCTACATAAGAAACAAAATTAAAGGATTATAGTTTGGAAGAAACACATTCTATTTAGACAAATGCTAAAAATTGTACACAGTACAGACAACTAACCAGCAATATCAGCCAACAGCAGATCCTTACAAAAAGTAGGAAACTGATCTAACACATTCTTCACACACTGAACTGCAGCAATTTGTAGTGACTCATCAGTACTGAGTAAGACCTGTGAAAGATGAACAATTAAGCAATTATCAATAGTCTACCTCTGTACAGTACATTTTCAAACTCAAGAAATCTAACAGATGACAGTGACTAGATTATACAACTATTTTACCCTCTTAAGCAGTAGTGCCAAGTTGAAGCCCTTCTTGTCACCAGCATGATGATCAGCCTGTATCAGGAACTGAGCATGAGTAGAATTGTTGAGTAACCTCTTGATCAAGCCTACACAATCAAAACATGATCTTCCAATACAACTACAACAGTCAACTTGTTGAAGTTTACTGGCATCAGTATAATTGCATGGTGTACACAAGGGAGTTGGCTACTAGCAGTATTTTAGTACTGTATCTCACTGTCACAGCTTCTATACTAGAGATATGAATGGTGGTATTACAACACAACAATGTGGGAAAATTCCTCCATTGCAATGTTATTTTCTTCAATGCCAAAGTAGGGATTCACAGAACTTTGCTTTAATACAATCATTCATATATCTTGTTCACTACATTTTATTACTTGGATCCCTATTTCACTTTAAACTCAATTATACCAGTTTGTTTAGTTGTTTTTCTTTGTTAGGCTACATAAACATGATTACTAGTTGCCCACAATGCCATTTTTCTTACCGCATCAAGAACTTGTTGTATCACTGGTAGCTGAGTACAGCCATCCAGCACCTTTTATTTAAAGTTGGTGCCTGTAGCTAGAGCAGTGTAAGAAAATTGCATTCTTAGCAAGGTAATTCAGCTATTCAGTTTATAAGAAATTTTAAAAATCCACCTTCCCGCACTGCTATTTTGAGTACTGGAGGATGAGAAACTCATGATTAAGTTTATAGCAAATATTTAGGAATAGCTGTGATATACACATGTGACTGTTCTATTAGAATATCACACATGGCCGTTGTATTAGGGTAATTGTTTCACTGGTCTACGTGATATTTCAATGGGCATGGTCACCATACCTTGTTTTCACCATGCTATCATAAATGTAGCTAGACCAATAGGAGGGCATGGTTGCCGTCTGTACTCAATCGTAATTACAATACACTTACTGGCATGTTTATTGTGCTCAATCTCTATAATAAGTACAGCTAGGTTATATAAAGGGCGTGGTCACAGGGTCAACTCTTTAAAGATCATTAAGGGGTGTAGTCATCATGCACTGTTGTCAGTGGTGAATCTATAATCATGCAGTTACAGGTATCTACTGTATGCATGGGTGTCTACTAGCACTTACAGTAGCGTAAGCACTTCAAATAATTCTGTGGTATCTAACTATGCCCCTCCAGGAAAGTACAGTGTTTGATATGAAAATTAATACCTCAATATGTCATGAAGGAAAAGCAAGGTGCATAGTACAGACATTAATCAGAACCTCCAAAAGGAAGGTGCCAGATATGAGTTAGACATTGGGTGGCTGCAGAGTTGGGGTAATTACTTCAGAAAAGTAACTAGTTACGTGTTATTTTTATCCCATGTAACTTAGTTACAGTTACAGTTACTTTTCAAAAGGTAACTAAGTACTCTAGTTACTAGTTATTTTTATAGTATAAATTATAACTTGTTTTTAGCTTTTGTAACATGAATTTTGCTAAGATATGCATCATTAAGGGATGTAATATATATGTGCACTTAAAATAACAATTCTGTGGCTATTTCAGGTCAGTTTTAATTATTGCTACGTCTGTTACTCAAGCTGAATAATAGAGAACAGTACACAGAATCTGTCTACTTAACATGGCTGTAACATATATGGCACAAAATTGAAGTGCTCTTGCTTTTAAAGCATAATTAGTTATAGTTACAATGTAACTATTGTAATTAGGTACTATTGTAATTTAGTTACTTTTCAGACAATTACAAGTTAATAGTTACTAAGCAAGTAACTAGTTATATTACTAGTTACTTTAAAAGTAATCAGTTACGTAACTTAGTTACAAAAATAACTAGTTACCCCCAACTCTGGGTGGCTGTACAATGTGTCATTTAGCCTCTAGCTTTGCAACTGTGATTAGGCAGGTAATCGGGTTTGCTGATTCTTTCACATTCAGCCTTGCATATAGAGGATTTTATGCTTAAGCATTAGAAATGCTAAAATTATTCCATAAATATTCTTTTCGCCATGCAAAGTGTTTCTGTATGACTTTTGGTGGCAATATTTTGGGGGAAGCCATTTTGTTTGGGGGAAGAATCCCTACTATACAGTACTACTGATATGTACATTCAAATTGTGTGAGTCAGACACTGACCTAACACATTGACAGTAGAATTGTGTGACTTTGTTACTGCAGACATACTCATGATGGTATTACACAACTTCTTCACTGTGGGTAGGGGTAGTGGTTTATTCTCAGTACACAATTGTGTCAACACATAAGCACACTCTGACTTGATCATCTCATCAGGATAAGATAGTCCTCCAATTAACTGCTCCACAAAATTCTCTATAGCAATCAAATAATAGCACAGTTTGCTAGAATTACAATTGCATTATGTATGGGCACTCATATTATTACAGCCAGGTAGCAAAGTACACACATACATACACAACTACACAAACACATACACACACACGCACACACTACACATACACACACCGTGATGGGTAATCAATTCCTGACTGAGTTCTGAGCTCATGTGAAGCAGTTTACCAATTAGCATCACATGATCCAGTGAACATGAATAATTGTGAGCTGATACAACCTAAACACATAAATAAAATATTTATCTTGACTAACATACATGCATGCAAATATTATATTCTTCAATGTAAGGTAACACCAATATCACCCGTGTGTTATGAGCTTAATGAAAATGCTTTATCAACCACAAGGAATCAAATTGCAAGGGTTTGGCATACCAAGGGAGTGATTGAGTTTTACATACTGCTTGGAATATTGAGAAATTGCCACCATGGAACAAGACACTCAGCCAACTGATAGCTTCTCAGTTCCCACTATGACAGTTAAATAATAATGCAGAGGAAAGTAGTAGTCAGAAAGGTAATTGTGGCTTCTCTAATAGAACAGTCACTTGGGCTATCTTTGAGGCAGTAGAAGTAGTTTTTACATATGCTTTTGCAGCTTGCTTGATTTAATTACAAGTATCCATGATCACTGCACTTTGAAACACCAAAGAACACTAGAAGTTTACAAGGCTTTTGATGCTTGTAAAGCCGGCTCCAACCCTCAGCTATACTCTGTATACAGGTACGTAGATAAACTATTTTTTATGTAAAACATAGACAATCCCTATTATGACACTACCATATGATATTACCGTACCCTACTACTTTCTTTTGCATAAAGAATGAATTAAAGCACATGCATGAACAAACAGCTTGACATAATGGAGTAGAAAGTGTAGCTTGTAGCTAACATCCCAGCTCGAAATATTGTGCATGTTACATGCATGTACCATGCAACCGCCATGCATGTTTACCCGTAACACGAGTGTTCCTTGTAATATTTGTAACATGGGAATGAGGGCTTTGCCTAATATGTATGCCCGACTCCCCGAGGGCCGCAGGCCCGAGGGCACACATATCAGGCAAAGCCTGAATGCCCCGTGTTACAGCTAATGTGTAACACTTATCAGGCTGATAGCCTGTACAGGGCGATCAATCACCCAAGCCAATACCGAGTACAACCACTGGATGAATTATATATGCATACCTAAAATTTTCGATTATGGGTCAGCAACTAGTACATTCTGGTTAGGATCAGTTACAATGGACGGACATATCCTAGAGATATCATGGAGTATTTCGGGTATGCAAGTTTAATGTTTTAATAAGTGCTATTGAATCGTTTATGGAAAAAGTAAGGAGTTCACTACACTAAAGGCCTAGATAGGTAAGCTTGCTTGTAGAGTGGTTACTCTGTGCAGAGTGGTATCACAATGGGGGCATGTCCGCATTATTCAACAATGTGCGGCAGCGATTGGTGAATAAGCTATAGCACTAGTTCTCACCTTAGCCCAACATTTTTTTAACTCATTGGATGGTGAGGATAACAAAACGCTCTCCGTCTGAGTAGTTTTCATGGCGAAATCCAAGTCGTGCATCCTAATTACGTGAGTATTAATTGATCCCACAATCGATTTCGGCATCAACATCTATAAAATCACTGCCCAGTTGTAGCCTGGCTACATTTCGTATGTAGCAGTGCCATGCATGTATCATACATAGTACATGCATGTTGGCACGGTGCATGTAGAATCCCACAATGAAAATTGACACTTGGTCATTAGATTATAACTACAAATTGAAACTTCATATAATAGTGAGGAATAGTGTGGTACATCAAAGCTGTTGTGTGTGTATGACTGTTCTACATACTATAGGTGTTCCCAAGTAATCAGTAATGTTTCACATAGCAGGGTGGTAGCCATTAGATACAGCAGTAACCATAGCAACGACATACACCTTGCATGTTACATCATAGATAATGTACAATCCTAATGGATTGGAGTTAAATTATTTTCCTATCCTAGTTACAGTGCGCCAATACATTCGGAAATTTGTTGAAATGTACTGAGTGGCTGTTTGGCTTTTTCTCGCTTGTTTGAAGGCCAGCCTGAAGGCATGGATATTTCCTTTACATTATTTATTGTGTAGCATTATCTGTGGACATTAGGAGAAATATTGTTTGCGACAGGTGACAGTGGCAGGTACGCACCAGCTAATAATTCAGCAGCAGTACTATTAGCCAACCTCTCGTCACCACATTTACACAACCAAAGAAATATGTGATATATTGAAATAAATTTTATGCTACAGTACTGCTCAACTTGAGCTAAACAATTGCACAAAGTAGTGCCTGTTTTCTGAAGTTTTATCGAAACAGTGGAAATATACAATGGTGAAGCAGTGAATATCTAGCTAGCTCGAAACAGTAGAAATATACAGCGAAGCGGTGAATATCTAGCTAGCCTACTACACTCTACCTGCTACAAGTGGTGTAAACAGCAGCAAAGAAACAATGCTGCGCGTGCACTTTCTGTTTCTTCAGGAAATTTACACAACCGTTATGAAACACCATATTTCACCTTTGAACCTGAATTTTCTTACACCGTTGTTTATTACTCTCCAGCGTCCCTACCAATCCAGTCTCCAATTAGTGTAGGTGGTAACTAACCCAGCTGTAAACAACAAACACTAGTTTGCTGGTTACAAGAATCTTCCACCTGTCGAGGCTATAAAGTTTACACACACCAAACGAGGATGGGATGACCCATGACATCACTATGTAAATAATAGTTATGTAAATAATATGGACATTTCCAATCCATGTGACATACATTATCTATGGTTACATGCATGCCAGTTTTTGGTATCAGTGCATGTTATGACATGTACATGAAACATGCATAGCATGTATGTTAACACTGCTAACATGTATGTTGATCCTTTAGGTTGCATGTATCATGTATGGTACATGTGTAGTATTTTGAGCTGGGATGGGAAACACTAATATTTTGTAGTTTCAGATACAAGTGATAATTTGGTTATGCTACACGTACATAATTAGACACTAACCCACTGTACACTCTTCTGTAGAACTTTGTTTCCAATAGTAGTCCTCAGCGTTGACAAGCTGACAAGCACCTCAAGACTAGCCTGCTTGACTGCCTTACCACGAGGTGATCCTAACATTTCTGTAGGAATTAAATAGTAACTATAGTGCAATTAAAATTATTAATTTAAAAATGAAAGTAAGTTTTCGGCAATAAAAAGTAGGGACACCAGAAATATGAATGATGGTATGTGGTACATTTGGCATCTGTTCAATGCCAAGTAGGGGTTTTTGTAGCTACCATAATTTCATTGCAACTTTTTATCTCAATCTTGCTGCTGAGCTAGGCATGGTTCAATTCCTTATTACTAGGTCATTAAGGGAAGTGGTCACCCAGAGGGAGTGGTAATTGTTTAAGGGTGTAGTCTTACGCGATTGTTAGTGCAGCTACACATATCTACTCTTGCATGAAGAAAACGACCATTATGTAATTGAAGATAAAAGGAATGGCGAGTATAGAAGGCAGACACTCATTAGAACAAGAAAAGACATATGCCACCAGTAAGTTGTTATTGTGGTCTGAAATGGTGGCCATGCGCTGTTTCAGATAGCCTCTAGCCTTGCGGCTGCAGTCAAGCAGGAAATATATCCAGTCGCCTGCAAGCATTTTCTTTTTTTTTTAATGCTGTATATGATACAAGATGAGCTAAGACTATTCTGTAAAGGTGATTTTCATCATGTATGATATTTCTGTGATGGTTTTTAGAGGGCGGCACTTGTCATTTTAGGGAAGAACCCTACTAAACAGTACAGTATATATATATATATATATTATGGTGCATAGTAAAAGTGATCACTCCATCTTCACACTTGAGCATGGTCTAGCTCCATTAGAAACATTTAACGTGCATCGTCTCCAGCATCATGCCATGCACATTATTTGTTCTTAGCCATAATTTGTTTTCTGTATATATTTAATTTAACACATATCAAAGCAATAGATTTGCTGCAAGGCCTTCATAAGAGATCAAAATGATATGCAGCACATTAGCAATATTTTTTTGAGACTGTTTCCCACACACACATCTAATAGGCCACTTATTATTTCATGTTTTAGATCCATTGCTATAGGCCTTGTGTGTACTAAGGCATGGCACTTTATTACATCATTAAAATATCGCATCTGCCATTTTTGAGGGCAAAAAACGTATGCACTCTATGCTAAGAAAAATTTTAAAACATAATGCGAAGTAATCGTACTGAAAATGGGATAGTGCTGTTAAAAAGTAAGTTACTAGGTAAAAGTAAACAGCATACTTGTTCCATGGCGAGTTGTTCCGCTTAGGGAAGATTTTTGTAATAGAACGCTCGATACTTTTGCCCTCACTTATCCCCGAAATTCCCCATAAATCATCGTGAAATCTGAAGCCGTAGCAACTTTTCCAGACCACACCTTAGTGTGTACAGGATCTATAATCTTACCACCTAAATTTGGTCATTATTTCATCATCTCAGTATTTAATGACTGTATAGAAGTTATAAACAAATTTCCTTACATAGCTAGGCATAGAGAAAGGAAGGATAGGTGGGCTGAAGACCAACCCCAATGTCAGGAGAAGGGACTGTGATACCCCTTTCACTCATCAATAAGTCAAGACAATGATGATTAACAATACTCTAATAGAGCATTCACCTAACTCTAATAAAACAGTCAGGTACATGTAAGATTGAATATAAAAGAACTGCTCGCCCTGCTGACAGTATTGGCCTTAGCAACAGCGACCAATAACGTACTTACCAAATAGAACATTAGCTAAGTGTTGTAATACTCTTGAGTCTGATTGTAGAGCAGTAAATGCAGGTCCATTTCCGCTGGTTAAAACTGTTGATAGTTCATCGAGTATCTTCTTACAACAAATTTCGCTCTCGTCTTGTCGTTCCAAACGCGAAATAACACAGGCGATACATAATTTGGGCAAGGAAAACCCGGCAACTGTCCATTTCTTATCATGATGAACGTGTTGTTGTGTGGCCAGCGCAATATCCTCCATCTGACCTCGTAACTGACGATCCAGCTGATGCCGATGCCAACTGCGCATGTGCACGACATGTGTGAAAAATTATGAGTGACAGTCGATCAACAACACTAAACAACACTGAAAAAACGATGAGTTCTCAACTTCTATATTACACAAATACTTCGTTCTTCTACTCTGCATTAACTGCTTACAGTGTCAGGGTCCTTCAGTGGGATACATAGTAACATAGCACTTATAATGGATTTCTATGACTGCTCTATTAGAATACATTCTCGGCATATGTAGCTTCTGTGTCGGTGCAGAGAAGCCTGACATGTCTGGCATGCCAAAATTATAATGACCGTTAAACAGTTAGCTCCATTCACATGTTATACAGCCAAGTGGACATGCAGTCTAGTGTATACCTAATTTACCATTGCATGAAGGCCAGGAGAGTTGCAACTCGGCAAGTCTGATTTCCCTCCATAGGCATTTACCAAAAATATAACTTGAATCTTCTAGTGACCCTGCAGGTTAAGACATAATTTCCTTGTCCTGATAACAGATTGTTTTACTAGTCTATTGAGTACTGATTATGCTATCCCTTCCAGAACAAACTGTAGAGCTTCATACACATTCAGTGACTGTCTCTTTGTGGCATGCGAGGTGGCATGCACTTATATGACTGTCCACACAATATGCAGAATTCAAACTCTAGTCCAGTTCAACAATTTCAAAAGTTACAACTGAGTGCTAGCATCTGCCAGTGCAATGACACAAAACTGATTAGTTTGGCGTGGCCTAGTATACGGATCATGAGGTGTATGAATGGTGAATCATGAAGACAGTCTATAGCTTTTTAATTCAGGGTTACACTGATTAACCAGTATAATAGTATTTAACATCATCTTGTCCATTTGAGCAGAAAGAACAATCACTTAACTTGTATATACTCAGGGGCGGATCTAGGATTTATAAAGGGAGGGGGGCTATGTCAAGGTACTAATCTCTTAGGTGGAGGTGTCTCCCAGCATGCTGCAACTACGGGGATCTGGGGGCATGCCTCCCCCCCCAGGAAATTTTTGAAAAATACATGCTAAAATACTGCAATTTGGAGAATTTCCACATAAACTGCATTTTCTGCCTGTAGATATTTTATATACTGTCTTTAGGTTATAGGTATGGCTCTCTGAAGCATTTGTTAATGGAAAGGTTCAGACAACCAAGCACATGATGCACACTCTCACATTTGCACAACAATAAGTGCATGTTAGAATAATAATGCTGAAAGTGAAAATGAATTTTGAAT
Organism: Dysidea avara; assembly: GCF_963678975.1. Taxonomy (NCBI): domain Eukaryota; kingdom Metazoa; phylum Porifera; class Demospongiae; order Dictyoceratida; family Dysideidae; genus Dysidea; species Dysidea avara. The sequence continues at coordinate 38,610,529 of NC_089274.1, forward strand.
GATACAAGATTAAATCTGAGAGCATTTTCAATGGAAATTGTGTACACAAGTAGATGAATCAAGCCTTTTAAACAGACTAATACACCTCATTGTATGTATAGGATAAATTCCATAGCAGAACCAATATTATGTATCTGCATGCTGAATGTTCTATTAGAGTAGTTAGGTGACTGCTCTATTAGAGTATCTCTATCTTGTACGCTTCCAATGCTGATCCGGGTCCTTGCTGCATAACCTTTACCAAATAAATCCAGTGATAATGTCTTGGAAAGATGTTTATAAGGTGGGTTTATGAGTATTTGTATCATATAATTGTCAAAATTTGATTATAATCCTCAACATATTGATCAAGTAAAGCCTAAAAAGTAAAAGGGGGCTTCAGCCCCCAAAGCCCCCCCCCCCCCCCCCCCCCCGACCAATCTGCATAGTGGGATGAAGGATAATAAAAATTTCCATGCATGTATATCATTGTGGCCATAATATAATACATGTGTGCGTGTGCACGTATATATATACATGCATGTTTTTAAGATGTAGCAGTGTGTATCTAGCTTCAGCTAGTGATCTATTGACATTCTAACTATAACTATTAAGGAAGGTATAATAGCAGTTTCCAAGACATAGATGAGATGTTCTCAAATCCCAGCATTAATTGGTGCCAGCTCTTAGAGGTGAGGGGTACTTGCTTAACCACATGATGATTTATCCTGCAGGAATAAAATGACTGTTCTGTTGGATAGCTGTATAAGGTCACAACATGGCAGCATAATACTGAACAGTGGTAACTGGCAAGAGCAGTTACTTATGACAAAGTGTACTGTCATGCATGCAGGCGTAATCAATTAGTTAAAATTTTACTTGTCATGTCACATTTCACTGCCTCATGGCTACATGCATACAGCGTATAGACATGTCTCACTGATTTGAATTCAAAAGACTTATACAAAACTCACTCATAACATGATTCCTAGCAATCAGACTTCTATTTGACATGATATCCAACACATTGTATACACACATAATTCTATTGGACTATTTGGATGATCTAATTCCCATGACGTGCGGCACACCCCAGGTGTGTACAGGTGTCCAGCATAACAAATTCCATGGTAAACAAAATCATTTCTAGCTGTATACAGCCTATAACAAAGCTATTGCCACTGAACATTCCACTTGCAGAATTGGAAGGATTCCTTGGGTATGCTCAACAAACTGGTGGAAGTATAAGGTGGTGTATATATAACCTGAGCATGTAGTCCATATACAGTACAGACAAATAATATAATATGCACAATATAAATATGATGTAGCTGTTAAACCCCAGCAGATAGAAAATAATAGATATACTACATTCATCAATATACTGTAGTGGTGTAACAGATAGTATATAGAAGCTTTACCCACTGCCAACTGGAAGCTGGTAAACACGTAATTGGAAACATTTTTACAAGAAGAATTTTAAACTAATAATATAAATGCAGTGATGAATAGTAAATACTACAACTAAAATTCTCAATTCCCTATTGACTACAACATACTGTAAAATGACTGTCACTATTAATTCTAAAAAAAAAACTAACCAATTCAATGATCACTTGTTTTCTTCTTCTTCTTCGTCTTCATTGCATAACACAATTGGTGTTACCTCTTCTGAGCCACACAACTTCAATATCAATTTCTCAATATTTAATACTGGATATTGTACAAATGTAGAAGTGAGAGCTGCTACAGAGTAGCTGAACACCATGTGACAAGAAAAGTATACAATGAGAGAAAAGTCAGTGTAGAAGAATCGTGCTTGCAATGTGCCATTAAAGAACAATATAGTCATAACTTGAATGAGATAAACACTGATAGTGAGGCGATACAGTGGAACCCAAAATGACCATGATAGAATGGTGTTGACTACAAAGCCAAAGCCAGTGTGACAGATATAGATCAAGAGAGCAACTGCAATACTCCATCCAGTACCACTAAAAGTAAAGTAGAAAACATTCTCAAAATCTGAAAACTTGTGACTGTGCCAAGTACCGTAAAGACCGAACACAACTGCCAACATAGTGCTTATTATAAAGCACACCATCCCAATGTAGACTGGCACTCGTACCAATGGAAGCTTTGGTATTTTCCACTTCTTAAAGCAAACAAATCCAAGCGTAATTCCAATCAAATAAGCATTAGCTCGATAGTATGGTTTATAGTAGATGTCATAGTATACATTGCCTGTTTCAATCACACCAGTCTCCATGTCATGTCGCAACTGATTGACATTGTATTCAGTAGGTCCAGCAATGGCTCCAATAGTTGCCCAGCTAGCACTCATAGTACCTGCAATCGCTGCCAACCCAATAGGCCAATAGTAATACAACAAGTACAAAAATATAGGAGAAAATATAAACAACTGCATCTCAATAGCTATGAACCAGGTTGCTGTATAGCATGTGTCATGAACTTCAGTTGGATAAAAGTTGTTAATGAACAGAGCGTTGGTCCACCAGTAATCGTCACATTGATGTATCTCTCTAAAGTTCCAGTTAGTTCCATGTGCAACATGAAGGAATATTTTATAGAAAAAGAAAAGCATGAAGTAATATATTGGAACAACATGAACAAATTTGTGGACATAAAACTTAACCACAGATAGCTTTCCATCTTGTCTACTCATCCTTCTTAATGTTGAATAACTAACCAAAAGGCCACTAAGTAAGAACAAACTGTCATATGCACTATGGCTATTAGTGAATAGTTGTCTTAGGAAGCGTGTACTAACAGGATCAATGAAATGCCATTTATCTGAAATTAAATGAAGTGAGAATGGCACCAAATAACTACGAGAAAGAATAACCCATGCCATGCTTAGTGCTCCAATTCCACTGATACATGTAATTGCATCCTTTGTTCTCTTAGTAGAAAATATGACAGGGGCAGTCTTGTACCATGAGAAACACAACAAAAATGCTTTAATAATTTCAATCAATTTATTTTTACCTACAATATGTTTTTCAAGCAGCGGTTGTGAAATCGTGTCATCATTGATAGTACCATAGCTTGCAATGTCTTCTTTAGTGCCACAATGTCCATTTCCTGTGTTTATAGGCTTTTCAATGTCAAGTTTGATCTTATCATCTGGTATTTGTGTAGGTAACCATTCTTCACAGAGCCACTTGTAACCATCAATAGAACTTCCAGCTAGTACTAAACTAATCAATATTCCACATAGGACAAGAAATACAATAGCACCACCATTGTATGTTTCATCACGCCATGGACATTGAGTGGTCAGGTCTGGGTCAACATAGCATTCTATACCTATGGGAAAAAAATCTCCTCTGTTAATTCGGGTAGTGGCCTCTATCAGTGCAAGGTCAATAACACTGGCATATTCAGCGGTGGTACATGAATGGGGCAAGCACAATGAAACTTTAAAAGGAAATGTATATGGCACCCCAGTCGAGGTAGACTTAGTCGGGTAAAACTTGGAAATGAAAGAAAATGTGCAAAAGTCTGTTTCTCCAATCACAGTTTCTTTCAAATCAATACACTCTTGATAGTAGCCCCAGTACTCATCATTTCCATACATAATACCTGGTTCAGGTTTGCCCCAAGAATCAAAAAATCGAAGATAGTTTAAAGGAGCAGTATCAGTAGCATTGGCCACTCTGTAGAGTCCTTTTCTACATCTACTGGATAAGTTAGCATCAGGTGGATCTTCCCAAATCATTCCAAAAATTTCTGCATCAAAGATTTGGGGCCAGAGATCAATGACATGACGGATATAGCTAATGTTGGCTGCCTGAATTGTTTCAGGATCGTCCATTCCAAAAGTGCTGACAGTCAGCAATAGTAATACAAATGGTATGATCATATTGTCACCTGTGTATAGTAATGGAAGACTTATAATTTGTATACAACTACTACAACACTCATACAAATCTGACAAACAGTTAATTGCTACACAAAATAGTAAAGGTTCTACCCTGGAATCACCCAGAATAAAACACTCTTATGCAGAGGCGGTATGACACACTTACGTGAGCTAATAAGATTTGAATAGAATAATTAAACTTAATAACTGGCTTTACAGGATTTTGAATTTCCAGTGCTTTTTACTTCCATTGTTGCTGTTTGCCCTTCATTCCATGTGGAAAGCTTTTCAGCCATGATATATACAGAAAAATTCTATATCCTATATCAGTCACAGTATGAACATATAGAACTAAATATAACATTTGCAAGACAGCATACACATAATTGCCATTGCAAGTTAAAAATAAGCCACAATAGTTGAGACATGTGGCTGGCTCTGTATACAAACCTTAAAACCTCACAGTTTACTTTGGGGTTGGCATGTGTCCACCACTAACCCATCAACACATAAGACCATACCTATTTGATCTTATGTTGCATGGGCCCAACTGACTGCATTTTCTTCAAACGAAATAATTTTGAAAATCACGTGTGCAGATCACGTGTTCTTAATTAAAGACAACACGGTGCCAACATCGTTGTGTTATAGTCAAAAAGAGATCATTAAAGATCATCCAATGCTCTAAAATTGTACAGATACAATGGGAAAGCTCTTTTGGATATATATTTTTAAAGTCATTCAAATCTGATGCTACTAGAAAAGTACTGAAAGTGGAGATTTCACAGACTGACCACTTTTTGAATGCTCATGAGGTTAGTACAATATCAAACAGTACGGTTGTACTGTTTAAGTAGGGATTCCCCTGAAAATGACGTACGCCGCCTAAATGCCACCTTTAAAAATCATCCTAGAGACATCTTATGCCACAAAATTCACCTTTACAGAAAATAATATTAGTCCATCTAACATGAAACACAGCATTAAAAACAAGAAAACACTTACCACTGACTGGATATAGAATTTTTAAAAATCTCCAAAACTTGAAATCTCGTCACTCGCTCACTCACTGACCACAGTCACAAACCAGCAGCGCACGGTCACCATTTTATGCCACAACAACCAACTCACCGGTGGGATGTGCCTTTTGGGGTTCCGACAAGTGTACACCCTGTGCATCTTGTCTTTCCTTTTATCTTCAATCAGGTTGGTTGTCTTCTAGCATTGAAACCATATGGAGGCGTTATCTGTAGACTCCTTAAAATTATTTCAGAAAGCACTTATGCTGCTGAAAGAGCGGGGCGTTTATAATTTCAAGTGTTGAACGTGAAATATTAAGGCTGCCGAGTTGTCACCTTGACTTTTGCCAACGCCTGGACTGCAATCGACGAAGAGATTTGTTACTTAATAGATGGACTGATACTCGACGGCTTGTTCCTCTGAACACACTGACTCAGCCACTCAGTGCCGGATGGCGAATCAGCGAGTGATTGGATAGTACTCGAGTGGACATTGTATTACTTCATCCTGTTAGTCGAGACTAAGCTCCAGACAACTGAAAGAGCCTGTTCGTTCGAACAACTTCCGGCCTGGGTGAATAGAATGCGGACCATCGTACTGAGACAGGTCATAGATCTGAGCACCACTGCTGTGACGATCAAAGGTAAGCTATGCACGCTACTACGGGCCTATGTGTTTCCAATTTTGGCACAGTACGTACTTTAATACAGGAACTTAATAGCTAGCTCACAAGTTACACTGTAACTAGCTATGCTACAACAAAAAACTAAACAAATTAGTATTTAAAAAAAATGTTAATTCAAAAAATGAAGTAGGGATCACCTAATGACGAAATACTATAATAGAGCAGTCACTTATACTGTTCAGATAATCATGGGTTCGGATAATCGAGATTCAGATAATCAAGGTCCTACTGTACTATTGATACATTGTGGCAGCACTAATGTAGTACATTAAGATTAAACGTATTTCATAATTCAACAATTATTTTGTAATTCATCAGTTATGTTGCTACACATTGCTAACTTGAGCAAACTACAAATTACACACAGAACTGTTTTACATTTTGTCGTGTTCTCATACGCAAATTCTCTACACAATCCTCATGGCTGTTATGTTAGCCCTTTTTTTTTAAAATCTGTGGTTGTGTAACTATACTGTAAAGAGTTAATAATAGGGGAGGCCATCCCATATTATTAACTCTTGATACTATATATCCTAATAAACAGTGTACTAGTAAATAGACCAAAGCCTACTCTACACGCTGGTGGTGGTCTGGGATTAATCTGTCAAGGCAATCCTGAGTAGTGAAGTGATAAATGCTGACATGGTTTTGTGGTCAAAATGCGCTATTGATATACATGATTGGTACAAAGAGATAGGGTTAACAATACAATAAACTGGTAAGGACTCTTCTTTGTAGACTGAGTGTGGCCCCGACTAGACATTGGCCGACTAGACATTGGGTGACCTGCAGTTTGAATCCTGGGGTTGGAGGGATTTTTTTCCTTACTTTGGCCCCTTTTCTGTTACACCTTTTCAGTCAGTCAGTAAGTTAAGTCATTAGGCCTGAAATTAGGTTAGGTAATCCTAAGGCTGCAGCACATGTTGCTGTCAGACCTTCAGTGCTGGTCACTGTAAAGTGTTAATAATAATAATAATAATAAAGTAATGTAAATTAACACTTTAGGTAGTAGCGAACTTACTAATCATGGTTTTTAACAATATTGCTAGCATTTTTAGCCAATTAACTTTATTGCTTCACTACACAAGATTGCCTTGACAGATTAATCCCAGACCATCACCAGTGTGCAGGGCAGGCTTTGGTCTATTTAACAGTACACTGTTTATTGGAATATACGGTATGGTTACACAACCACAGAAATGTCTGCAAGGCCCAAGTCTGCAAGGCCCAGTCTGCAGACTTGCAGGTCAAAAATGTATTGAGGCTTGGAGTATTTTCACATAAGGATGTACTCCAGCGCTTACATCATCAGTAATTAGTCTGATTGCATACCTTAGGCCCTAAAATAAAATGGCTGGAAAATCATGTGTATCTGTATGCTTCCACTCATGCAAGCAAAATGTTTTATGGCAAAAAGCAGCCAAAGTGAGTGCTCTATAGTGTGAACTGCTTTCCTGTGGGTGTTGTAGTGACCAGATTGGACCTTGCAGACTACCAGAAATTGCATAACCATTTGTATTGATAGGGGACGTGTCCCTCCTATACACGTATAAAAATTAAGAGCAGATTCAAAACTTTGTCAAGAGAATTATCCTAAGAAAACACCACAAACTATAAAACACTTATGAGCATTGTTTGTGGTTTAAAGTGATTTGTTCAAGATAACAATTGTAGTGACCAGCTTGGGCCTTGTAGAATTAATGAGTAGTAACAGTAGTAATATAAGAATTAATGAATTACAAAATACATTTTAAATGCTGCTGACAAAATTACATGTTTTTTAAATGTTAAATCAATGGGCATTTAGCTTTATAGAAGTAGCACATCAAGTTGTTTTCAATTAGAGCGGTATGTTCCACATCACCAAACATGTTTTGAGTTATAGAAAATAAACCTTCATTCAATGAATAAAAGTTGTTTATGTACTGTATTGAAGCTTAACTTTCTGTTTTCATTGTGTTTACTTGAAGGGGGTATGCTGAAACAAGGTCAGCATATGTGTTCTAACAGGCGTATAACGACTGAAAAACTATGTAATATGCCTTATAAGCTACCAGGAATGGCGAATGACGTATCTTCTGAAGTTGAAAGGGGGCATGTCATATTTGTATGCAAATGGTATTTTGGTTGACACACCATGTAATGTACTATAACTGTTATACCATGTAATGTACTATAACTGTTATACCATCTAATGTACTATAACTGTTATGTACCATGAAACCACCTAACTTCAAAGCCAAATTCCAGGGTACATATCTTATAAACCCTGGCTGGCCATGGTACATTTAAGTTAAACCATGGCTGGCTATGGTACATTTAAAATAAACCATGGCTGGCCATGATACATTTAAATGTACCATGGCCTTGATATATCTGATGAGGTAACGTTGTTTGTTTTTATAAGAATCCTGGCAGTATTTGATTGTGGGAGTTTATTATTACTCACGTGATGAAAACCATGAACCCGATTTTGCATTCTACAGCACTCATACGAAGGCGATTCGACACCCTTACCACCCTATGAGTTGACAAACGGAAGTTTAAGGTGAGAACTAGTGTCATGGTTAATTTACAATCGCGTGTCCGCGTGTTTGATTACGTACCACGCCCACTTTTCGTATATCACGAGGTAACCACTCTACAGCAAAGCTTACCCCTCTGGATGTTTAGAAAACATTGTAAACAGTGGTTAAACGATGTAGCAACTTTGAAACACTTGTTAAATCACAAAATTGAGTGTTTCCGTGATATTCATAGGATTTTCCCGTTTATGGTAACAAACGTAACTGCAACGTTACTTGCTGCTGACCCATAATCGAATTTTACAAGACTCTCTATATAATAAATCTAGCGGGTTGCCTCGTATTGGCTTGGGTGATTAGTCGCCCACCACAGTAGGCTATTAGCCTACATGGTACATATCAGTTGTATCACGTGCCCTCGTGATTTGCCTGATATGTACACCCAAGCTCGAGGGCCTAACGGCCCTCGAGCTTGGGTGTACATATCAGGCAAATCACTCGGGCACATGATACAACTATTACATAACTTATGAGCAGAATGACATACAGAATTGAAATTTGAACCATCGTGTTTAGGGGAATCAATTACTAGGTATGTCTTCCCTTTCTTCACTATATACAAACACAAAATAAAGAAAGATCAATCGCGTACTATCGTTTCAACGTGGCGTAAAAAAATGCCATAACTTAGGTTTACTGCAATGAAACAAAGATTTTTGAACTTTTCTTGAGTAGTCAAATAAAATGATATCCAGGGTTTTGTTGTTAGGGCCTTTCTTTACTAAGAACAAAGCACTAAAAATGGAATTTTTTGCAAGTATTTCACCCATTGTATTCAACACTTTATACTGTAAATTTAGACTTGCATGATTATGTCGGGTTTTCGCAGATCCCATCACACATATATATAGCCATGACTCAATTAGGGATTAAATGTCCTCTAGTGTAGCTGCAGTTGTAGATGACCTCCCTTGTTTCATTGCTTTTTATTTCTATGAACAAATTGTAAAATTTTCTTACACTTGTTTGTTTACTTTTTAAACACGTGCACCCATAAAGGCTGGCTATGGGTGGTTTCCTAAAATTGGTTTGGCAAAAAGGCAGACTGGTCTAAATTCAAGGGATCTGCTGAATTGTTGCTAAAATCTCGACAAGATAACAATAATTAAAATCTTTTGGAAATCTTGAAACTTCACATGAAATCTTAAAGATTTCAACAAAATCCTGTAGCTGGTTTTATCGAGTTTGTCCATCCCTTGTCTGAATCAGTGGAGTATCGCTACATGTAATACACTAAAATAATTTATTGCTATCCCTTTTGTACATCAAAAGTTCATCAAGAAGCGAGGAAGGCCAAGACGAACAGCAAATATTGCCCTAACTTATGAATAAAGCATTTGTGGAACAATCCACACATTTCATTTTGTTAAACTTACCAAGAGAAGCATAATGGCACTTTGTTCTTTTAATCTATAAACGAGGTATGCAGTTGTTAGTGGTAACAGACAAACTCGCACAGATCTGCACAAGACCACCCCGAGGGTTAACGTCTACAAACATACACTGACTGGTGAGAATATGATTGCTAATGAACAAAGCCACAAGGACACAACAGTCACACACATTTTCGTGCTGGTGTTGAAGGTCTATGCCATTTCCATTTAATGCAAATCAAAATGTTTATTGTTTGTGATAACATGCATAATGTGTATTGAGCACTGTTGTTTTCAAGGCCATCGATAATGATAGTATACAGTTTGAAAGGCCATTATGTGAAGAAGACATGAGTACTAACATAGCAACTACAGTGTAAAATAGCTAGGTGTCTCCTGTCCTGCACACTAAGTTTACATTTATCAGCTTGCAAATGTGCACAGATTTAGATACTCTAAGAGTACTCTAAGAGTATTCACTTATAGTTATATAATGTGCAGCAGTAGGTATAACAGTGGCTATACTAATATACTTTTCTGATACCATATCACAGGTAGCATTTTGCCACAGTAGCTAATTTCACCGACAGTGACATAATGTTAGTCACAAAAGTAAACGGAAATCGGAAATAAGTAGAGCTCAGATTGCAAGTGTCCTTTAATGGGCACCCTGGAAGGAATACTGTAGTAGCTAATGGATGCTAATGGATGCTAATGGACTAAAGGTGACACAGAAAATCCCTGACTCTCACACCATGACCTTTTCTCAAAGAGTGAATCTAAAAAGTATAATTGGTTTATGAACTATCTCTCGCTTCATAATAGTTATGTTAGCCATGTTTTCTTGTTGGTTATTCCACCATAAACTCATCCTAGCAATCTGAGTTCCACACACTTCTGTTTACTTATGCAACATGCATTATTTCACAGCCCAGTAAAATCATCAAAGTTGAATGGCTTTGCTAATGCCACACTGCCCACTTACAGGTGGTGCAAGTATAAGTACAATATTAAATTCATATGCTACAGTGATACAACTAAAGTGGCACTTGTATGGAAAAGTGGTGCCAATTATAAGTGGGACCGTGAATAGTGCATTATTATAGAGAGACATTAATTTAGCATTTGGGGCCATTCGTTGGTACCATGATAAAAACAATATCACATGATTTCGCAAAGGTTGCATGCTGTTATAAGTTCCATTACTAAACATTCTTGGAAGATACGTTTTCCCTACCAAAGTTGTATCTGGGTAATGTGAGTCAGAAAAGCTACACATGATTCTAACCATTACACATCCATGGGCTACCGACAATCTATGTTCCAACAAAAAACGTATTTGCACTTAGCAGCATAGTGATTACAAACCAGTTGTGGCAAACCAGTTTTGGTTTATAACTGTACACAGTATATATAGTCCGACCACTAAATGTATAGAAGTAATCATATACTGGTCACCACAGGAATTCACAATGCAAACCTAACAATAAACATGTTCATTGATGTGAAACTAACCTAGTAGGAAGTTAGCTAACCCCAAGACAAACACAGTACACTACACTAGCCATAGCCTCATGGCACTTTCCATGCTTAAAAAATGGACACCATACCACAAAATAGTTGATTGCGTATCCCTTTTGTAGTCCTCAGGCTTTGTGTTTATAAATCTTCTGAGTATGCAACCTTTATTACAAGGACTTTAGCCTAATACCACAAATAACGTTCATGATATTCTCTACTATATTGTACTATATTATACAGATTTCTTTGCTTGTTAGTAATAGACTTTCCTTGTGCAAACTCACACTTCCAGAGACAAGGATCGCTGTTCTGCTTGTTACAAAACATTTTAAAACAATCAATTAATCACAAGTTGTATAATGACACATCAAGTTACGCACCTAAGGTATATCAACCAGTTGTGTTACCCATAATCAGTCATAGCAGGAACCACAATACAGTGATCCATAAATCATCAGATCAGAAGTCAGCATCCAAGAGTTTTGTGTTTTGATGACACACAATATACAAGGAATTAAATGTCCACTAGTATATCTATCTTCAACCTCTGGCCTTGTTTCACTACCTTTTTATTTCTTTGATCCTAATTAAACTTAAAACTCCCAATTTTCCTTGTACTTGTTTTTATTATGATTGGTGAACCCATGCATACTGCATTTAGAATAATGACCAGGCTTATCTAGATGTGTGCCCCAACTATCTATTACTGAATTAGTAAAGTGACCATCACACTTCACTTTCAGCTATGTTCAACCTACACACTGTTATAAATGAAAAACACTACGAGAGACAGAGAAGGACCTCTGCAATCAATCTAGTCACAATGGAAAACTTGGAGGATTCTCATTATAAACATAGGAAAGCCATCACGTGACGCTACCATGAATCTACACCTTGCACTGTCAACAAAGATAAATGGGACATAAAGGAGGACACAGGGTAAGTCTATGAAGCATGCATTTAATGTACAGGGGTATGCCAAAGGGCACCTGTAGGGCTACAGTGACATTGAACAGTGAAAAAAAATCAAGTCTATAGACATAGCTGTTATTGCGTTACGCTTGTATGAAGGCATCAGTCAATGAGTCAGTCAGGAAATCAGTAAAAAAAAATTTGCAAAAAAAAAATTTTTTTAATTGTACGTAGCAACCTATTGGAAGCATTTCAAGTTGTACTAAAGGCACTTTTGGGCTTGAAGGCACCACAAAGTATTATTGCCAAGGCACCATGAAGGTATTGTGAGGCTGGTTTTAGGATGATAGTTTTGGCCAGAAAAGCCAAACCTTCATGATCCCTAATATACAGTAATGTGTATGATAGAAGTAGAAACTGCATGACTTACAGTGATGCATGACTTTTATACCATTTACACTTGGCGTGTTTTGCAAACCACGACATCCCATTTATGGGCACTATAGGTGCTATCGCTAGCCTGGAAAATGGCGTAAAGTAGGACTCTGTTAACAGGTGGTTAAGAAGAAAGACAGTGGCAAATTAGCACGATTGTGCTCTAGGGATGTTTTATGGCTTATACCAGCCGTTAATATCCCATATTACAATGTGGTTGATGCGGTAAGTAAGCAAGTAATGTATGCTCGTTCTGTTATGAAGTGTTAAACTGTTCCATTCGATACAGTGTTTCTTTTATCCATTTAAACTTTATTTTGATACAATATCTAGTGGACGCATTGAATATAGAAAACCGAACCAAGTCGTGCTGGTACGGCAGTTTTATGCATGCTGGCCCGGTTTGGTTTGGTTCGGTGGGTGTTTATACTGTAGTGAAAATTGAGACAAATCGTGCCGAATCAAGCCAGCACACGATATGAGGCAATTGTAAGTGCAGTATTAGTCCACTACACAATCGAAGGGTCCACAACAGAAATCACCTCTAAGATTTCAAGACCTCTCAAAGAATTCAAGATATCAGGTTTGGAAGTTTCCAGAATTTTACAGGCACATACAAAGAAATCGGTAAAGATTCCAAGATTTCAGTAAAAACAGCTTCTAAGATTTCAGGCCTGTTACTGACCCATCATACACAATATAACATATTAACATGTTTTAGATTTATTTTCAGTTCAGCACTAGTCAGGAAGGGTCACACGAAGGGTATGCCCATGTGGGGTATTGGGCCAAAGTCAAGCATGACTCAGGCCACCAGGATATTGAGCTTGTACACAAATCAACACAATTCCAATTCCTCTATAAATGTACATGGAGTACACAATATGCAAGACAATGGGAAAATGGAAACCCACCAAAGAAGAAAACTCGCTGAAAAGGAAAAAGGCGGTCTGGGTATGAGACCATAATAAGTATGCATTGCATCAAAATACGGCTAGAGATATGGACAGCATAATATTCCCTGTACCTGGCTCTGCATGCGTACAAATACACCAATACATTACCGTATGTACCTGCCTAGTCACAATCCAGTTGGAAATCGTCAGGAGATTGGAATGATTTGAAGGAGAACCTCGCAACTCACAACACTAAGCAACGCAACACCGAGAAACAACGAATAGCTGTTGGCATTATGTTTCTAATTGATGCCTTCTTACGATAAATAATTATTAAACCAGGCGCACGCCGACAGCCGGCCGAAGGCCGGCTGTGGGCGTGCGCCTGGTTTACTGAAATTGTTTTCGTAAAAGTGTGTGTGTGTGTGCCTATCTATCTACCTACTGTGGTTCTAAGAGACCCTGCACGACAACAAAACGTCACGTGCGATAATTATAGTTTGAACTTCAAAAATGAATTGATTTGATTGGACGAAATCTTGTGCACGTGATTTTCACTTGTTTTGTTGTCGCGCAAGGTCTCTTAGAACCGCAGTATCTACCGTGTTTTTCAGGTTTCTGGCGAAAATCAAAGCATTAACGTGATCAAACACGTGATCCGTGCTTCGAACTAGCAAGGCTTACAGCAAGGCTTACATAACTTGCAACATACTAGCAATACTTGAACGTGTACAATGATCGGCGAATATTCACTTTAAATGCCTTGCAAGTTCGAGATGTTTGAATTACAGATCACGTGTTTGATCACGTTTATGCTTTGATTTTCGCAAGAAACCTGAAAAACACGGTACCTATGTTTGTCCGTACACACCCACGTGAGCAAAATCGTTTAATAACGGTAAAACTAAAAGCAGCTTTTGCGTAAGAAGTAAAAGTGAAATGAAGTCTGTATTAAACTTCTGCACAGGTGAACTTTGCTCTGAGGTGGTTTCTTTTCGGGTGTGGTGACTTTCCTCAGACTACCTTCCCCTTGAGGTTTTCAGGCATTTAGCAACTGAAAAACAATGGTGCAGGCCTCGTACACTGCCAGGAATAGCCTATCGCTTCGAGTTGAAAGGGGGCGTATCCCTTACGTACGCGAACGAAAATGAAGAGCAGCTTTGAGGCTTTGTCGAGAGAATTTGTGGAAAAAAAAACACGTTAGTCACACTATAAAACAGTTTAGAAGATAGTTTTGTGCGTAATATGTTGGTAAAAGCGGTTTATTTAACAAACGCTTCCTTATTTATTTATTTATTTTCCAAAAATGTGCAGCCTCAGTTTGAGGATTAACGCACATATGAAACATGCATACAAAATGTTTTACAATATGATTGATTATGGGATTACTGATTGGTAGGGGAAAGTAATAATAATTTCAGTTGGTACTTAAAAAATTGTAATGATTGTTGTTGGATTAGGTCAGGTGGGAGTGAATTCCACAGTCTAATTGATCTAGGGAAGAATGAATTACTGTACTGATTGGTCCTTGCATAGATATGATGAAATCTTTGATCATGTCCTCTGGTGTTAGAAGTGACAGGGATTAAATCAACTGGGGATATATCAATGAGATTGTGAACAATTTTGTAGAGGAGGGTGATACTAGATACTTGTCTGCGGTGTTCTAAGCTGGGAATGTTAAGGTCAATGAGCATGTTAGTTACGCTGCTGAAACGCGAGAAGTCAGCCATAATGAATCTGGCAGATTGCCTCTGTACTCGTTCAAGCCTATCAATGTCTCTTCTTATGTGAGGGGACCAGACAGGATTCCCTAGCAGTGCATAGCAACGTAATTGAACGAATTATGAATATTTCATGAAATACGAAAATAGCTAATTATATTATTGGCTTTATTGCACAACCCAAACTACCCTATTGTAAAGTAGTAATACATAGTTGGTTAATTCATAGTAGTATATACTGTCTATAGTTATTCCAGATGAGTTAGCTAGCTGCATGGCGCCTGGTTTTTAGAAGTAGCACAACATCAACTTGTTTCAATTACAATTATAATTACTATCTTGAACTATTCTAATAGAACAGTCAAATAGTTTTCATGGATCAACTAGGCCGTTATATATGGATTGCGTGACCACTCTGCTCTTGGCATCAAATAATACATTATTTACAGCTATACCTCACTTAGTGGTCACCTCTATAGAATTACCTAAGGTATAGTTCTTTGACTTTGTTAAGATCTCATAATTGAGGCCATATTTTTGTTGTTTTGGTCCATCTTGAGCTTATTTCACCACTGCACTTACTAGTTATGTAAGATCAGATCACTATATACAGTAGCCAGTTAGCTATAATGTATGTATATAGATTATAGCACTTAAGTCCTGAGACCTGTAATCCTGTATCACTTGTAACAAAGATGAATTTAGGTAGTTAAGTAAGTACGTGTGGTGTATTATAACATGTAATGTATTTTCTGGCTGTTGGCAAGTGTTGCCAACAGACCATTGGTGTTTTCACCATAAAGTTATTAATTACATCGTAGATATAATATCTATGATTACATTAATAACTGTAACTGATCAACACTACTTACTGTACAACAGGAAACATTGACGAAAGAAAAATTTGATGAATTCACAATTAAATCAACTTTGACGAATTAAAATTTGACGAAAATCAAGAAATCTAAACACTGGCTTTTGAGGTGCCTATGACATTTGACAAATTAAAACTTGACAAATGTAACTGATTTGACAATTTTTCTTTCATCAAAATTTCTTGTCATATAGTAATGTATCTATTACAAAGCAGACTATTAGTGCCAACAAATGGTTTAGTGATGTAGTTGGTATACCACGTATACATACAAACAGTAACACCATTGGCTGCCACATAAATGGCCAGTTGTCTGGACAACCTGTGTACTACTTAAGGCCTAAGAATTAGTGCCCCTGGGGTAGGACTAGTATCCCGCAGGATGCTGTACCATGCCTCACAGGTGAAAGTGAGGGCACCTGAAGTTCTACATATGTGACCGGATTTCCGAAAAGGTACCTTTTTCACACGTAAAATTTGACCCATTTTTTGAACTTTGAAACTTCGTAACTTTTTTATCATTGCATATAATTGCTTAAACTTTTCCATGAGTGCAGATAAAGTATCTGGCTGCATTTTGAAACTAAAAGCAAGTTAATCAGTGTAAGGAGTCAAGTGTTACATCATTTTGTTTGCTGGCATGTAAAATGTGTAGAAAAGGTACCTTTTCGCAAATCCGGTCACATATTATGTAGCACATGGACAGTTGCTATTCACTCTCTCAGGCACCCATTGATGGTACAGTTGGGTGGGCTGCTTCAGGTCTCCAGGTTCCAGTTAACACCATGTTTAACAGCTGACAGGCACACCAGCACCACCACACATGCAAATGTGCATGCACACGCACAAAGTGCACACACGTACACATGGGGTATTTGAAGGTCTATTTCATTTTGTACGTGCACACTGCATAGCCACATACAATGGTGTTAGGTTCATTGTCACTGAGAACTTTGTACAAAAATTAACAGAATACAACATGTACACAGTTGTCACAAATAGTACAGCTATACTAATCCATGGCACATCTAAAACATCTGTTTGAGCTGTATGCATACATTAAGACAAATACAATGAAGGAATTTTGTATTCCTGCAACCACAATGTGATATGATTCCATTTATATATTCATGTATCTATATAAATAGTGCAGCAGTTGAAATTATTGCAACAATCTGAGAAACAAGCTTTTCACCAGTCTTGCTTCATAAGTGACAGTGTTCTTTCCAGGATGTAGTTGTGACTGGTTCTGTTCAAGGGGTTGTTCAATCATTGCCGGAACACTACGACCATAAGCTGGAAACATTGAAGAATACACATACATTCATATATCATATACAAGCAATATGTTCCAACAGTGTATGCAAAATATTAGAAGGAATATCAGTTTTAAACCAGGGGGTGTTCCATTAGCAGGCCATGCACATTTCTACTCTTTTACACCTTGGACCACAATTTTCTGATCACAAAAGGCAGATGGCTGTACGCAGATTGCTGGATTGTTTATCGTATGAAACTAGATTTGACACTTTATTGTAACACAATTAAGCGAGTAATGCATGGTACACTATGAGTACATCAGAGAAGATACTAGAGTGTGCAGCTGAATTTACACTAGCATACATCGTGGAACTAAAACTACAAAAATTTAGAGCGTTACATGGGCATGTACTTATGTACTGTAATTAGCTCTTTTTTTTTCATTGTAAAATAATTTTCGTATGCAAACTTGTACAAAAATTTCTTGCAAAAATTTTACACAAGATCAAACTACTCTAATAGAGCAGTCATTCATGTAAGCCATACAAAAATTTTTATCATGAAAACTAAATAAAGCAAATTATGATATGTTCATAAAGTGCTGCATTTTTGATAGCAAAACGTCTATAAGAGGGTAAAGAGGCAATGCACTGAACAGCAGTTCTAAACACTAATAATCCCAACACACAGTTAATACCTTCACAACACTCCAGGAACTGTATTATATCCTGGACGACTGTATCCTTTAACATTAACATGTGTTTAGCCTAAGTAAGAGGAATATTATGTAGGTAACCGTGATATATTGAGACAATGACCTTACCATGTTCTCTATCAAAGAAACAAAACACCTCTTGGAATAGAACCATGTGTCTGTGCCAAGCTATGGTTAGAACAAGTATCACATTAAATGTAGTAACGTTAGTGTAATAGCTATAAGTTGGGGATACATGTAGAATTATGCAAAACTACAACAAATGCCTTTATTAGAGCGATCAGGACATGTATATGCTACTCACACGTACCCCCATTGCATACCAAACCACAAACATACACACACAACTACATACACACAACTACATACACACCTTCCTAGAGTAAGGTTCAAGGCTCTTGATCACTCTAGATATTCCAAACTCATAGTTACCCTTGGCACAATACAAGGTACTGCAATATAAAGTCATTAATACATTTTAATATACCAACAAGTCCACTACTTACCCTATCACCAAATTCACTATACACAAGTGATACTGCTTCTTATCAGGATCTTGATATGATACTTGCTCCTGCAGGATAAAGTAACAAAATCCTTAACAGATACCGTATGACCAAATTGTACCTCTTCTTTCTCTATCTTCCTCATCAGCTCTTCTGCCTGTATACAATAAAATGCACCTTGCTATTAAGAGTTTACAGCACTTGTTACTATATGTGTTATCATTGTTAACTGTGCAATGCACATGCATGTATGTACATTACATACTATATATAGTAGCAGTTTGTGTGTGTGTGTGTGTGTGTGTGTGTGTGTGTGTGTGTGTGTGTGTGTGTGTGTGTGTGTGTGTGTGTGTGTGTGTGTGTGTGTGTGTGTGTGTGTGTGTGTGTGTGTGTGTGTGTGTGTGTGTGTGTGTGTGTGTGTGTGTGTGTGTGTGTGTGTGTGTGTGTGTGTGTGTGTGTGTGTGCGTGCGAATAACACATCACCTCTTCCATCTGTCCAGACATGATATAGCTGACACACAAGTTAGCTAGGATGCTGGCATTTATACTGAGCAGCTGAAATGACAGAATATCACAGGTAAAAATTTAGGATACATACAACTTGTGGGGAAATTTGGCAAAAACTTTTGTGTCTGATATACATGCAGGTGTCCTCAAGTGTCAGATTAACAACATATTAGTATATCTATCCGAATTTTGAACTTCTCAATAGAGTTGGATGATACTACATCATTCCACAAATTATTCCAGAAACTTAAAATGAGTCTTTTGAGTGTGTCGTTTGAAAAGCTTGAAGCTAGTCTCCCTCATAACACGTAGAATATTGTATGCCATAAGAGTATATATACATAGGAAGTGTTCTTCTGTTCAATAAATCCGCTGCCAAAATTTCCCTTACCCACTTCATTGAATAATACATATATACATGAGTACTTTTACTAACATTGTTGTAGCTTTTCTTCACTGTTGGACCATAAAATCCAACTGCGTCCTTATACTTTGTTTCCTAAAATGGTGGAAATAGTGTGTGAGACTTGGAAATGTACAGTAAAGGTTACACAGTATAATGTAGTACAATCAGATGTATATTTCCATAAGTACCTGCATAAACAGCACATGTCCCACATTCAGTTTCCATACATCATGTTCATTACAAAACTCTACACTGCGTCTGAACACCTGTAAAGTGATGGATGGTCACATGTATAGGGTGTACTGATGGGAACCTTTTCAACTTGAGTGTAGTTCTCCATGTCCCAGTAAATCTTAGCTTGGGCCATCAATACTGGAATATAGCTAGAGAGAAACAAATCACCTTGATTCTTTACATTATGAGCTACAGTATTTTATGAAGGTTTCCATTGTTGGAGTCCTTGGCTGGAAAGGGGAAATGGCCAGGACAAATGAAAAACATGTGATATCACTGAGGTGTCTGGGACATGCCAACTTGACTAGTTAGGTAAAACAGTGGACCTGAGGACCAAGAGCTGAGACCTGTGAGAATCCAACTTTTCTCTGGATATTGATTAAGTGCATTATAGGCGTCTACTCTGAAAAGAGTCTTGACTTTAGCCTTTAGCTGGCAGCTTGTTAGCATTGGCCACTTGTTCTTCACAACTCCAGCCAAATGGGTGACGTAGTTTTAATCGAGTCTTTGTCCACAATCACTGAGCTTGCTGAAGGTACAGGTTTTGTGCTTTGTGTTAAGCATGGGGCCACCTCTTCACTGAAGTAGCTACTCTAATAAAATTAGTTGGTAACCCAAAGTTTCTGTAACAAGCACCTTGTCTGGCAGACAAAACGATGGATTAGCGTGTTTATAATCTCTTATTGGTACGCACTGTGACAGAAAAATGGTCTACCTATGCGATCATAACTTGCAGAGAAGGCTACCCCTTCCAAGTAGACTATTGCAAAATACATACTGGAACATTAGAGGGGGTAAAATCCCTACCATCCCCACTCCTGAATGTCTGTATTTGACTGTACGTATATCACATGTACCAAATGCATGCAGCTATGTAAGTATGTATACACACAACACACATACCACTCCAGTGTTTCGTCATACTCCTCTACAGTCTTTTTCACTAAATCTTCATCATGATTGTGTCTTGCTTCCTGGACCTGTCAAACAAGCAAGCACCCAATCACACACACACACGCACACGCACACGCACACGCACACACACACACACACACACTACAATTACTGGCCAGTACCTGTTTAGTTAACTTTCTCAATTTATCAGTTTGCTTGTTAGCCATATCATCAAACTTTCTGAAGGCCTACAAGTTAACCAGTTGTCATTATAGTGCGTGTGTTGAGTGTACCTCTTCTTGGGAACTTTGTTGAGTGATGTTGGCATCCATGAAGTCATAGAGATACTGAAATGATATGAGAATGATGTGCACACACCATGTGAAAGTATGCAGTGCACCTATTCTGTTGTGATGTCAAGATATGTGTGATACTGTATGTGTGTGCGTTGTGTGTACTGTATTGTGCGTACATGTGTGTGTGCGTGTGCGTGTATGTATGTGTGCGCGCGCGCGCGCGCGTGTGTGTGTGTGTGTGTGTGTGTGTGCGTGTGTGTGTGTGTGTGTGTGTGTGCTTATGCAGCACAGGTAGATAATGTTACACTCATGTTTTCAAGTGTGTAACATAACTTACTGGGGACAACAGCTTATAGACAACATGTTCATTCTCTGCCAACACATCAGCTGCCAAACTGTAGTACTATACAGGAGACCGGTACATGATAATATACAGTACGTGTACACCTACTCAACCTAAAGATATCATGCAAACATATTATTCACTCACCCCATACTTCAGATAGAGTAACAACAAGTTAGCAAAAGTTTCTGCAAAAATCATACAGCAGTAATTTGCAATTACACATCAGGATGCTCCAAACAATAAGAATGTACACAATCACAGGACTACAGGCATGTAAAAGTTTGTGGTGTCCATTTCTTTATACAGTTAAGTGTCAGGGAACCAAATAAAATTCATGTACTAAAACACTCTAATAGAAAATTCATGTACGTATAAAGGCCAAATGAATTTAGATTAACATGTTCTTTGGAAATCAATATCCACAAAATGCTTACATTATAAGAGTTATGGTCAGTTGGACATACCTGGAGGACATGGGTTTTGTTGTAGTAAGAACTGTAACTTCTCAAATCCTTGTGTAGGATTATCCTCCATGTTTGTTAGTGCTTGATTGTGTAAAGTGACCGGGTCTAGTTCCTGTGAGGATATACCGATATGTGAGTGTAGTAATTGTACTAAAGCGAATGCAATTGCTCTATTAGAGCATCAGCAAGCTGTAGTCTACATTTTAATGTCTGAATACACCATGACCCTGTAGCTCACGTAGTTATTGCCACACATAAACAACTGTTCAAAACCTACACAATCAAATTCTGTTGATGGACGTTTTTGAATACAGGTACTTATGGACAACTTTATTGATGTGCGATACGCCTGAAATGGTGTATCTGTATCTATCAGCTGTGTAGTCACGATATGATATCAATATAGTGCATCCTTTGTACAAAGCCAAGTTTAATTAAGTGCGTGGGCGGCCGATAATTTTTTATTGTTTAGTACTAGCCATTACACCATTGCACTATTATATAACAAGCTTAAGGAGTCTAGGAAACAGGTAAAAACCCAGCTACACTTTCAAATTGAAGAAAGCCAGACCTTCATATTTCCGTGATGGCGCAATCAAAATATCGATACGTGTACGTGTGTATCGGTATCGCGATACAGCTGGAGTATCGCGATATTCCGATATATCGATAAGTATCGCACATCACTAGACAACTTGGTGGGTATTAAAACTGACTTTACTTATTACAGTACACGGTTCATACAATCTAACCTCTTCAGCTCTTGGTGGCATGTCAGTAAGAGCCTCTTGGGCAGCCTCGTCTATACCAAATGAACAACCAGTTATAAAACAGTATTTATTTCATGACACTTGTTTCAACATACAGTTTTTCAGTTGATATTCTATGGCTGCTTTTAGGTTGAATGCTTCAACCAGAGCAGTTTCACGAAGAACCTGTAATATATATTATCACATACAACTATTAATTTTGCAGCTCATAACACTACACAAGATTGATAAATACAACAACAGACTTACAGTGGTGTTCCCAACACTGTGTATGTCTACACCTTCAGTAGTCATACCCACACTGAGCTCTAAGAGAGAACATCACTGATTATAATAAGACTAACTAGCATGTACATATATTACACAACATGCATGCAGGACTGCAGGTACAGATGTTCTTCTTTTAAATCAACAATCACATCATATATACACACCTGGATGTTCCTTTATTCCTCTCTCAATGATCTCAGCAATGTGTTTCAGTGAGGGAGCATACTGCCTTAACATGTAGTAGCAGAGAGCACAGTTGTAGGACAAGTCTGTTTGTAAACGAACAAAAATCATGTATTGATTTTATGTGTTCAATCAATCAGCCAGTCAATCATACTATACATGTACTACAGGTGTATAACTACTGTTTCAATCACATCAAGCCTACCATGTATATCATTGTTTATGTGTGTATACATGTAGGTGTATGTACATGATACATACCTGCTCTAAATCCAGTCACTTGTAGAGCATTACTAAACCTGGCATAGGCATCTTCATATTGTTTCTCCTACACAACGTAAGAGAAGAGAGTAATGCATCGATCATTAGATTACTACATACATAGTACATCTCATGTATTGTGATATGTACTGGTACTGTTTATTCATTGCTTTTAGATGAAGTTATATTATAGGTAGATGGCTGGCAAATAATGCATTTTGTGGATTATGTTAATGGCCAGTGACCTTATTTTACAGTGACCTGGTTTCACAGTAAGTTACAAAGCTACGCTTAAATTAAATTCCAGAGATTAATTATTAAAGAACACTACTACCATGCATATAATTCTACTACAAGGTATAACTGCAACACAATAGAACTTGTGGCCTTTTTATAAGAAAATTATCTCCTTCTACGCATATAAAAAGCACAAGATTAAAGCTGTTACCAATACTAAACTGTCAATCATCTCATGCAAATAGCATACAGAATCAACAACAAGTACACACATTGCATTAAAGATTGCAATGCCAAATCTCAAACATTCTCTATCCACATAAAATATGTGTAGATTTACATAAGTATTTGATTGTATAGTGACCTTAAAGAGAATACATCCCATATTAATTCCTGTGTCAGGATCATCAGAGGGTCCCTGTTCCACCAGTGACTACACAACACACACGTGTTAAACGTCATTAGAGAGACTATACCAAACACCTTAGCATTCTGTGTGTCATCCTCTTCAAACTTGATACCAGCTTGCAGTTTGAGCACCTAAAATGGATCCATTTGTGGTGCTTAAAATATATTAGAATTTAGTTATAATTGCATATGTACCTTAGACTGGTATGAAGGGTTCTCTATCTGAAATGAAGCTCTGGTGGCCTCCGGATAAGAAGCAGCTTTGAACAATGACTACAAGGGAAACATATAGTCACTGCCAGTTTTGTTAACAAGCATACAGTACAGTGTAACGTTGATATAACAACTAAGAATAAGTACATTCAATACATATGCTTACCTGTGCATAATATAGTTTATATTCATCTACTTCAGGATGAATGTGAGTCAACTGCTCATAGCTGTAATGAGTGAACAAAACAATTACACATATACTACAATATATTCTACAGAGGAAACCCTCTATATATTCCTGTTGAGATACTGTACAATAATTTCTGGGGTCTGTAATTAATGCAAATGAATCCATGTAAAAATGCCTTGAATATATCCCATTTCAGAGTTTCCTACAGGAGTACATCTGCTCACAAATGTGAAAATTCTAAACAACTAAGTAACATTGTATATGGACCCAGTTCAGTCATGAAGCCACAGGAGCTAAAGATAATCAAACAACAACCAGCGGGGGTCTGCTGCAGATCCAGAGGTCTTGTGTAACACAACCATTAATTATATACACAGACTTACCAGTCAGCTGCTGAGGAGAATTCTTGCGAACGATAGTAGCAAAATCCCAACAGTGACAGAGCAGCTCGAGACTACAGGAAAATACAATCATCATATGATGTGTACGTGTATGATTGTCAAAAAACCCATCATTGAGGTGCTTAAAACACAGTTACAAGTACTCATGTGACTATATGTGCAAAATGCACAGTATAGACCCATTGCAGGTGAACTGCTGCCATAGCAACATCCGCCATCTTGGAGTACAACCCATTGTGCAACCCTGATAGCATAGGAGAGAGCGTAGGTTTAACCTGGTCAACCTTTTCCGAAGAAGCAGCTTTACTTCCTGGGTATTGTTTTACTCTTATAGAAAGCAACGCTATCAGGGTTACAAAAACGGGCTGTACTCTAAGATGGCGGATGATGCTATGGCAGCAGTTCACCTGCAAAGGGTCTATAGACATGGCAAGGAAAAACAAAAATACATGTACACGTAAACAAAATCAATACCAAAACAAATAGTATGCACTCTTCACTATCTGATGTGTCAATGTCTTGTATAAATACGTACATACAAGTCAGTTTACCTTTGGATGGTTTTGCAGCTCTGCGTTCAAGATGTGAACTACTTCTGCATACTTTTGCTCCTTGATCTAGAGAGCAAAAGGTTAAGCGAAACTTTACGCAATCCCTTTGCGTTAAGCATAATACATGCACAATGATCACACACAAAGCTTACCATTCCATAAACGGTCTGTGTATACTGTCCTTCTGGGATTCTACTAGCAGCCATTGTTGACACAAGTATTGCTAAGGCAACTGCAGAATAAGTGAGCGTTATTTAGATAATTCCGACAAACTACGCGCCTACACGTTTCTGTGTTTCAGTTAGAAGCGCACCACATGCCTACGAAAGCAGCTCGTACGAAAGTACCTAGCAAAAGTTTGCTGGAAGCCGTTAGAGCTTTCTGTGCTAGGAAAGGATTTGTAAGCAACATCTCCAAGGAACCAGGAGCCCCTGAAGTGTATGGGCAACTCGGATCAGAGCTGAAGAGGAATATTCAAGACGCGTGGTCAGCAGTCAGCTATCCAATGCTATTATTATCATGTCGTGCATGCTTCGTGTGTTAGGTGGCAGAACGTTGTGACAAGTCGTGGAAATGTGTGGGGCGTGGAAAGTGGACTGTTACTCAATAAGGTACTGGTAATGTGTGTGTGTGTTCAAATGAAAGTGTTAAATCATTGCTGGGAATTTCAGCCACTGTGCCATGAATTGGTGAGCACACTGATTGAATTCTGGTAGTGCACTTTAAGCTATCCTTTAAAGGCACTAGAATGTCACTATCTTTTAGTGCTCAGCCACACTTAGTTGCTTGTTCTCTATTTTCGTCTTGTGGTGTATCTATGGCATCACATGATCATTTTATGACACATGGCCCAGCACAGCTCAAATAACACTTGTAGGTGCCAGGCAGTCAAAACTTTCTCATTTTACATCTCACTCTGTTGTCTCCTAACGATGTCCAGTGCTCTGACCATAGATTATTAATCCCACACACATGTCTGATCCAGCACCATTTCCTCGTTTAAATACCAGGAATCATGTGAGAATGATTATGTGACACAACTGTTCACAACTACATAACTATCCAAAGTTTTACAGACTTTTGGTTCTAATACTGAGCGGTTTTGTGGAAGTTAAGCTACATTGCTTGTAGGCATGAGATTCAATACCTTGGGCGTGTGAGCGTGAGATTGCACCTCAAACCGTGAGAGTGACGCCAGAGGCATGCCAGTTGAGAGGTATGGGTCAAAGTGCTGTTAAGGCCATTGTTAAGAGCAAGTCATGCTCTTTTTGAAAACTATACAAACAGTCAATAGTCACAATGGTAAAGCCAAATTTTTGCAGCAATGTGAGTAAACTCAGCAGCAATCAAAATCAACCTTGATCTTGATAACATGTGATCTGGGTCCTGTAATAAAGTGGCTATTGCCCTTGGGGTACAGACCAATAAACAAGGCTGGCTCTGGAGAAGGGGGAGTAGCACATGTGCAGTTAACTTGACTAGTATATTACGAGTGCAAGTCTGTTGCTTTTTTTAGTAAAACGTACACTCAAAGTTACCAAAACTTCTTGTAAACTATACTAAGCACTAGTCTGTAATGCATGAAATAGGTTAGAGGACTTAGATGCGGTGCTAAAAGTCTACCAGTCTCTCAAACACGGAGTATATATTACGGAAAAGTTTTGGCAGGAGCATGCATCAAAATATTTGTGGGTGCCTTATTGTCTATTTGGTGCAATTTAGACCACACCATTATTACAGTAACAGTACTGTACAGCACAAATTCACGGGTGTGTTAGTTTTGCAACTTAAAATAGAAGGTACAACAACCCCATGCTTTTTTATGGTTGTGCCAGGCAAATAATGGCTTGAAAAGCTGCCAATGGAAATGGACTTCCCACACGCATGCAAATATGCCTGAGTCCAGGACAGAAAAAGGGAATTTATTTGGAGTGGCCTAAAGGACTAACCTGGAACAATAGACCTTATCCGCAATGATGTCACAGCCATAAAATGGCGACGACAGTTGTGGGACTTTCGTAAAATTTGTATGGACGACTATGGGAAGAAAAATTTTAACTATCATATCTCAGCCAAGAAAGAAGATATTGAGCTCTAACCCTCAGCTATGGACATTACAATAAATACGTAGAAGCAATTTTTGGGTGATTTTCTAGATTATTATTCATTCAGTCAGTTACTTTATAACCATACCTGCAGGTTAGAGTTCGATATCTTCTATCTTGGCTGAGATATCATCGTTCAAAAATTTTCCTCCAATAGTCGCCCATACAAATTTTACGGAAGTCCCACTACTACCGCAGCCATTTTTACGTGTCTGACGTCATTGCGGATAAGGTCCATTCTGTCAGACAGGTAAATCGGTTTCATCATATTCCTTTTCTGCTGAATAAGGTGTGCAAATAATGAGTGTACAGTGGTCCCTCCATTATCCAAACTCATTGGACCCTAGGTGTGTTTGGATAATGGTAAAGTTTTATAAACGAAGCCTACACATTTATATTATATTTATAGAGTTAAAATACTCTAATAGAACAGTCACTTCCACAGTTCGGATAATAGAACGTTCAGATAATTGATGGACAGATAATGGAGGGACCACTGTGTTGACATGGAAACCACTCAGTGCTGTTAGCATACTGAAGTGATACTTACTATACATATGTTGTCCAAATTTTATTAGAACAAGAGCAATAATGATAGTATCTATTATTACTGGATGTTATATATACGCTATTCATCAAACACTATGACTGCAAAGTGTGTGCATTGCTTGATGTACTTTTGATTTGATTTTATGCACTGTAGACCTTACATGTGTGTGATGCTATCTGTCTCTAACTTCAGTGGTTTTGTCTTCTTTCAGTCACTATCAGATGATTGGAAGAAGTCTGCAGTTGATGATATAATCAAATTGGTCAATAAAAGGTCAGCTAAAGTAGTATGTGTACATGTGTGTAGATTGGTATACTGACAATGCTTTGAATAATTGTTACTTTCACAGTACTCTTCTCTCCTTATACTGTGTTTAGATTTTATCATCACATCCTTACAGTGTGACAAAACATCACATGAGCTAGACCTTGTGATCTTAACAAGTACTTGAGTACTAATTTTACTATCCAACTACCCAGCATCCTTAATGAGTATCTTAGTATTTGCAGTATTTGTCAGCCCTATTTATATGTATGCATGTTAGGAGTTTGTATAGCCATACAACAGTATGTTGTGTGTACCTTTTGCAGTCCTAAAGATGTGGAGGCCAAAGTTGGTAATATTTTAGACCAATGTAAATCTCACGTTGGCTTGCGGCCATCATTAACTGAAGGTTAGATCAGTAGTCATTACCATGTTGCTATCTGTGTGTGTGTGTGTGTGTAGAGTCTTTCCATCGGTGTCTTAGTCATCTTAATACTGGTCAATGGAAGTTACCATTTGGTGTAGCTCAAGTAGGTTAGCTACATATTTTAGCTGTAGTGCAGTGAAATCTAGTACATATGTTTGTATCTGTGTTTCACCAGTTGTGTGTGTCTGCCTATTGTACGTATGCAACATGTGTGTAATGTAGGGCTGGGCAGTATCTCAGTTGTCATACCAGCATTAGTACCTCCCCTATTCATAGGACCACTTTTAGATTCCATGTATTAAAGCATTAAACACTAGCACTGTTCCTATAGCTATGTACATGGTGATGTCACTTTTAAAGCACATGGCCATTATACCATCCAGCAAGTATAGTAAAATGATGCGGGTTAGTTAAACAACAGAACTACAATGCAATTGTACATACCTATATGGTTACCAAGATGCAAACTATATGGCACTTGCAGTACTGTACCTGTCCTATCATGCAGTCAACAGCTTCTACATGATACTAACCTTGAAAATAAGTGGATTTGTATATAATGCATTACAACCAATACCATTTGCAATAGCAAGCAAAGCATAACTCACAGGTGCACACTTTCTGGCACTCAAGTCTGTTGATTTTATAATGTAAGCAAGTAAAAAAATAGTGTACCATCAACAAGAAGAAGAATTGAAAGCTTTTAAAAAGCGAAAGTAGTTACTCTAATAGAAACACACAAAATTAATGGATATGCATCTGGCCTGTCCATGCCTGCCTTATATTTATTTAACACAATGTGGTGTACTTTTTTCCAAGAGTCCCTTCTATTGTAACTTATAATGGTGAAGGTTGGTCAAAAATGTACATATGTTTGAAGATC
This sequence comes from Dysidea avara, assembly GCF_963678975.1. NCBI lineage: Eukaryota > Metazoa > Porifera > Demospongiae > Dictyoceratida > Dysideidae > Dysidea > Dysidea avara. The sequence continues at coordinate 38,639,760 of NC_089274.1, forward strand.
AAATCCACAACCTAACAAAGGTGGTGGCATTTCATTACAGAATTTGTTGATAATTTGTGATGGCCACAACCTAAACCTCATATTTAAAACCTGTTTTCCAATGGTATCTTTGACTTGTGGGATACATGAAACTTCATTTTGTAGTTTAAGAGCACTTGTTTACCTGCTGTACCTGACTAGAGACAATGTGTACATCTAGTTTTGAGACCTGCTCCATGTATTTCCCTGATGTTGTATCAAACTAGATAATGTGGTGGCGGACAGATTTATGCTATGGCAGGTCATTTACAGTTTTAACCAGACATGGTGATAAAGCGTTTTTAATACACTGTTTCAAGAACTGTTACTGGACAATGAGGCTGCATGCAGAGAGAACAAATAAGCTTTTGTGCATGATAACAGAATTACACAGTTTTAAAAGTACTATATACTACAAGTACTATATCATGAACCACAGTAGTGGTTCATAATAGAGATCGCCTACGTTTTTGGCCAAAATCCTAATAGAACACACACCTAAACACCACCTTAGAAAGCTCCCCCAACCTAAAAAGAAGCTTTAGAAGTTAATTTGGAAGTTTAGGTCCACTGGAAAATATGAAGTCAAAAGGAATGAACAAAAGTACTCTTTTAAATTTCTGAAATATGCCATTTTGTTCATCTTCTTATTATTTTTTCCACAGGGCTAGAGCAAAATGTGAGTACTTTTTGGGGATAAAACTACATAACTTTCCTTCCTATGTCTTTCTTCATGTCCATGACCTATTTTTAAATGCATATTATAATGATAACACAGTCACTCATTCTCAAGCAAATTTGCTTCTTGTAGGTTCACTTTGCCATTGATCTTAACAACTCTTATTATCATGTTAGCTATCCATAAATGGATTCTAAATAGTAAACAAACTAGTGTAAAAATAATTTTAAAAATTAAAACATGCGAATAGAGATAGTAAAGGAACAATAGTCAAACAAGCCAGCATGTTAAACACAGAGATTTCTATTTGGACTCAAATAAACATTTACATAGAAGCATCCTCAGTACTTATCTGCCCCTGATTTATGGAGAAACTACTGTTCTAACCTTCATTTCTACCATATCCATTGAATCCAAATAGAGATCTCTGTGTGTTTAACATGCAGGCTTGTTTGACTCTTGTTTCTTTACTTTTTTCAGCGATCTCTATTCCCATGTTTTAATTTTTAAATTTTTTTACAGTAGTACTATAAAAATCTGTGCTTATTCACAGCAATGTGCACAGGTGATTTTATGGATGTGGTACATCATATATGAATACTTGTGAAAATTCATGAGAAATCCATGATCAGCGTTTCTCATTAATGATACCATCATATGTACATACACCCAATTCACAACACTAGAGTACAAATATGTGCGCAACAACTACAAATCCTCTGTAATCCTCTCCAATTATTTTACAGGATCTATTGGAGATATTTTCTGTTAATGTACTCAATATACTGAATAAAGTGATGATTTAAATAGATTTTCATTTAAGTGTATATTTTAATTTCAATCCCTCCCAGCCCTCCATATACATGCACATGTTTAGATTAGTATAATCTGTGTAAACATTATTGTGTAGGGAAATGTTGGAGGAGTGCTAACTCTGGTAGCAATGTCAGGTATGTTAGTTGTTTTTTCAATATCTAGACACACGGTAGTGTGTTGTGCAGCTAAGAAAGTCGGTGCGACACACCATGAGTATATATTATACCATATAGGGGACACACCATGTGTTATACCACATAAGGGACACACTGTGTATATATAAAGTGTATAGGGGGAAGTTTCAAGGAGTAAAGCTTTCACAATATGAGATCAACCAAACTTGGTTTTTGAAATCCATGAAAGTTATTTCTTGTTTCATTACTTTTTATCACTGGAACCCTACTTCATTTTTGAATTTTTAATTGCACTATTATACAGTACAGTAGTGATTACTGTATAATAGGGATTATGGAACTTTGCACTTTCTCACAAAAATGTTGATTAGAAACCAGCCTCACAATACCTTCATGCACCTTGACAGGTAGAATGAAGCCTAAGAATGCCCCCAAAAAAACCCTTCTGGTAAGTAGCTGCAGAATGTTTAAAATGTTTGATTTTCTACTGACTGGCTAATTGCCTACCTGCTGCCTGCCTGCCCACCCACCCGCTTGCTTGCGCACCTGCCTCCCTGCCTAATGCCTTCAGACAAGCATAGCTCAATAATGCAGGCTTGATTTTTGCATGTTAGATGCTTTACTTTGTCCTCCATTTTTTTACTGACTGCACAAAGGTGTCAATTTGCAGTAGTGTGTTCCCTCTATTTGCCTATTACTTTTATAGAGAGATCATCCATATTTCTGTAGTGACTGTCTCATTCCGTTCTTCATTTGTAACGCTGAGTAACAGGCTGAACATAGTTGAAAATAAAGCATAATGGCCACTTTATTTTTCATTACATATGGTTGGGGAACGTGTTCAGACACAAAATTAATGTTATGATACGCCTGGTGGAGCAGCCATAATTCTTTTGATGTGGTATATTCGTGAGTTCACCAGTCATAAATATGTTACAAAATAAGCAAATAAAATTAGGAATAAGTTCAATTAGGGACCATAGAAATAAAAAGCGAAACAAGGGAGGTCACCTACACCATAGATAATACACGTAATAAAGGATTGGCAACGCACCTATTAAACCTGTAGTGACGTCACATACAATCCTCGTTACGGTTCATCATCCAGTTAACGCGCCCTCTCACCCGTTGCTAAACGCACTAGGCTGCCTCATTCCTTGTATCGTAGCAGGGTACTACTGAGTAAAGATGTAAAGCTTACTTCAAACGAACGTACAACTACTAAGGTGAGTATCTGATGTAATAAAATAGTGAAACGCACTGTCAGTTTTAACCCAGCGGAAGATAAGGCCCACTGCTTCATGGCTTTTCACAGTTTTGGAGTTTTAACAAGGAAACTAAAGTGCTTTTTTCCGAACAATGTATAAAGAATTAATCGTAACCATTAGTAGAGTGTCATGCTTTGTTTTGTGTAGGCGTACCACTTACCCAAACTATGGTTTGAAGCTGTTTCATTGTGCTGGGTTTTGGAGTTTTGTCGTGGTACCATGAGGAGAAACATCAAGTTACTATTCAGCACAAGAGAGCTCAATGTTATGGTGGTGTTATGCAAATATGCATGAGCTCAAATTCAGATGTGGCATTAGCCATCAAAGTATGTGAAAATGGGATATAAAAGGTGTAGTGGAACAGAGCGTATTATCAACATGAAGGAGCTGTTGGTGGTAAAGAGTAGTGTATCGTGACTTCAAGCTTAGACAGGGAATGATAAGCATATCTATAAATGTAGCAGCTCACAGCAAATACCATCCACTGGATATCAAGTGACGTCCTTGTGTTTTGTCACAAAAAATAGACATTCCCTTCAAGTGCTGGAAACTAAGTCTAGCTAGTTCACTTTGTTATAATAATTGATATAAACAATGGACACATATTATACTAGTTATCTGAACTCCTATGCACCACCTGCAGCTCAGATACCTGATAACTGAAGTTTGTACAAAATCTCTTTACACAATGTTACTCAGTTACAAAGTATGAAAAATAACTTCTCTAATAGAACACTCGCTACTCTAATAGAGTATTCAATTTTGGCATACAGGTTTGGATAACTGAGATTCCACTGTACACCTGTAGAACATTTGCCAGTAGGTCCCACATCCCAATGTATAGCAGTCAAGGTAATTATGACTGTTGCAATCATTGCATTCAAGCACTAGTAGTATTCATATCAGATAAAACAGCAGCAACATCACAACCCTCAGAGTCACAAATGACATGGGATTCTCACACACAATCTCAAAAGAAATCTTAAATTCTGAACTCTGGAATAACACAAAATCAGTGAGGCTTCCAGGTCCAGGATGGCTTGGAGTTAGCTAGATAAATGACTGATGGATGTTCCATTAATTGATCTGTGCAAAGCACACCTGCATCTCCATTGAGGCTGTCAGCTACTCCATTTTGTGCAATAATAGAAGTGTGAAATCCAAGTAAAACCTAGATAAAGATTTATATTATTGAAATTCTAACAAACACTTGAAATCCCTGAACATTACACAATTTAGAGATGTTGGTTGAGAGGTCTGTCACTCAGTGAAATTTTGTTGATCAAAGTTCAGAAATTTGTCAAAACGATTACTTTTTTCGGATACTTTCCTCATACCTAAAACAACAGCCATTGCGAGATCTTTCATGTAAATATGGCCCCCTTGGTATGGTTTCCTACAAACAATTAGCCCCAGATATAAAAGGAAACCTCACCATTGAAATTCGCTTACTGCACTATTTAGTTGTTATGGTCATAGCACACAGTAACAGTTTTCAACAGCACATGCATTATTAAGATAGCTGAATTTCGAGGATTTTCTGAGTGACTGACCCCTGGCATTGGTGACCCTAGTCACCCACGCAATACAACACACATGTGAACAACACGACAAAAACAGAATGGAGTGTTCAGTGAACTCTTATCCTCCACCACACACATACACACAGCCTAAGCCGGCACCTGTACCTATTGCCACCCAAAAAACCAACACTGGGATGCCTGTGCACCACTCAGGCACTAGAGTCTTGTGCAGGGACTATATAGATCTCACAGGGAGAGGTCGCAGAACCCAAAGTTCCACAATGACCACTAAGTTGACACAAGGACAGTGAGGCAGCATAGCCAAGTGGCTAGAGCACTAGCCTGGTAATTGAAAGGTTCCAGGTTTGGTTTCTGGTTTTTGCAAATTTAGTGTTTCCTTGAGCAAGAAACTTTGTTCACATTGCTCCAGCTGTATACAGTTGGGGACCTGGTGAGCTGTCACAGCAACATCAATGGGTACCTGGCGTTTACTGGGGAAGCAAATTCCCAATATACATACAATATTCATCTCGAGCTCTCCATTAAAAAAACAAACATTGCCACTGGATACATAAGGTATTTGCTGCTGAAGCCCTAAACGAGCATACAATCGGCTTAAATCCTGGTTTACATAGTCCATCCTTATTATGGAGTGCATTGAATCCTTGATAGGATTCGATGCTCATGTGAAACGGTAAGACTCCACGACTCACCAAGCCGGTTGCTGCCGTGCCCAAAATCCGCTGGTTGATAGCTCACTACGATCGATACTGGTTACATGAGTAGTTCCTCTCTATTACTGGATAGCGAAATAACAGCACTGGGAACGATAAAGCGGAGCATTCATGTCGGGTAGCCGTATCTATGACAATAGATGCGCATAAGTTACATAATAAGTCACGCGACCGTAACGAGGATTGTCTGTTAGTTGCTATGCGCGTTGCCAATCCTTTATTACGTATATTATCTATGCCTACACCTGAGTGGACATTTAATTCCTACTTCAGTCAAATTAAATGTCCACTAATATATCTGTAGGTATAAGTAATCCCCTTGTCTGCTTTTAAATTCTATGATCCTTAATCGAACTGAAAATCCTATTTTTTCAATGTACTTGTAAATAATGAATTGATACGTGTTTATCATTTGTTTGAGCACCCTGTACTATTTTGAAAAAAAAAAGTTTTTGAAAAATTGTTAATTTAAAAATGAAGTAGAGATCTATGCAATAAAAAGTAGTGAAACAAGAGATGAATGATGGTATTACAGCATAGCTCAGTGGGAAAGTCCCTACTTTGGCATTGAACAAAATTGTACGTAGGTAATGTGCCAAAGTAGGGACTTTCCCACTGAGCTATGCTGTAACACCATCATTCGTCTCTTGTTTCACTACTTTTTATTGCAAAGATCCCTACTTCATTTTTAAATTAACAATTTTTAAAATACTAAGTTTGTTTAGCTTTTTGTTGTAGCACAGCTAGCTACAGTGTAACTTGTGACTGTTCTATTAGAACATCATACATGATTGTTGTACTAGAGTGACTGTTCTATTAGGCCACTCCAAGAAAATTTCTTGTTTCCCATTTCACTGACCTTAAAAATACATGTGGGCAGGCGGTTCATTATCCATTATTCATTATAGATATTTCCACTAATTTTCAAAATTCATAACTAACTTACAGGTATGAATACAGTAGAAATATATAAACTAAGAACCTGAACAGTAGAAAGCCTAGCTGAAAACGGGGCTTTTTGAATGCTAAACTAGTTACTGCTATGCAATCACAGGATAAATAATGAATAAAATGTTCAGTTGACAGCAATAATGAATAACCGTGCGGGAAGAGAATCTGCATGTGGGCGGGAAATGGGAAACAATGAATTTTCTTGGAGTGGCCCAAGTCAACAAAGGGGCGTGCAGCTAGCTAGCTAGACCAATAAGGAATGAGGTCATCTTGTTTACTGTTACATAAATAGCTAGATTGTTAAGAGGTGTGGTCTCCGCACTCTATCACCTTTAGTCTAGGGTTCCATTTATACAGAAAATACCTATTGATCCAATACCTAGCAGTAAATTTTCACCGATACAGATACCGAAACCAATAATTGCCATACAATTTACACACTTATCAAGTTAGCTTGTGTGACTGCTCTATTAGAATATTTTATTGTGCAGTGACTGTTCTATTAGAGTATTTCGATCTTTTTCATGCAAACATAGCAGTTGCTCAATGTTTAAAAAAGCAATTCCTGCACCTTCCTGCTAGAATAATGCTCAACACTATTTTCAGCTTGTTATATCTCACATTTTGCTAGCATAGCATTTATGATGATAGTTATGATGATGAAAATTGTCGCAAGTAGCTATTAGTCGGTATCAGAATACCTAAATAACCAATACCGATCAATACCAAAAAACCCGATATCAGCTCTGATACCAATCTGATTATCGGTTGAACACTACTTTAGTCCACCTATATCTGGGTGTGGTCACAAACCTATCGCGAACGGGATCACAATGAGCGATATCCGCAATGACATTTCTTTACGTTGCGGTTACGAAATTTGATGTCATAATTGACAAAATGGCCGTGTTAGTGCTGGGGCTTTAAAGACTTGATGCATAATATTTGAAATGAATTTTGTCTAGTGTTTTACACATGGATCCACGAGATAATAGGTAAGAAGTAGTTCATGTGCTGTAACAGTGCAAAACACGTTCCAACAAGGAAAGCAGACTGAAATTTTAAATTCGGACACAAATAGCCTTATTTGTATTGCATTATATACTATATGCCTCACCTTCGCCCTTTCTAGAATTTATAAATGCTATCATAGGGAAACACTATCTCGCCCAATACCTCCCCGTACAAAGTCCCCACACTACAGCGACCATTTTGTTTGTGACATCATAGATATACACAAAACGTAACCGAAATGTCATTGCAGATATTGCTCATCGCGAAGTTGTAGATATCTAGTAGTGCCGCAACTGAAGCGCTTCTGAAATCCAGCTGTGAAATAATTCTGTGGTGTCTAAATATGCTGCTGAAAGAAAGTGTTGGTACAGAAAATTAACGCCTCGATATGGTTTTGTTGGATGAAGAAGAAGACAAGCAGCCTGATTGAAAATAAAAGAAATGACAAGGCGCAGAGGGCCTATACTTGTCAGAACCCCAAAAGGCACATCCCACTGGTGAGTTTATTATTGTGATGTAAAATGGTGGCCATGTGCTTCTTTGTTTGGTCTCTAGGTTTTTGACTGTGGTGATTTAGTGAGTGAATGGGTGAGTGGGTGGGTGAATGAGTGAGTGAGTGAGTGAGTGAGTGTGTGTGTGGGTGGGTGGGTGGGTGGGTGGGTGAGTGAGTAAGGCAGACCAAATTTCAAGCTCTGGTGATTTTTAAAAAATTCTGTATCCAGTCCAGTAAGTGTTTTCTTGTTATTAGTGCTGTATTTCATATTAGATGGACTAACATTATTCCGTAAAGGTGATTTTTGTGGCGTAAGATGTCTCTAGGATGATTTTTGAAGGCAGCACTTTAGGCGGCTCGCGTCATTTTCTGGGGATTTCTACTTAAACAGTACTACTGTACTGTTTGATAATGCACAACTCCATGTTATTGTTACTTTAATTAAAAATACTTTTAAATTCACAGCTCAATTAATAATGTGTCTTAAGAAAGATACCACAAAGTAGAAATATACTATTATTGTACAAAAACTAGAATCCTACAGATTCCACTCTAATTTTTGTGTTATTGTACATACAGTTTCAATTGGTCAACAAGGACAGCTTCGTTAGTGCTATAATTTCCATCCGTACAGATCCTAACTTCAATGTCATCATTTTGAGCAATAGGAAACTCTCTGATGAACCATGGTAATCCAGCATTAGTACAACAATTGTTGTTAGGATGAACACATCCGGCACCATCCCATAATGGGTCATCAGTGTAGTAAATATTCTCCCATCCTCCAGTGTTACCAGACTCACAATAATAGTACTCACCTACAAATGAAGGAGGAGTTGGACCAGGGACAGCAGCACATGGGCAATTACGTTGTGGAGAATTATGTTCATCACTCAACCCTGCAGCATAAGTCCACACATGCCTACGAGGGTTGCCGATAGTAATAGATATTCCATCAGCATATGCATCATTGATGCTAGTGCTCTTACCATCATTGATGCTAGTGCTCTTACTACTATAGAAACCATCTGTAGAATACTTTTGGTAGCCTCTCAGTTTACCACGAATCTTACGATATCTTGTTCCATTTACAGAGAAAGTTGTAGAATAACAACCAGCTGAATTACTTGAGGATCGACACATACGAATATTATTCACTGTGATACCAGTCCATCCAGTGGGACACTTATCTCCTCTGCTAGCATCAAAATCAACAACTTTCATCCAACCATTATCTTCCTTGTCACAATGAGCAAGGAACAAGTGATCAGTTTTGATGAGGTAGTAGCCAGATTGGTCCTGAATGTTGGGGTTCTTTCCATATATGTCACTACAAGAAGCTCCAGGTTGATCAATGTCTAATCCATATCTCATACAGGTATCATCTACAGCAGCTGTAGTCAGTGTAGCTAGTAGAACTATACTTGTTACAACGCAGAGGATCATCATCATTCTTGATCTTGAGTGATAACTATTCAAACTAAACTTATGCCTTTTTATATACTGTATATTATGGAGCTATGACCATATTTGGTGAAGTAACACATTCAGATTAACATCTGCTGAGAAGACAGTGTTTTGTTCTAATATAAATAGAAGCTATTGTAGAGCTACACTGTATGGCCATATTTGGATATGTAACTCAACACAAGTGAAGACCATGAAATGCACAATCTATTTATCATACAGTGCAATAGCACTGTATTTAAAGGAGTGGGTGTGGCCCATAAAGAAACATCACCCAAAAACCAACCTCACTTCTCCCAGGCAGTATTGGTTAGGTAAAACTAAGCCCAAGCAAGTCTTCAGATCGACCCGAAATGCTTTAAACAAGTTGCTATGGAATTGTAAAAATTTATTAAACGGAATTATCTACTGACTGACTGAGTAACTGACTGACTAACTGACTGACTGATGCCTTCAGACAAGCATAACTCGATAGCGGCTAAGGCTACAGCTTGATTCTTTCACTGTTTGACATCACTTTGGCCCGAGAGGTGCCTTTTGACATACCGCAGTACGTACAATGCATTCTTCATGGACTTACCAGTGTCCTCCTTTGTGTCCCATTCATCTTCGCTGACAGCGACAAGTGTCGATTTGGTGGTAGCACGTGATAGCTTCACTTCGTAATAGTCTGGCAGACAGCAGGATGAAGTTTGCGTATTTTTCATAGGGGGCTACTTTGATTGCAAAGGTACTTTTCGAGCAGTTCTTGATTTATACTGCTGTGTAACAGGTTGAACATAGCCAACAATGAAGCATAATGGATACTTCACTTTTCAGACGATATTTGATATAGCTGGGGCGCACCCGTTTCTTAATTTCTTTTGATGCAGTAAGTGTAGATTTCAGGGGTGCTTTTTGAACAGCTCTTGATTTGTAATGCTGTGTAACAGGTCTAACATAGCTGACAACGAAGCGTAATAGATATTTCACTTTTCAGACAATAGTTGATATAGCTGGGGTGCACGGCGCCATTTCTTTCACAGTATGTGTGGGTTCACCAGTCATGATAACTATTATTTACAAAAAAATTAACAAACAAGTACACAAAAAAATTGGAATTTTCAACTAGAGTAGGGACCATAGCACATCGATAAAAAGTACTGAAACAAGCTGGAGTAGTACATGATATTAAATCACAGTAAAACAATAAGAAGTGTTATATCCTTACTGTGCATTTTCATTATGGTATGTTGAGCACAGTAGGGATATAACACTTCTTATTGATTTAGTATCATGCACTACTCCAGCTTGTTTCAATTCTTTTTATCGATGTGCTATGGTCCCTACTCCAGTTGAAAATTCCAAAAAAAAAATTTGTGTACTTGTATAATAATGTGCACAGAACTGTAACAAAAGTCTGAAGGAAGTGATCAACATGTGTTGATTAGAAAGTATCCTTATTCTGTGGCTATAGCTAAGTCAATTACTAGTGTTGGAAAGCCACAAACTATGGACATATCCATATTTGGTATATTGAGCTTACCAGGTTCTCTCTTGGGCATTGTGATCTTTGCTTTGCTCTCTCTTCTCTACTTAAGTTTTGTTTCTTCTTTCTCTCATCTTTTCTTTCATGTTCTTTTCTCTTTGCTTTTTCTCTTGTTTCTTCTCTTTTTAATTTAAGACTTACAACACTTGTGAACTCTTGCTGAAATTTTTAATGCAACTTTTTCTCCGAGCGTCGTCACAAACATTCTAAACTTGCTGAAAGACTGTAAGTAGGCACATTGATGATGGTGTTGTAATTATCCTTTTTTGTAGTGGCACTACTCCATTTTAGGACTTGTCATATCTTCAGTGTTACAGTTAGGTGGTGGTTCATTATACATGTACTTCTTATCTACCTGTACCTTCATGGGAGTGCCATATCCTCAGGAAGGTCACCTGTGTGTTGTTGTTGTTGTTGTTGTAGCCATGCCACATTCAATTGCTCTTTACTGTATTGAGAATTTGTTCCTTAGACTAAAACAGCTGATAGTCCTGGCTGAGTCCCTTTCTTCATCAGAAACCAGCCTCACAATACCTTTATTGCACCTTGGCAGTATTTGTTAGGTATAGCCAAGCCCAGAAGTGCCTTCAGTACCAGACGAAATGCTTTCAGTAGGTTGCTATGAAATTTTTAAAAGGTTTCATTCAGTGAAATTTCCTACTAAATGACTAACTACCTGCCCTCCTGGTACCTTCAGACAAGCATAACTCAATAATGGCTAAGATTTCAGGCTTGCACTGTGACGTTGCTTCAGCCAGACAGGTGTCTTTTGGCATACTGCACGAGTGTTCCATTGATACAGAAAAATATCTACTGATTTGATAGTGAGGAATTTCACTGATACAGATACCAATACCAATATTTTAGCCATATTGTTTTTTTATTATACTATTTGCACTAGTATTTGTAACAAAGTAAATACCTTCCAAGTTAGTTATACGTGATTGTATTGCAGTGGCTGTTCTATTAGAGTATCTTGATCTTTTACATGCAAAAGTGATAATTTGCAGTTAGTCAATATTTAACAAAGCTAATCCTGCACCTTTTGTCATGGGTATCATGGAGGTTTGGGTTTTTCTGACCCAAAAAAATCACCCAAAAACCAGTTTCGTGGTACCATCCTGGCACTTTGGCAGTATTGGTTAGGTATAACCAAGCCCAAAAGTGCCTTCAGTATGACCTAAAATGCTTCCAGTAGATTGCTACATATTAGGTATCATGGGTTTTTCTGGTCAAAAAAATATCACCCATAAAACAGTTTCATGGTACCATCCTGGCACCTTGGCAGGTATAACCAAGTGCCTTCAGTACGACCTTTAATGACAATTTTTTTTTAAAATAATTCTTTATTCAGTGAAATTTTTTACTGACTGACCAGCTGCTTTCCTGATGCCTTCAGACAAGCATAACTCAATAACGGCTAAGACTACAAGCTTGATTTTAACACTGTTCAATATCGCTTCAGCCCGACAGATGCCTTTTGGCATAATACCACAGTACGTACAATGCACACATCATGGTCCTCCTTTGTGTCCCATTTCTTTTTGCTGACAGCCCCAAGGTGTTGATTTACTGTAGCATGATGGTTTCTCTACATTTGTAAATGGGAATCGTCTGTATTTTCTGTGGTGACTGGATTGATTGCATGCTGTAAAACAGTTGAACAAAGCTGAAAGCAAAACGTAATGATCATTCACTTTCGAGTCAGTAATTGATAACTGGGGCACGCGTTCGGTCAAAAACATTACTTCTGGCGCCATCCTTTCTTTTGATGCAGTATGCATGGGTTCACCGATCATAATAATGTACAAAAAAAAGTAAACAAACAGGTATTAAGAACTTTAAGTTAATTAGATAAAAGGTAGGGAAGCAAGGGAGGTCACCTACACCTGCAGATGTACTAGTGGACATATATTCCCTGATTCCCTGTTCTTTCTATGATCCCTAATCAAACTTGAAAACTCTTAACTTTTCCTTATACTTACTAGAGTAATGCTCAACATGATTTCTAGCCTATTAGGCCACAAGTTTTACTGTCAAAATATATGATGATGAAAGTTGGTGTGAGTGGTCGTTGTTATAGCTGATATCAATAGATACTAAAATGGCAAATATCAGATACTGTTGTCAATGGCTATGAATTTTTGATAAATGTCTTGTGTTTAAAATTTGTTGACTTTTGCATCTTTGCAGTTACTTTTAACATTTTTGACATGGACACTGGATAATTATGAACTTAAGAGTAGTATGTTGTGTGCCCTAAAGAAATCAGTATGAGGTGTATAAAACTTCAATAGGTTATACTACTAGCCAATTATGGAGATTGGTTAGTAAATACCTTATGATACAGTACCACTCAAATGCAGCGTTGTCTTGCAAGAGTATGAGCAACAACAAAAAACGTGCTAATTAAATAGCGTGGCATCCATTTAGATATTCATCATATTCATCCTGGGATGAATACTCATGAGAAAAATTGGTGCCATGCTTTTAATTAGAGTTTTTTTAATCTCTCGCTTTTTTGCGAGACAACGTTGCATTTGAGATGGTACCGTACCTGTGCATTTGCAATGTTATATTATTGGTTAAGTTTACATATATGCGTATACCATTTAGTGTTGTGGAGACAGAAGAAATGTCATTGAGCTATTTCTGCAGTCATAGTGAACTACTTGACTGTTACATGTCATGGCAGAAACAACGTTTAAGATGGTGGAGGAAGGTATGTAAAAGCACACTAAAGTGTTCTAGTAGTAGCTGGTGGTTTGTGGTGCAACAAGTACAAGGGCACACGAAATGCAAATTAAGGAGGAGGATATATTATGTGATTACATTCTAATGAAATTAAAACAATACTGTGTAGCAAGTTATTTTCAAGGGTAAAAACTTTTGTGGATTGCCTCTATCCGGAATTTTGAGATTTCGAGAGGGGAGGGGGATTTCACTTCTTCGGGATCTTTTATGTATTTATAATACGTAAACAATAAAAAATTTCAACTTGAAAAAAAAAACTATCATTTGGTACATACATATTACTTTTGTGATTCATTTGTGATTCATTAATTTCGTCCTACTTATATATTACTGAAAGCACTGCTATAGAGTTGTATGAAAAATAAAGCAGAAGTGGGTTAGGCTGAGAGACTATTAGAGAAGATACAAAGTCTATTGCTGCATGGGAGTATATAAGGGAGAGAATAATAGTAGCTGAAGCAGCTAAACGATATTTTAGCTGAGATAACTGCGAAAGGAAAAGTTTGATTATTTTATTGTGAATATAGAAGTAACACCTAGCTATTAAATTGAAGGTAGCAGGTTATAACTATGGTTGACATTTTAATTGAATGTTATGATGGAACACTGATAGTTAGTAGGCACAATAGCAAACATGATTTCTTTTTTATCAGGACAAGTTTACGACTAGTGCATAGATAACAGTAGTCAACTGAAAAATTTTTAATGCATGATTTTTGCAATATTGTAACAGAAGTAACTCAATGTGCACAATATATGAAGAGACCCAAGACATTTTGTTTAAAGCGTTCGTGATGTCAGATTGTTATCAGTGTACATGATACAATAGTCATTATTAATATGTAACAGTATTGGAACTTTAAGAATTGTGTGTGGAGCTGTGGTGTAGTAGTAAGTGAATTTGGCCAAATGTATCTATTTCAAATGTTGTTTAAAATACCTGAAAATGTCCCATAAATAGTGAGTAAATTTAATCATGTCATGTTGGCAAGAAGATGTCATTTTGCAATCTTGATTTGAAGGAGTTGTGGAAGAAACTATGAATGGTGTAGTGTGTAGTAACACAAACAAGCCAATTGTTGGTAGACACTAACACCTTAGCTGTAGCGAATGCTTATGCCCTTCATGTTAATGAGCCATTAGATATGACTGCATGGAGATGGAATGTGGGTGGCTGAATTGAATTGCATGGAGTTGGATGCCAATGAACCAACTAGTGATGGTAGACCTCATGAATTGTAGATCATTGCTTCCATTCTGGGGTATGCTGAGAAGCTTATCAAGACACACACACGATTGTGTCGTGTGGCCAAGGAAAGCCAGGCATGTGACAAACAAGTGTGTATTTTACAGATGCAGTTTTCACACATTCGTACCTCTATAGTGGTTGAACAGAAATAGCCTGTTGTTTTTTTCATCTCTCAAGGTAGGACATTGTTCATATCAAATTTGAGCTAAATCAGTGTGGCCATCTTTGAAATGTTCTCCCTCAAAATTTGTCCTATTTTCTTCATATTTTTCTTTGTCTTCTGGAGTGCATTAATCTTTCTTTTTGCACCACATACAAAAATTTCCCATAATTCATGCAAGCTTGATTGAATTCTTTTCAAATTTGTAGGGTTTATGGACCATATTTGTCTTTCAATTTGTGAACAGATTGGTAAAAGTATGAAAAGTTATGAGTGATTTTCGAAATTCCCAAGTGCAATTTTTTTGTCACGTCTGCAGGGTAAACTACTGACAGAAACAAGTTAAAACTTGGTGTGCACATAGGCTGACCATTGTAGCACAAACCTTTTGTAATTTGAAAGCATTGAGAGTATTAGCTAAAGAGACGTAAAGAAAAACCAAACATGTGAAAAATGCGATTGAGATACTCTAATAGAACAGTCACCAAGAATAAAAAAATCTGTGTTAAAAACATTGTTCAAGGTTCAAACTAGAGACCTCCACAACTAGATGACAAAACCCTTTACCATTCTGCCACTCAGCCGTCAGTTGTTCACCTCGCTTAATTTCTACTTTATAAATGGAAGTTACAACACAATATGATTTCATAGATCTATGAAAACTCTAGATTGTTCTAGAACATTTTGTGTGCATTTCATAAGTGCTCAGAAAAAATGTGTGCTGTATTAGAGTACTACAAAAAATAGTCTAATGAAATAGGCTATATACCAAACATACATAAGAATCACGTGATTGAGATACGCTAATAGAGCAGTCGGCCTTGCTGCAATAAAATTTTGTTGTTTTAATCTGAGTTAGCTTGTGAGATATCTGCTTTATTGAGCTAGGCTACTTACACAGCATTACAAAATAGTAAATGGCTGGTGGCGGAGTAATCCTGAATTGTCAAGATGGTCATGCCATTGTCCGTAGTATCAAGAAGCATCAGCTCCTTTATGACATTCACATTGATCACAAAGAAGTGCTGATTGATTGATTTGTGACTGGGATAGGCAGCTTGTTGCTGATAGTATCCCAGAGAGTTGAAACATCACAAAACAATGTACAATACCTAATTGGTACAAGTATATTAATTACAATTATATACATAAAATAACAAGTAGGTCCAGCCTTGGTTGTCAGCAAAAATGTAAGTAATCAGAAAATTCATTGAGTGAATGCTTTTAGGTTTTGATGATACTGCAGACAATATGCTTGTGAATAGCTTCATCTTGAACGTAATTTGTGGTTGCTCTATTCATTTCATATGTTCTGTAGTGCACGTAGCTAAAGTGGTCGGCCCATCAATACTCAGTGCCAGCTATAAGTTGTTTATGGAAATGTCAAAGATGATTCCAGATGAGCCATCAGCAGATGTGGTGATGGAGGCTTTTAATTTTACATGGCAGGAAGTCCCATTCCTTATCATTTTCACTACATTTGTCATCCTGTAATGTAGACAGAAACAGGCAAGTGAACTGGCGGTTGAAATGACTACTGAACACAAAACATTTAACAGCTTCTGTGATGATGTTGAATGGGGCTGCTCAATCAATCACGTTGAATCAGCAAACCATCACAGCATTCCAGGGAATGTATATTACTATGTCTCTAAATCCATTAATTTAGCACTTTATCTAGTAGACAAGCAGATGCGGCTCCAGGAGTTTTTCTGAAGATTCTAAACACTGGTCAAATAGAGCAGTCACCCAATCATGTAATAATATAATATCACTGTCAAGGGGTCTAACTTTCAAGAAATATCATGGGGGCATGCCCCCAGACTCCCAGTTTGATATGCTTCGCATGCTAGTTTGCTTGCCACACTTCAGTATGTCTTCCTTTCTACATAATTTTAGCTATAATGCTATGTAGCCAAGTTCTGACGTCGCAAAAATCTGGATTGGACTCCATGTAGCTACTCAACAGGTAGTAAGGTAGTACATAGTGCCTATCTCTATGTCGTGAGAAAGCAAAAAGGTCATTCCATGTCAAATCAACAAGGCCACTGTGTTAATATTTTAAAATAAAAACTTCAGTGATTAAAGACTGTTAATTGATCTTTCAAGTAATCCATAAATTATGGGATATAAACTTAATTAAGGTTTTAAAATGCTTCATGAAAACTGTAATCCTTAATATTTCAGAAAGTGCTGCTTCAATTTTTTTGAACTTTTTAGTGAATAATAATTGGGTCATGGTCTATTGTTGATAAAGTTGTTGTGGTGGGGCTACGATGGGCTTAAGAGATATAAGTAAATATGTTGTGGTATATAGTGGAATTTTGTAGTCTATTATTGCTATATGGGCGTGTACACCACTCCTGATAACAACTTTGTCTTCCACAATGAAGGTGTCCAAGTACAGTTCAACCTGTATTAGTGACCACCTTTATTGAAAGACCACCTTTGTGCTGCAATGTATAGTTTTCAAATGTAGCCAGCTTATATACCTTGCAAAGGCAGTGTGATGATCAGTTAATGACACCACATCAGTTGTTAAATTCAGCTTGACTGTTACTTTGGGTATTGTAGCAATGAAGATTATGTGAGAGAACAGAGTAATTTGGAGCGTCACTTTCAACTCTTATGTACAATCCTTGGTATGACTCTTTTGTGCCAATCTCAGGTATCACTGTGGAAGTAAAATTTTACTGATGTTTCCAGGGAAGAAAGAGTTGCTCTAGCAAAGAATGAAGTTCCACCAGAATTGACTGCTTGGTTTGTTACTTGTTTATATGAAAAGAATCTGTGGTTAGCTTGTGTGCTTGAAGTTTGCAGTGACACTAGTTAGGAAGTGAAGCTGACGTTTCTACATCCGCATGGTCCATCAAACTCATTCAAGTACCCAGAGCCCCAGAATATCCACACTATACCAATGGATGACATTCTAACTCTCATAGAAACCCAAGGACAAGAAGTGGTTGTGTGTACTCTTTGACAAAAAAAGAAATGACTTTTGCTACCAAACAGCATCACACTGTATCACCACAATAATAAACTTGTATTTACATGTCTTTGTCACAACTTGTTTATGCGTGCATTTAACTTGCAGAGTCTTGTGTGTCTACAAACCTAAATCAGCAGAATGGACTTCAAGGTGTGCAATACTGCATGGTAATAATACCATATACACCGCTACCCATCTCGTAATACCATAGAGACCCCAAATTGAAACTTTTGCAAATAACAGTTGAATGTCTGACAAGTATCCACAAAAATTCTAATCAGTACTTTTGGTAGATCAAAGTTCAAAGATTAGGAGACGTGGCTATCAACTTTGTCAAATTAAGCTGTTAAATATACCAAATGAAAGCTTATTCTTTGAGCTTTAAAGTGGCACGATTCATTTTTTAAAATGCCAAGTTATGATGCTTAGAAGTACATCAAAATATAAAAAAAGTAGAATACTTAATGAATGGGTTATTTCTGGGAAGCCATACAATCAATGGGGTGAAATTCCTATGGGACACATGACCACTTGAGCTACCCGCACACTGAATTTCATCCAATTCTGAGGGGGTCATAAGCTAAACTTTGGTGAAATGATATGGAATTACCCATACAGTAAATAAATTGCAGGTCTTTCAATACAGGTGGTCACTAATACAGGTTGCACTGTACTTGGACACCTTCATTGTGGAAGACAAAGTTGGCATGGCCTTATCAGGAGTGGTTATTAGAGGTGTACACTCCCATATAGCAATAATAGACTATAAAATTCCACTATATACCACAACATATTAAAGTATATCTCTTGAACACACTGTGACCCCACCACAAAATTTTAGCAACAATAGACCATGACCAAATCCTTATTCACTAAAAAATTCAAAGAATTTGAAGCAGTCCGTTTTGAAATATGAAGGATTAAAGTTTTAATGGAGCTTTTTAAAACCTTAGTTAAGTTTGATATTACATAATTTATGGATTACTTGAAAGATCAATTAACAGTTTTTGATCACTGAAAGTTCTATTTTAAAATATTAACAATGTGATGAGCTACAGTTGATTCTGTAACTCAAGATGGACCAATTTTCCATGAAATATTCAAAATATTTGTGGTCATAAATCAGAAACCATATAGTGTTTGGAGCTAAACATTTGTATGGGCGATGAGCACCACAGGTACTACAAACACTTCATCAAAATCCGAGAGGTGACCCTACAATTCCTTGGTGGTTTGACATGGAATGACCCAATTAAGTGAAGTAGAAGAGCTCCCAACGACTTGAGAAAGTTATCCAGTTGCTACTAACTGCCAAAAAATTACAAGGGGAAGCACCCTGGTGCACTCCTTGTCAAATCTTTGCGCCACTTTTGATATTGGCATTGAAATAAACATCAACTATTAATTCAAAATTTTATAATGCTTTTGCGGTATGTACAGTAGACAGTAGTGGTAGAATACTGATAATTTATGTAGTGTTTTTGATAGTTTGCGAATAAGCCAGAAAATTTTCAATTGATTGATCAAAACAAAAGCTCATCAAGTAAATTTATCAACCATGAAAGTACTATAGAGGTGAGTACAGTTTGTGTTTGTGTTTTGTGTTAGTTTGTTCGTTTGGGTATGTGCGTATGTGGAGGTGTGATTGTCTGTGCTGTTATGTGTAGTGCATGTGCATAGTTTAAATACATGTGTAGTGTGTGGGTGTAATGTGCATACCCGCATATATTCACATGCACACATAGTCTCTCTATATCACACTGTACCTTTTACTGACAGTTACTGTGTTTCTTTGTATAGTATCAGTTTCCCTGGGGTAAGGGAGAAGTTGAAAAGATCATCTGCTCTTCTGAAAATATCTATCATCAGGTAATGATTGTGTAAATTATTACACCATCCAAACTTATTACTAAAGTTTGCATGTGGTTATGTATGTATGTAGTTAACAATAACAGTGTAAGCCTCTCCCTTGAGCTGAATAGAACATTCTACCCTGTGACTGTGCTAAGGTTGAAATGGTTAATTGTATCTAGTTTCTTGAGAATACCTAGATGCCATGTGTCATTCAGGTGACCAAATAGGCTTATGATATTCACCTACTCCAGGGTCATTTGACATATATGGCCCAAAAGTCGTTCTAAAATGAGCTGTAACAACAGTTATGGTTTTCTTTTTATCTGTGTTTTCCTCCCCAGCAGTTAAAGTCTACTGAAGATATTAGGATTCCTTCCCTAGTACAGGCTTCTGCTCAGCTTGATAAAGGTGAGTATCACATGTGTGTATTCAGGCTTTAGAATTTGTTCGTAAATTACTCTGTGTCATGTAGGTATGCAGGCTTATTTGTTTGATGGTTACAAAGAAATGGAAAGAGAAGAACAAGGAAAGCTGGTCACAGTAAGTGAATGATGTATGTATAGTGAAGACTGCATACTAATATATCTTTCTATAACACTCTCCATATGCTCTGCTGTAGCACTGATCAAGGCATACAGTAGTATGTCATGCAGCCCAGAAGCTGGCACACCACGCCGTGGGTAAATTGACAGGAAGAAAGGAAACATAAGTTTCATACATTTGTAGCTCTGTGATCCTTTTTCTGAATGGAATGAATTTGTAGTAGAGTTGCCCACCTGGTATGGCAGTCCACATCCCAAATTTGAAGGGAATCGCTTTATATAGCTAATCCCAAGATATGAACAATCAAAGTTTTGGTCGTTTATCTTCTTTTTTTTGTCTACTCTTTTTGCACACTTTTATCACTATAAAACACAAAGGCGTAATTTTGATCAAGCTGAAATTTGGCACACTTAAAGTGGCTATAAATGCAAATCCCAGTACCACATATCCAATGAGGATATGACCTTGAAAGATTGAACTTCTATTATATGCAGGGTAAACTGCTTCATGGAATAAGTTGAAAATTAGTTTATGGATAGATTAACCACTGTGGGAGTGCTTTTTGGTGGTTTTGGTGGCTTTCCATTGGTATGGATTAAAAGTAGTGCATATATCAGTGCATACTCATTCGTTCAAATATTCAAAGGATGCATCATTCGAATGGCATAAGCGATGTTCAAATAAGCATATATACAAACTGGCTCACATTGGTAATTGAGTTTACCACAGAAGATTGTGAGAATCTGGCAATTCATCATGAGGTGAATCATTTTCACCTTAAGAAGTTATGCTTGAAGCTAGCAGTATGCAAAGCCACGACATGCGTGGTGAAGCAGGCCAAAGAGTGAGGCAGCTGTAAGCTTGACCAAAAAAAAAAAAGGTAACTACTTGCTTACAATAGCTGCCCTCCACCAACTATATCTTCTTATTTATAACTACACATAGCAAAATAGCTTGCTTCACTGCTTGAATACTGTGACTGTTCTATTAGAGTATCTAGATCTTTTCTTACACTCTTTGTCCCACAAAAGTGGGAGGGGCCATGGTCCCCCGTTTCAACCGCCTATTGGTCTGACAAGCTAATTAGCTTGCACCATGAGTGAACCACAAATGGCGAAATGCAGTTGGACATACTGCCAAACAAGCTGTATAGGAAGAATTCTTGTCACTACAGTTGTACTTGAGTAAGGTCTTGTAACAACAGGTATACATCTGATCTTGTGTTTGTGCTTTCTCCAGCTGCCAATGTTGTTAGATACACAGACAAATTATAGTGCGAAATTGGCAAATTTAGTTGCCAATGGGATGAGTTTATTTACCAACAGAATCCTAAACAACAAATTAAATTGTCAAAACCTATAACTCTTGTTTTGTTAAATTATGTAATTACCAACTGAATAACTGTTACTAGCTACATGGAATACTCATCAAAGTTTTGAAGATTGCATCCAAACCTTTGAAGCTTGAGGTCAATGTTTGTTTATGCACTAATTAAAATCCAAAAAGTTATAATGTGAAAACCAACTACAAGTAGTAAGTGTATGATCGAGACTCTAATAGGGTAGACTCTAATAGACTCTAATAGGGTAAAAGAAAGGTGTGAAGTCAAAGGTGGCAGTCAAGAAATGGTTGTGGTGATTGGTTAATGGGGAAAATTTTAATAATGACAATAGACTCTTTCCAAAAATACGTCACTGCTTAGCAACACCTTTCCAACATTTTGATTGGGGCCACTGTCAATAATCACGATTGCGCTACATAAAATACGGTGGTGAAAACAGCTCGAGCAGAGTAGTATTGTTGAAGGACAGGCTATAGAAGTCTTCGAGGTTGCAAATTAGTGTTCTGGTTAGAGGCAGTTGGTTATCAGGGCTGAACAAGGTGCGAAACATCGACAACACTAAATTTCTTGTCTGCTGGTACAAGAAGCTGTTAAATAGCATGTGGGAGGTCAGCCACTGTTACAGTTATTATCACCAATACAGTACTAATGATTACCCAGACTAAAATGCTATATAATAGCTTCTTGTACAGGCAGGCAAGGAAATTAGTGTTGTCGATGTTTCACACCTTGTTCAGCCCTGTTATAACCACCTACCTCTAACTAGAACACTAATTTGCAACCTCGAAGACTTCCATGGCCTGTCCTTTAACAATACTACTCTGCTCGAGCTGTTTTCACCACTGTATTTCTATGTAGCGCAATCGTGATTGTTGACAGTGGCCCCAATCAAAATGTCGGAAAGGTGTTGCTAAGCAGTGACTTTGGAAAGAGTGTATTCTGGTGAATTTGATGCCAAATCCGTGAAGGAGGCAACACAAATTCGCCTGAATTGTCATTAATAAAATTTAGCTATTAACCTACCATCCCAGTCATTTCTTAGTCGCCACCTTTGATTCCCAACTTCTTTTACCTTGGGGGTAACATGCTTTTTTACAGCTCGACAAATCAATTTAAGCATCTACTTAGAAAGGGTCTATACTGAGCTGCTAGCACAAGCAGCTCAACCACACTCAATGTGGTACCTAAAACTCCTTTGGCACAGATTGTGGTCAATAACTTGTTTGGTATTTTGATTTGTGCTTGCCACTCATATTTACAACCGGTGGTATTGTGATAGAAAAAAGTGGTTCTCCCGTCAACCTATGGATGTAGTACAATATAAAAAGTGTATAAACATCATGAAGTACAAAAGTCCTAGATGTTTTCATGTCACTGGTCCTTGCATGGTCCCCAAGTCCACTGTTTGTACCCATTCTGAGGGCTCATATCGTATAGAATTTCTAGTAAGGTTTTACTCAAGCTTAGTATGTGTACTATTGAAGGTGGACAGCCTTTGCACTCATCTTGTTTAAAGAAGGAAGTACAGAGCTTCATAAACTTATGTATGAAAATTATACATACTTTTGTTCTTCCTGTTAACAATAAACCGGTGTGGTGCACCAACTTTCCTGGTCACACTATACACCCTTAACATGTGTCTCTTGATGTAGGTAAAGGATCTTGCTTATCTAAACATGTAAATACCAATTGCCAATGTTCAGAGTTACAATATTTAAATCACTGATGCAATTTTAATTAGCTTGCATCTGCTATCTACATGTACATATGTTACATTACAGGTGATGTGTATATATCCTTTGTTGGCACCTGTCAAGGTTGCTGTTATTCCATCTACACCATCTGAGCACAAGCTATGTGTGGTATGTAGCTGTATCAATGGTTGTCCATTAGTAAACGATTGGTTCATCCTCAGTTTGGGCAGTACTTGGCTGAAGAGCTGAGACAACACAGAATGAAGACTGTGTTTTGTGAAGATGTGAACAAATCACTCAATGAGAACTACAAAGAGTATGTTATAACTTGAGTGCTTTGCTGTATGTAACTTAATTGATTGGTGTTTACAATGTAAACTATGCATGCACACTTACACTACACGTGCACAATTCATATTTATGCCTGGTTTTCATTTAACTAGCAGTTCCTTCCACTGTGCTTACTGAGCCTGTATAACTGGCTTGTCATTTTTTTTACGAGTGTTATATTGCAGGTCAGATGAGGTTGGTGTACCCTATTGTATTGTAGTTGATCCTGTTACACTGGAAAATGGAGTGGTAGCTGTTAGAAGTAGAGATACCACTTTGCTGGTGAGCCAAACACATATACTCCAGTAACAAGTGGTGTGACAGTGTTTCCTTTATAGGAATACATAAAGAGTTCTGAAGTGTGTCGAACATTAAAGCCACTTCTACGGATGTTATGAGTTTGATTACACTTTGTTTCTTGCAAAATTGTACATTACTTTTCATCAAAAGAACATGCTGTTCATAAATAACAAATGTGATATTTGGTCAGAATCACACTACATCATCAGAAAAGTATAAAATATAAACATTTTGAGTTTCGTGTGTTGTTCATTATGACATCCTCTGAGTACATGTTGTGATTATCTGGTAGTCATATTCCTAAGTTGGCGGAAAGGAATTTTTGATAGATGGCACTAGACTTATAGTCCTCATAGGATGACTGGTTACCAAACTTAATTGTTAAAAACTTTGAATAAAGTAAACTCGTGGAAATATTCTGCATGTGGTATGGTATTTACCAATCTTTCAAAAATTATTTCAGTCATTGCATGATGACAGTAAGAGGTGATATGGTCAGTGTTAAGACATCATGTGTGTACATATATGAAATTAAACTGAAATCTTGAACTACTTTCCATTATAAACCATGGGATAAGGCAGATGGTTTGACTGATAGAGCAAGTGACTATAGTCTCCAAGGATTGTGTCTATACAAATTATATCATAACATGGTTTAATGGTTTTAAATGTAGTATGAATGTACCAATTGGTAGAAAACACTTGTGAGCGTTTGTGTATAAGGATGCATAAGTAAAGTTCCAAGAAAAATTAATAGACTGTATAGCATTATATATGTCACCATGGGATCTGGCTTCACAGAAAATTGAAATTGACACGGCCTTGATAATCGTCCCAGGCTCCCAGCTGTCAACTGCTGAGACTATTTTTTTCACAGTAACAGTTAACTTAGATAGTATATTCTACGTACCATACTATCTATGGAATAGCGGCGCAATGTGAAGATTGTGCGCTTTCTTATAAAATCATGACACTTTCCACACAAATAGTATTCCTCATGACATAATTTTTTATATATAATGCCATCGCAGATTTGCCAGAAATTTGATCATTTTTGTCTTTATCTCCCTGATGCATTAAGATTTGCCAGAAATTTGATCATTTTTGTCTATCTCCCTGATGTATTAATCAACTTGTTAAAACATGGTACCAAAATAAAGATCTTGTTGAACAAAACAACTTATTAGTTTTTATTTGAAGTTAATAGGTGATTTCATTCCAAAGTTATGATTATTTGTATTACCTATAAATTTTGAGATTTGAGACAATTTACCTCCCCATGGGTACAGTAATTTGCATCCCAAGGGCAGGTAAACTCTGAGAATTTTGCAGCTAATAAAAGCAATCGTTACTTTAAAATGGAATCACCTTATTAAAATTCAAGTTGTTTTTTCAACAAGACCTTTACTTTGGTACCACATTTTACCACGTCAATTATAAAGACAGAAATGATGAGCAAAAATGGCCATAAAGATCATCAAAGGTCAAATTTGTGATGGCACTATATCAAAAAATACATGTCATGAGGAATACTATTTATGTGGAAAGTTTCCTGCTTTTATGAAAAAGTGCACAGTTTGGTTAATGTAGTTTGCTCACCTCTAACATACTTGTCACCAATCTTTCTCCCACACAGGTGATACTGCCATACTGGTTGGTTTATCCACCACCATCATCTGATGGTCTGGTGGTGGTGGGTTTGGTAGTTGTACAAGGACTCTGTCTGCCGTGGGAAAGCCTAACCAAAACTTTAAGCTGGGACTTAAATCAGGAAGTTATATGTATATTAAATGGCTTGGTAAGTACTCTTGAATGGCAAAGGGGATTTTCAGACTTTTGACATAGCTTGGGTGTATCAGGCATCATGCACTTAGTATACAGGAAGGCAGACCCTATTAGAGTCCTTGTATTATCACATCCCAACTAGTCAGGATGGAGATGCTGAATCATAGGCAGGCACACACCTGCCACCTTGTATTCAGCCATGACTATACTCACACTTAACTCTGACACAGGATACTGTTCGGGCATATAGGGAAGTATTAGCACTGACAGGCTCCTGCCAGACTGTACATAACACTGCAGTACTGCTTCTGTGACTTCGGGTAACATTAGCACTAACAAGCTATTGCCAAAATTCACATCACGCTGTTAGTACCCACTTATGTGGATATGGCTGACTCACATGACACCTGCAGTAAATATAAACTAATTTCATAATTTCTAATTTTTCCTTATACTTATGATACTAAGTTTTGACCATGCCTCCTTGATGTCATGCTGAAAAACAATGTATAATCAATAGAAACACACACACACACAACACACACACAAAAACATGTTAATGTACACTATCAAAGAAAAGCAATAGTATATTACACCTTGTTTTGTTATACAGTCATCATTGTTCTGTTGTGGGTGCTATTGTACATAGAGTTCCAGCTGGTCAACAAGGACAGCTTCATTGCTATAATCTGAATTAGTACAGATCCTAACTTCAGTATCATCATCTTGAGCAATAGGAAACTCTCTGATGAACCATGGTAATCCAATGTTAGTACAGCAATTGTTGTTGGGATGAACACAGCCGGCACCATCCCATAATGGGTCACTTGTGTAGATAGTGTCCTCATATGGTCCAGTGTTACCAGACTCACAATAATAGTGTTCACCTACAAATGAAGGAGAAGCTGATTTAGGGATAGCAGCACATGGGCAAACATTCCCTGGATTATCTTGATCATCACTTATTCCTACAGCATAAGTCCACACATGCTTACGAGGGTTACTGATAGTGATGGATACTCTATCAACATATGCAGCATAGATGCTAATGGCACCATTAAAACCATCAGTAGTATACTTTTGGTAACCGCTGAGTTTACCACATATCTTACGATAACTTATTCGTGTACAGGGAATGTTCTAGAATAGCAACCTGCTGTGTTACTTGGGGATCGACACATATAAATATTATTCACTGTGATATCAGTCCATCCAGTGGGACACTTATCTCCTCTGCTAGCATCAAAATCAGCAACTTTCATCCAACCATTATCTCCCATTTCACAATAAGCAAGGACCAAGTGATCAGTTTTGATGAGCGAATGTTTGGGTTCTTTTCATATATGTCACTACAAGTAGCTCCAGGTAGATCAATATCTCATACAGTTATCATCTACAGCAGCTGTAGTCAGTGTAGCCAGTAGAACTATATTTGTTACAGCACAGAGGATCATCATCATTCTTGATCTTGAGTGATAACCATCTCGTAATAACTGCTCAAACAAAACTTACACTTTTTATATGCTGTTATATTATGGAGTTATGACCATATTTGATGAAGCAACACATAGACAACATCTGCTGAGAAGAAGGTGTTTTGTTCTGTGGCTACATTGTAGAGCTAACACTGCATGTCCATATTTGGATACGTATCTCCAACACAAGTGAAGACCATGAAATACACAATCTATTTATATAGTGATGTACACATAACTGTGACAGAAGTCTGAAGTAAGTGACCAATACGTATTGATTAGAAAGTATCCTTGTTCTGTGGCTATGATTAAGTAGATTACTAAGTCAATAAATTAATAGTACAAAGCCACAAGCTATGGATATACCCATATTTGGTATATTGGGTAGTGTTTTTCTAGTATACTAGCACTAGAACTAAAAGTAGTTTTAGTACAGCCTTTTCTTTTTAGTTCTAGGAACTGGAACTAAACTATAATTCCATTACAATCTATTTAAAAAACTGGAACTATACTAGAAAAGTGTTGTTTTTAAGTTTTTTAACAATAACTAAACTAAAATTAATAGCTTTATAGTACCGATACTAGAACTAAACTAAAACTTTTAGTACTGCAACTACTACTGCAACTGTTATTTGAGATTTAGCAGGAGCTTGATTGGTGAACTGACTATCTGGCACATCAAGTTAAAGCCTGACTTTGACGTACATATTAACATATAAGATGCATGATTAAGAACAAAGGCAACTTTCCATTACTATCTCGAGTGGCTTGTGACATTGTAGCAACCACTGCCCTGGTGGAAAGAATAATTTCTTCTGGTGGAGAGAGAAACAAAACCGCGCAACAGATGAAAACTTAGAAAGAGAGATTTTCTTATGTGGAAACAATAAGTGTATTGTTTAGGTAGGATGTTTTCTTAAATCTTTGATTAGGTAATTTCTCAAAGTGGTATAGGACGATAATTCTATTACACCTAGTTAGTGATCATTTATTCGTAAAAGCAATGAATAAGTATAACTAAGTATATATTCTTAGCATCACTACAGTACTATAACTAATACTTACTAAATTGCAAGTACTATAACACTAACTAGCCGTTATCAAGTTACGCTTGTCTGAAGGCATCAGTTAGTCAGTCAGTCAATAGAAAATTCTGTTTAATGATTATTTTAAAAATTCATAGCAACTTGTTGAAAGCATTTCTAGATCGATCTCAAGGCTTGTATGGACTTAGTTTTACAAAACCAATACTGCTTCATCGTTGTCAGGGAAAAGTGAGGCTGGATTTTGAGTGATGTTTTTCATGGGTGGTGCCCAAACCTTTGTGGTCCCTACTATACAGTACTATCGTACTGTATGATACTTAAACAAAACTGCAAAAAAAAAATCAATTTGAGAAATAAAAACTGCCGTACAGTACATACATGCTACTTTAGTGATTCATTCATTTTGTCCTACTTACATATTTGTATGGAAAATAAAGCAGAAGTGGGTTAGGCTGAGAGACTATTAGAGAAGATGCAAAGTCTATTGCTGTATGGGAGCATATAAGGAAGAATCATACTAGCTGAAGCAGCTAAACGATATTTTGGCTGAGATAACTGCGAAAGGAAATGTTCAATTAATTTTTGTGAATATGGAAGTAAAACCTTGCTATTAAATGATAGAACACTGATAGTTAGTAGGCACAACAGCAAACATGATTTCTTTTTCATTAGGACAAGTATAGTTATAAAAGTTGGATCTGTAACTTAGCTAAAAATTTTCACATATATAGTGTACAGTTCTAATTTAATCTGTCTCAGAGGTGGAAACAGGTATATGTGGCTAAAAAGTGATGTCAACGCTTTTAAAGATCACATAGCAGCATCTTGTTAACAAGCACCTTATCCATGGAATAGACTACTGTTGCATAGAATGGACTACTTTTGTAGTTTGCAATATGTTTTGTGCTTCTCTATATTCTCTTGTTTTAAGGTCTTCAGAAATAGCTGTTGTGACAGTTACTTTTGCTGGACAATCAAGACTAACCTAGCTACATCTGCAAAGCCATCAAAGGGAAGGTACCTGTGTTACAGATTGTAACATTAGTAGACTACAGTGGCTCAAAAATTATAATATGGCTACTTTATCAGACTGTTGACTACTAAAACTACAATTTTGCCAGTGATGGTAGCCATACTTTGATTAATATCTCAGCCATAGCAGAAAGTATTGCAATCTGGCTATCTGAATAAAACGAAACCCACAATTAAAACTTTTGTAACTATGGAGATGTAACCCACAATTGAACCATTTATTGAAGAATTCTTGAGGAAAAAGAGAAGCTCCCTCTCTGAAGCAGTGTTAAACAATATTAGGCCTTCTGGTATACAGGCTCTGCCTTTACTAAGTACTTTAATCAATCATAATAGGTATACGTATTTTGTGTTGCTAGTAATGTGTAGCTCCTGAAATATGTCTGCTTTTGATTAAACATAGAAGAATTTGGGTATGATAGCCAAGTATCAGTTTAAAAGGAAAGGGGGGAGGGCCATTGCCCCCTTACTAAATCCGCCCCTGCATGGTTTCCATAACTCGGGTTGTCATATACACTGCATGTCGTTATTGATATCTCTGCTATAATAATATAATGATCCTTTATGCTTGCATGATATACAGCTACGTATGTATTGGTAAAGTGAACTGTGACAGGAGTCTGCAGGAACTGAGTGGCCAACATTTTGCAGAGCCACTATGGAAATTTCCACATTTATGTATATTTGGCTTGTGATGCTGGTGTTCATATCTTTAGCTATAACATGTCATTTGACAGTGCTAGAGTCTAAGATGGCTTCTTTTAATGGACAGACAGGCCATGTAGCCTGTATATATTGCAATTTTGAGTTATTTAAAGCAATTAACTCTGCATAGGTGACCTCCTAACACATAGGTAACCTCCTAACACATAGATGACCTCCTAACGCGTAGGTGACCACTAAAGCAGAAAGTACCATATATAACTTAACTCAGTGTGTAGCTATATTTAAACAAAAACAAGCACCATAATTATTGCTTGGGGTGCATGGGAGGGTGAACTTTGTAAGTTTGTGACTTTAGAACAGTACTAGCTGTAAGCATCAATGTAAACATTAATTTGGCACCAAGTTTGTGGATTTGTAATGATCATCAGTGAAATAGAAGAAAAACTAAGAATTTCTGCACATAAAATTGGTTACAAAAGATTACAAAAGATCAAATCTGTTATGGCTCTCTATCCTTATGATACAAGTGAACAGTGTACCAAGCTTAAGTATCATGCTTTTATCCAAAAATGCATGAACAAAGGTCTTAGGGTAAATATTAAACTTCTTTTATCTATGTTTATCATGATTCCACCTGAGTAGGCTGGCAAAATGGGAGTATAAGCCTCAAGGTAGCAACAATGACATGCAAAGCAGACACATGTATGCAGAAACTGTGTTTTGCATGAGGTCTATTATAATATCAATGTATTTGTGCTGTACACATATTATATGCACAATTTGCCATGATGTTTATGTGATGATACCATACCTGTTTCACTGCCCATACAAAAGTCTCAATAGTTGCAATGAAATTTATCCCGTATTTCACTGACAGCAGTGAAAAAGTTGTAATTGTAATTCCATTGGCTAGAATTTATGTTAACAATGTAGCGCCAATTATTGTCGACCCATGTTTAGTACATAGTGACAAATTGCGTACATAGCAATGCTAATGCACAGCATGCGTATATGCAGCGAGTATGGTATTAACTGGGAATAGCATGGGTAGCAGTGAAATTTGGGATAAATACCACTCTTGTTGTATTGGAAATGGTGAAATTTATCCCCATTTCCAATACAACACTCTTGATATTTATCCCAAATTTCACTGCTACCCATGCTATTACTAGTACTAATTACATGAATTGAGTTTACATATAAAGTTGAAATAGCAATTGGTTTATATATTGTGTAGTTGAATTGGTGAAGACAAACGTGTACAAGTTGAATAGAGATTTGAGTAAACATGTTACTTAAAGAGTAAAAAAATAATTTTTATTGTGTCAGTATTATGGTAAACAATACTGGGTAGTTTCACTTTAGCTTTTAATAAATGCATATCAAAGCTTTGAATAATTTGTTTGATAAACAATTTACAAATATGAAAGTCAATTTCATGTCCATTATACTGGGTGGGCAAATCATCAAAATTATGCTACGTATTATAACATGATATGCAGACTTTCAAAACACAATGATAGTTATAAAATGAGGAGCTATGCATATCATTAGAAGGTTGTATGCCACACTATAATTAATCTATATGTATATCATTACATAACGCCTACAGGGTAAACCCCTTGGAGGAATGAGTTGAAAATATACATGCAGCAATCACTACGTACAAAAAAACTTTAGAGAAGTACAGCGCAATTCACTGTGACAGCAAGTCTCAATTGTGGTAAGTGGAGAAATAGTCACAATGTATTAATTTACAACTGAGTATATAGGACATAATATCAGTAATGCATGATTTGAGGGCATGCCAGTGTTTTACCAGTGAGCTCAAGGCACAATGGGACAAGAAGGGGCAATTCATAAGACCACACAATAAATTATGAGTTATATATAGTTGTGCTGACAATTTAAAAATAGAATAATTTTGAGCATACAGTTTAAGTTTTATTATATTGCCTCAGTTTCTCTCATGTTGAAAAACGTTGTGTTTCAATTGGTGATACATGTAATAATTATTTTAAAATTTTATATTATACATGGGTTGCTAGGATGCAATGCTAGTGCCATTTTGGTTGCATAGTGCATAGCAAATTAAACCAGTTTACCTATCTTTGTATAGGACAAAGGGTAAATTAATGGTCTTGCAGTAACAAATAAATTTCAGTGAGTGTCATTCAGTTTAACTAATTAACTAAACATTAATGATATAAATAGGTAACATGTATAGTAAATATTTAAATCTTTAATTATAATTTTAAGGTATAAAACAGCTATTGATGCCTATTGCATCATGTATTCATAGACTATAGGAATTTTATCAGAGTGAGCTCACCAAGTTGCACTTTCAGTAGATAACATAATTGTATAAATTATTGTTATTATTAGTATAATCCCTGAGTTGATTGTATTTAATATACATGTGAGGTGTAGCTGAATAACATCATCAGCAAGTAAATAAGTGCAGTAAGTAGTGTAGCTGTACATACTGTATGTATGAGCATTATTTTGTAGATGATTCTGGTCATCTTCATAGCACTAACAGTTGCACAGTTGAAGATAAGTAGTGCTAACAAAGTGTACTATGTGTTGCCGGACAATACCACTAACACAAGTTGTCCCTCTCAACCATGCCGTGTACTTAGTCAGTATTTATCAGACAATACCACATGGTCTTTTGTGTCAGATGTAGAATTCTACTTCTTGCCAGGAGTGCATCAGGTGACATCTAATATGGTAGTATGGCATGTGCATAATTTTTTGGTCACCGGATTTTTCAATAGCAACTCGCCACCAACATTGTTGTGCCATTCAGATGTACTGATAATTGTTCTTTATTCTCACAATGTCTCTATTTCAAACATAATACTAAAAAATTGTGGCGGTAGTACTGTTCCAATCACATCTCGGTACATAAAAAGCAACAATGATGATTATGACACAGCCAGCTTATTTCTGTTTGCAAATTTTCACTGTACAATCAGAAAAATTACAATATTACATAAGGCACACCATGGCATACGAGGAATTAATGTGTTGGGAGAGTCACAAATAGATCATACCACTGTCATACTGCAAGAGGACCATCAGCATTGCAGCACTGGAATTTCATTGGCTTTTATGAACAGTATATTACAAGTTAAATATAACAACACACTACTGATCAATAGCATAGTTGTAAATTATAGTATAACGACAAATTTTTTTTGTCATACCGGACTAGACGTTTCACTTACACAAGGTCACTACAGTATGAACATTATATTAACTTCATCTAACTTTGAAAGTATGATCTTAGGTGTTACACCAGCAATAGATCTAGAAATAAGTTCAAGTGACTCTACTAATGCGGCAGGGGCGGATCCAGGGGGGGGCACAGGGGGCACGTGCCCCCCCCCCCCCTCCCTTAAAAAAATGTATATAAGATCGAGATACTCTAATAGAGCAGTCAATCACCAATCACTCTAATAAAGCAGTCACAGTGTTCATGGGGAAGTGTAGCTTACTTAGGAAGCTATAAATAGGATTTAATTTTACATAACATACGTGATATAATATATTTGGTAAAGGATAACTAGCTATTATTGTTGTGACCTTTTTTTTTTTTTTTTTTTTGCTCTTCAACTTTTTTTCAGCAAGGTGCCCCCCCTCTTTCCAGACCCTGGATCCGCCCCTGTGCGGTATTGATTAAGAACTGCAATTTTCTTGGAAACGAGTTCCACAATTCAACGGCTGTTGGGTCACTCATTGTTGTATCACTAGAAACTTTAAATGCTTCTGTTATTTTCCAGGATTGTGTCTTTCGTCAAAACAATAGGATGAAATCGCTTGTATCTGTAGCATCAACAGGTCACAATAATTTCTTCACAAATTCGTGTGGAGATAGCATAATTATATATATTATAAATAGTGGCTTTATTTCAAATACTTGTCCACTGTTTTATATTACAGGAAGTACACCACAAGAAACTTCACCCTGCATGGCAAATGTTTACTTTCATGGCTTGGTCTATATCTATGGTACTACATCAAATCATGAGTTTGGTAAAATTAATGTGGTACACATACGCAATGCAGTTGTGCACCTGAATGGGAAAATTATATTTGAAGAGAATTATAACATTGATAGCATTTTAGACTTTGATTTCTGTGATGTGTACTTTCATAAAAATATAACGTTTAACAAAAATGTAAATTTCAATAAAATTGTTAACTTAAAGTCAAACAATGACATTAAAATAATGAAACATGCATATATCACATTTGTTGGCAATGTGTGTCAAAATCAACTGATCACCATTGATACTGATGATTATAAGAAGGTTTATCCATTTTGCTTATTTCAGTACGTTGGCACAGCAAATAAACTATCTTGGTCTCTTTACAAAATAATATTCTAAAACAATATACAAGCAAGTGTGCTACATGGAAATTCAAGTATAAACTATTACACAAGGCATTGTCAGTGGATTAATTCATCAATGTTTAAGGGATACAATCCTGGAAGAGTAAACGAGAAGATCATTCAAATTGACAACCCAGCTAAGCAACAGTTGCAAATAAATACCAATACTAGGGTTTGTTATTGCACTGAAGATGGTAAATATGATTGTAAAAATGATTTCTTAGGACCTGTATTTCCTGGTCAAACACTGCATGTGAACTTCTCTTTACCATACAATCCAACTGATTCAATAATGTCTACATATACCAATGTTCATCTCCAAAATGTAGCTTGTAATGTTAAACAAACTGAGATAATATTAAGTAGAATTTGCAATAAGGTGAATTTTATGATTTCATCAAAACCAAATAAAGAATGTAAGTTATTTTTGACAGCACAGCCTGAGATGTATAAAAGTTATGATGTATTTTCTGTGCAACTATTACCGTGTCCAATGGGCTTTACATTACAGAATGGAGTGTGTGACTGTGATGCTGTTCTAAGAGACAGTATGTTTCAAATTACTGATTGTAATATTGAGAAGTCTGTTATTAGACGTCCTGCTAAAAGTTGGATATATAGCAAACTGGTTGTTGCCCAAAACAACATGTCAATTTATCATATATCTTCACGATGTCGCATTAATTATTGTATCCCATATTCAACAGAGCTAAATTTATCTAATCCAGATGCACAATGTCAGTTTAAGAGAGCTGGTATTTTGTGTTCACAGTGTCAACATGGACTTAGTATGGTATTTGGATCATCAAGGTGTATGAAGTGTACTAATGTGTATCTTCTCATCTCCCTTATAGTAATAGTGGCTGGAATTGTTTTGGTAGTGTTACTGTATCTTCTCAACCTTACAGTTACTAGTGGGACAATCAATGGAATAATATTCTATGCAAATGTTATTAGTATCAATGGCTCTGTTTTTTTAGCAAATGGCAACGTGTTTAAGCCACTCAAAGTGTTTATCTCATTTGTTAATTTGGATTTAGGTATTGAGACATGTTTCTACAGTGGGATGGACAGTTATGCTAAGATGTGGCTACAGTTGTTCTTTCCAATGTATTTGATTGCCATTGCTATTTTCATTATAATAGCTAGTCGCTACTCCTACAGAATACAACGACTAACATACACAAGATCACTGCCAGTACTAGCTACATTGTTCCTACTATCCTACACTGGTATCCTCAGAACTGTATCAATGGTGTTGTTCTCTTATTCTACCATAACCGAACTGCCAAGTGGTCACCAGCAAATAGTTTGGACTATTGATGCCAACATTCCATTATTTGGCCTACAGTTTACTATACTGTTCATCACTTGTCTAGTCTTATTTTTACTTCTAATTCCTTTTAATATCATATTACTGTTTTACAGATATTTATTACGATTTAAAATAATAAATCATTTCAAACTGGTACTGGATGCCTTTCAAGGATCATACAAAGACGAATTCCACTATTTTGCAGCACTGTGTATTGTACTTAGAAATGTATTCTTTGCTATTTATGCATTAAGGACAGATATTATTTTTCTTGTTTCAACTATAGTTCTTATTGCATTTGCTGTATTTCATGGAAAACTATTCCCAAACAAAAGTCATTTTGCAAATGTTCAAGAATTGCTCTTATTGATCAACCTCACCATAATATATGCAGTTTCTCAATATACAACTGCTCTTAGCACTGTTACAAATATTATGATCAGTTTGGCATTACTCCACTTCATTGTGATTATCTTTTACCACTTCCTCACTTACACTTGTCACATTGAACTGAGTAATATCAGAAACCAAACAAAAGAGAAGTTTACAAAGCTCAAATACTGGTGTGCTCAACTTCGAAATGATGACAGTATAGTTGATGCTGGGCATGATAATTATGAAGAGTATGATTTCAATGATTTTGAATAGACTGCATAGCTTTAAGGCTCTAGATTTAAAAATAGACAAAAACAATGCACGCATACTGTTACAATAAATTGCACTGATTTATTATACCATGCATACTGCTGCGCTACTTACACTGTGCAAGGCAATTACTTTAGGCAATTATAATTGCATGCATTACTGTAATTTTCTGGTATTGTTGTAGCTACAGATACAGCCAACCGCTTTAGCACATAGAATTCTGATGTCAGGGGCGGATACAGGGGGGGGGGGGGGGTCAAAGGGGGCTCTTGACCCCCCCTCCAAAAATTTTTAGTATACCAAGATCGAGATACTCTAATAGAGCAGTCACTCTAATAAAGCAGTCACAGTAGTAGAACAGTGTGTAGTGAGTTATTTAAGGATTTTTATGTAGACTACTTTATCAGCTATAAATGTGTGGTTGCATGGTGAGGTGGGCAGCTATTGCCAGCTGGCTGTGACCTTTTTTTTTTTTTTGGTCTCACCTTATCAAATCAGAGACAATGTAGTGCCTCAGTTCATTTTTGACCCCCCCTTTCTATAAGTCTGGATCAGGGCCGCCCCTGTCTGATGTCCAGCATTTATGCTATGTATGTAAATATTAAGTATGTGGCAAGGCGAGATGCAACACGTACAGCCTGTTGTATCGGTTGCCGACCTACTGTCGTTCCAAGTGTTGGATCACGAGATTTCCTCATGGCAGTGAATTTCACTATGAGTTTGTGAGGTACGTCAAAGGGTCACAGAGAGCCGGCTATTCGAAAGGTTCTGTAGAGGAAAATATCTTGGTCCCAATCACACCTCCAAAAAGCAAAACAAAACAGTAACGGAGGAGAAGGTCAAGACCTTGTTTGATATCAGACCGTTTTGAATGGAGTGGAAAGAAGTGATGCTCTAATTAGCCCTGCCTTTCATTACTACAACAAAGACGTTTGTTTTGTTAAACTACCCAGAGCTGAAGTTGGAACAAACGAAGGGTAAGAAACTTTGTGCCTGCCCTTCACAAAATTTTGTAATTATAGAATGAGAATGACCATCATTTAGTTGCAACAGTTGAGAAATTTTTTGACATAGTAGAGCCGCGTGTGCATTCAACTGAAAATGGACATGTAGACTACAAGAAAATGCTTGCAGAGATATGGAAGTATAGTGAATTATGTATGCTATCATATTCTCAAGCATCACAAAAATTTATAGCCACTAGCCATACGTTGTGGAGATGGGTGATACCAGTACTCTGTACTGAACAAGTAGTCCGGTTCCCAAGTTTGTAGTAATGCCAAGTTGTGAAGGACAAGTCAGGCTGGATATTAGCTGATATTTTTACAAGAGACCAAACCTTTGTGGTCCCCATCGACCTATCAATTTATGGAGCCCACCTATCAATTTTCTGATATATTAGTTTGCAAAAAGATTGTGACACTGTAATAGAACAGTGATTTGTTCTAATAGAGCAGTCAGTAAGTGATCTTAGAAGGAATCTGTAGGGGCATGCCTCCAGACCCCCTAGTAAGACCATGTGTGTATTTTGTACATGGTACTCAGCTTTACAACTACCTGGAACAGACCCACTGCTATGGGCTTGATTTCTTCACTGTTCAACGTTGCTTGGTACCTTAATTTGGCATACTGCAGTACGTATAATGAGAACATCATGGACCTACTTGAGTCTTCCTTTATGTATCTTTGCTGACAGCGGAAGGTGTTGATTTGTGGTAGCTAGCACCATGCATATAATGGCTTCCCTAAAAAATTATTTTAATTATGCACCTATTAATTGCTTCAGCAATCAGTTCGATATACATCATCATGCACATTGTGTCATTTGTACCATTAAGTAAACATGTACATGTTTGTTCATGTTGTGGTAAAATGTATCTATATTAGTTTAAATAACTTCTTGATGAATAGTTGGATTTCTTGGTGAACCAGCAAATTTCTTTTCATCGTCTGTTGTATTATACCAACGAGTTATGATGTGTCACATGAATTACAATGTTTGTTTATTTAGAATCATTGGATGACTATTGTCAATCTTGTGGAATGATTAGTTTGGATGATGATACAACTGACATGGTGAGGTCTAGTTATGCATACAAATTAATGTATGGATTGCATAGGTCAGGTGTAATAGTTGCTCATGGGGGTACCATGAACGGTGTTTAGGAAGACATATGGTTATAGCCAGGCAAGATGAAAATGGATACAACTTTTCTGGGTCTTGCTGTTCATCAAATGGATTTGTAACTCATGTATTAGAGCATACTAAGTTATATGTGTAACACAGCATACCTGATTCCAAACACTATATGTTTGCACTAATAACTGTATCACACAGAGGTGACATTATATTATGTAGCTAACCACATGTTGTGGGGTTACATCTAGATGCATGGGATAATGTGAGAGTGAAACTAACTATGTGTACCATTTAAGGCTGGACATTAAAGATATGATGCTGGACTTGAGTTACAATGTACCAAACCTTATGTGTTGATATGCATTTCATTACTGGTGCAGCATGTGCAGTGTTTGCATGTGCTGGACAACTGCTAGGAGAAGTAAAACATGCAGACTGGACTGTGCCCATCAATATCAGCTGATCAATACGAATGGCTTAGCCTACCACAAATGCTGTAGTATACGCAGTGCAACACTGAGAAAAAAAGACAGTGCACCTTATCCAGGCCAGCTGCAGAGTACGCAAAGGAACCTTGGAGGGAGAGATAGTCGGGTAGAATGCGTCTGTATCCATGTCCCTTCAGCTATAGTTAAAGGGGAAAAGAAGCCTGTCATTCCTCCCTGTGATACGTACTTGAAGCGGCCAAGAACGTAATGGCGGTACCCAGTTCATAAAATGCGCAGCTCTTACGGTAGTTCACAAATTGCACAACAATTTATAAATTGTTGCGCATTTTATGAATTCACAAAATGCGCAGCACAATTTATAAACTGCACAAATTCAGATTGCGCCTAACAAATATATATATATATATATAATGCAAGCATAATCAAAACACCCAAAGAATATATAGGTGAGAATTATGGGAAATTCCTGAAAACATTTTGGGCAAAATTTTGAGCATATTTTGACTCAGGCCTACATTTGTATATATTTCCTGTACTTTGTGTGTTGTGTGCATACCGGTATGATGATGTACATGTGCACTGCAGGCTGCAGCAGAGACAAGGTTGCTTGCATGGTACAGTAAACTGCAGCTGCTATTATCATACTAAATACCTTCCCAAGTAATACAGCAGACTAACTTCTTTGACATTAAAAATTACACTGAGCATTGTACATAATATTACAGCTGTTTTTATAGCACTACATTATGTCATTGTTTAATTAGTATGCAGTTTGGTAAGTTCTAGAACATTCTTCTCATCATGTGTATTACCCATGTTTCTATGAGTCTCTATTATAGGGTTCCATAAGCCCTCCTTTTTAGAAGTGTTGATTTTTGCTGCTGACAAGTTTTTCTTAAAATTCATTACATAAAACCAAAACCAGTTTGTCAGTCAAAACACTTATTGCAAAATTTTGTTAAAGTAGCGAACACTCATTTTTTCCCTTGTTACTGCAAAATCACTTGAAACTTCTACTCCAGTATCAGAACCAGCATCTTCATATGCAGTATAAGCATTTCTAAAATAATTATATTGTTTTAATATTTTGCATCAACCACAGCTATAGTTCTAAAAGCTTTGGTTGTGCCTGTAACTATAACACAACAGCAAAACATGGCTGAAGAGATTATTTACTATTACCACTAGGTAGCTAGTATAATTATTTATAACCATGTTTCAATGTGGAACCCCCACCTCCTATTTTAAAATTTAACCTGATGATAACCAAATCTCAATGTGTCTCATTGCCACTACATATCCTGTTTGTTATTAACAACTAAGTTCACTAATGCTTATGATTACATGAAAAAAGGCAGCTTGGGTTAATGAAACTCAAAATTGTACAAAATAATGAAGAATTAAGCAGTTGTTTATTTATTAAGACTAATGTCAAAAACATAATGTAATACTAAAGTGCAGTATATATATGGAGCTGCTTCATTTGTTGGTATGAGGTAAAACATCTGGCTTAAACTTAGTAGCTGTGCCACTTTGTTTTCCCTGGCTTTCAACATGTTGGACTTCAAATATTGATACCATCTTATCAAAACCCTTCTCCTTGGATGATGATGCTTTTGTTTCATGCTTTTCAGGTAATGCTTCTTTAACCTCAGAATTTTGCTCAAAAAATGACTCTTTTTCACATCCAACGTCTTGTTCTTCAATTATTGATTCTTCTAATCTGTTAAAGGTTGTAAGCTTTACAGATTTCTCTTCATCAAACACACAGTCTTCTGCATATTGTACAACAGACAGAGCTAATTGTTGCATTACAAATGCATGGCATGTAGTAAATACATACCTACTGGAGTTTCTGAAACTTCTTTGGATGGTGTTGTGTTTAAGTAATCAGCACCACTTGTGCTACTTCCCAAAGATATTTTCTTACCATGAAGATCAAAGTTACTTTGTGAAGCTACAGAAACAACATAGAATGATCTGTTGATGTATTGCATGCACATATATGCATATTTATGTACTGAAGTGTGATATGTTTAGGCTGTTTTTTTTTTTTTTTGTCAATGTTCTCTCATACCATAGGGCAAGAAATTTTTGTGGGGATACAATATTTTGTGGATTTCGCAGGCGTCTTACCTACGAAAAGTAAATATTTTGTAGTTCCTGTATAAGTTGTATGGAGATCGATGTCTAAACCATGAAAATTTGTTCCACGAAAATTACTGATTTTACCACATTCTAGCAATGCATGAAAATTTAATACCACAAAAACTTCTTGCCCTATGGTAGGAAGGTGCAAACCTTCATTATCCCTACTGTACAGTACTACCGTACTATATGTTAAGATTACAGGTTCCCAAATTAATGCACTTAATATAATTGTACATGTACGTAACTGGCTCTGAAAAAAAAAAAGAGTTTTATTACCTGTGACAGTAGGTTTGATTTCAGACATGAATACAATTTACTGTACATTGTCAAAATCAAGAGTTAGGCAGTCTACTTTTGCTGGTTGCTTATTCAGTTATTCTAGACCCAGTATGAGCTGTCTGAGGTATTGATGGAGCTCTGGGCAACCTAAGAATGACTTGAGATCTGGCTGTATAGCTCCATGATCTTCATTTGTACTGTATTTGTCTCACAGTTTTAAGAACTTATAACCCTATAACTTAGCCAAAAAGTAACCCCCCCACCCACCTCCCCTGTTGGAGCTCTCTTGATACATTCAACTTTACTAAAAATGATCTAGAATAGCAGAAAAGTTACAGTGGATGCTCTAGAGTGCAAGGAATTGTTGTATATAAAACATGTGAAAATGTGGAACACGTAATCTCAATCATTGGCAAGCTATGAAATAAAGCTGGCATTTTAAATTTAATACTTGCAAAAGAGGTGATAAGACTGCATGGTTTTCCCAAAGACTGTTACTCCACTATGTAGGTCTTGGCTTTACATTTGTTACTAAAACTATGAGCTATAATGTGATACTGAACAGATTGTTAAAACATACTTCTTTCCCTTCCCATGCTGCTAGTTCCAATAGAGCTTCCCATAGTACTTGTGCTTCTTCGTCCCTGTAAAGTTCAGTATGCTAAGTACCATGCTCCCATAGATAGGTATATACTTACTGAACGCATTCTGCTATAAATACTGTATATTTGACTGTTTCTCCAAAAGTTGTACCATTCCCTTATTTCTCTAACCACCTAGATAAAATGACATTTAAAAGCTATACCCCACTATATTATTATTGCACAACTCAACATCACCTGTTTGTTTCTTAGAACTTGGAATATAAATATAAAGACACCCTAAAATTAAGTAACGTTACACATGTACTTTAAAATATTTGTTAAAACAATTTATTACCTGCAGAGAATTTAGAATTGCAAATATCCATGCAAATACTACAGTGTCATTATTTACAGCCAGAATGCCAATTATCCACGTCACTCCAAGTAGTGGCAAAAGAAAGAGTGTAGCCTTCAACAAGGGTCTGTGTGCCAATTATGAACAACTAAATGATTAGCATTACTACATACTTTGTTGTGTTTGTATTGTCATTTTCATTCATTCTGTTCCTCCTGCTTGAGTACAAAACTTTTAGAGTAATTCCTAGAAATACGAAATTTATCTGCAAAAGTATATTGTATAATGTTTGTATTAATGTAAAAACTGTCAGTACTATACCAAGATTATAACTGCAATGGGTATGATGAATGCTGCAATAGCTCCGTCATCTGATGTGATCCAGCAACTACAATGTTGGCATTAGAGCAAACTTATTTGGTAACTGTTAACACTTACTAATCATCATTCCCATAGTGTTCATTAGCTATTCCAGCTGATATTGCAACTATTGGAATTGCTGGACCTAGAGAAATGGTATTTAAAAGATCTTCAATAAGCATTATATTACTTTATATCAATGCTTACCCCAGCCCAAGAAAAAGAAGAAACGTCGATTGTTCAGCTTATTACCAAACACAGTCACCAACAACATGTACAACATTACTCCTTCACATAACATCCAACAAAATGCAGATGTGAAAAAATACTGTAAAAGTACTGCTACCAGTACACAGGAGGCCTATGCAAAAGAAAAGCAAAACAGCTTAACACAGTTGGTCAACCCTATCTGTTCAGCACAATCATACAGTACGGTAGTATCATACAGTACGGTAGTACTGTATATTAGGGATCATGGAGATTTGGGTTTTCCTAGCCAAAAAATTCACCCAATAACCAGCTTCACAACTCCATCCTGGTACCTTGGCAGTATTGGTTAGGTATAACCAAGCCCAAAAGTGCCTTCAGTATGATCCCAATAAATTGTTACGATATTTTAAAAATATATATATTCAATGGAATTTTTACTGACTAACTGCCTGCCTGCCTGCCTGCCTGCCTGCCTGCCTGCCTGCCTGCCTGCCTGCCTGCCTGCCTGCCTGATACCTTCAGGCAAGCGTAACTCGATAACGACTAAGGATATTGGCTTGATTTTTTCACTGCTCGACATTGCTTTGTCCTGAGACGTCCCTTTTGGCAAACCGCAGTATGTCCAATGTACACATCATGAACTTACCTTTGTCCTCCTTTGCGTTCCATTTCTTTTTGTTGACAGCTCGAGGTGTCAATTCGCGGTAGTGGGATGCATGGCTTCCCTACAGTACATTTCGGAAATCGTCTGTATTTTCCATGGTGACTGGATTGATTGCAGAGACGATTCTGACACTGTACTTCGTTTGTAACGCTGTGTAACGGGCTGAAAATAGCTGAAAACGAAACGTAATGGTGACTGCACTTTTGAGACAGTAATTAACAGTTAGGGGCACGCGAATCGTCATATTTTCATGGTGACTGGATTGTTGCAGAGGCACTTCTTCTACTGTTTTTCATCTGTAGTGCTGTGTAATGGACTGAACATAGCTAAGCGAAGCGTAATGGCCATGCACTTTCGAAGCAGTATTTGATAGCTGGGGCATGTGCTGTTCAGACGAAAACATTAATTCTGGTGCCATCCTTTCTTTTGATGCAGTATGCGTGGGTTCACCAGTCATAATAATGTTACAAAAAAGTAAACAAACAAGTTTAAGGAAAAATTAGGAATTTTAAGGATCATAGAAAAAAGTAGGGAAACAAGGGAGGTCGCCTACACCTGCAGATATACTAGTGAACATTTAATCCCTAATTCAGTCTTGAACTTAAAATTCCTTAAACTTGTTATAATCAATAC
This sequence comes from Dysidea avara, assembly GCF_963678975.1. NCBI lineage: Eukaryota > Metazoa > Porifera > Demospongiae > Dictyoceratida > Dysideidae > Dysidea > Dysidea avara. The sequence goes on from NC_089274.1 coordinate 38,683,791, forward strand.
ATACCATACAGACATTACTATAGTTGACCTGGTCTTCTTAAAAAAAACATATCAAAGAATGTTCACTTCCAATGTGGTTTTTGTACTGGTACATGCATGTTTATATCAAAAACATGTTTGCATACCTCATACTAAATGTATGAAATATGTGATTGAAAAGCCCCACACTGTATTGTTCTTGCTCATATCAAATACTACTTTGTAAAACAATTCCAGTATTAAGGCAATACTAACTACTATGGCAGCTGACTCATGTTAGTTGTGTATCACAAGTATTTTTATATAGGAAAAAACAAGGGTCAGGTGAACACAAACTTAAACTCATCAACTCATTTTAGTTACATTCCAGTACACAGAAAGATTAAAGGAGAACAGTAGGTGCAATCACCAGGTAATAATAACTTAGTTATCACCCAGATGAATTTTTATTTATTTAAGCTATGCATAAGCCACTATGATCGTGAAGCTAACATTACTGTTGACTAAGAACATGTCATAGGTGGTACTGTATTATACAGTACAGTAATACTGAGTACAGTAGTACTGTATATTAGGGATCATGGAGGTTAGCACCTTTTCACAAAATAATATTGTTACCAGAAATCAGTCTCACAATATTAGCTTCATGGTGCCTTGGCAGTATTGGTTAGGTAGAATTAAGCCCAAAAATGCCTCCAGAACAGCCAAAAATGCTTCAGGTTGTTACAGAATTTTAAATTATTTATTCAGTAGAATTTTCTGGTGACTGACTGACTGACTGACTGACTGACTGACTGACTGACTGACTGACTGACTGACTGACTGACTGACTGACTGACTGACTGACTGACTGACTGACTGACTGACTGACTGACTGACTGACTGACTGACTGACTGACTGACTGACTAATGCTTTCAGACAAGCATGACTCGATGACAGCTAATGCTACAGACTTGACGTTTTTCGACATTGCTTCAAACTGACAGGTGCCTTTTGGACTTGCCTTTTGGACTTACCTTTGTCCAGTTTTGTGTCCCATTTGTTTTTGCTGACAGCCCAAGGTGTCGATTCATGGTAGTATAATTAAGCTTCCCTACATTCATAAATGGGAATCATCCGTATTTTCTGTGGTGACTGGATTGATTGCAGAGATGCGTCTCCTACTGTTCTTCATTTTAATTGCTGTGTAACGGGCTGAACATAGCTGAAAGTGAAGCACTTCACTTAAGTGATAGTTGGGGTATGCAAATTGTTCATACTTTCATAATGACTGGAATGATTGCAAAGTCATTTCTCCTATTGTTCTTTGTTTGTATCACTGTGTCATAGGGCTGAACATAGCTGAAAGCGAAGCATAATGGCCACTTCACTTTTGAATCAGTAATTGGTAGTTGGGACACATGTCCAGGCGAAACATTAACTCTGGTGCCATTTTTTCTTCTAATGTGGTATGTGCAGGTTCACCAGTCATAATAATGCTACAAAAAAATAAACATCCAAGTATAAAAAAACCAGAAATTTTAAGTTTGGTTAAGAAAAAAGGTAGGGAAACAAGGGAGGTTGCCTACACCTGAAAGGCTGAGACAGCAGTGCTGTGAAAGAACAGTGTGGCTTCAAATAACATACCTGGAAAAGAAATGGTTGCAATGGCTGTATAGCCTAACTATTTTGAGGGGAAAATTTTTGCTTTTTCGAGGACTTTGGGGTTACCGGTGAAAATTTTATCAAACTTTAGACCTCCATATAAAAAATTACATATGGGATCATTTGCAAATCTGCGAAAAATTTATTTTTACACTGCTCAGCCTCGAAAATATTATCCCTTGAAATAATTATAAATGCACAATGAACACTGGACAACTTTTAAAACATTTTTGTGCACTTTTTACCATTTTATTACAACCCCACAGTTTTACACTTACCTTGTAAATATGCAGCTATATTACCCTGATATTTTTATACCACCAAAAGGCATTTTGTGATGGTTACCCTAGTTTTCAAGTTATTTCAATAAGCAATTTATGCTGTAGCTTTACAAAAGAACAATCATTTATATGTATGTAAATAAAAGTCCATATATAGCACTGTGATCATTTATCAGATTTGTAGCACACTTGATTTGTGAATTCACCTCTATACGTTCCTTATCTGTGTCAAAGATCAAGTTAAGCATTTGCATTTTATAGCATTTTTTTGCAAAGTGTGCAAATAAAAGAAAAATAAAATCTTGGCCCAATAAACCCCCAAACTGTGGCCACCCATATCTTGGATGGCACAATTTTGATCAAATTTGGTATGTGACCAGGTAAGCAATTGGTGTGCTTTTGAGAATTGTAAAAGTCATCAAAGTTTTGTTCAGGACATACCCTCCAAACTCACTAGAATAGCATGCATACTGATTATCTAAGGTGCTTCACACCCACTCATCCCTCCTAGAGCATCTAAAGCATGGCTTCTTATTGACATGTAATGTAGCACGTCACGGTGCATGAAACATAACCTAAAGAGGTATCTTATATGGCTTGGGCCAGATTTGTGCACAACAAATATGGGTGATTCTGTTAGATAATCATTTCATCTGCATGTACACTGTCATAATGACAAAATTATGTAATTGTATGATACTGATGACACTAAAGGACAAGATACATTGAGCTCAAACATGTTGATTGCTCTGTAACACACATTACTTGTGCAAGCTTCAAAATAAGGAGTAAACATGTAACATCACAGTTTCTTAATCTGTATAAAGGAGTAAATATCTATGGTGTATTGGACCACTCAAAAATGAAAACAATAACCCAAACCCACAATCAGTTCAAATAAGGTTATAAACACAAAACTAGTATCCACGGGTCCAAACACATGTCACATATTGAATTGCACAACAACCTTTGCCAGATCCAATTCATTGCAGAATGTCTTACCTTATATGTACTTCTGTTGCATACAAAACAAGATTAATAATATTTATACCACAGGAAAGAGTGCCTTGTTTGATATAATAATTATACACATGAGCCCAAGGGCAAGTGCATATGTATCAGGAAAGCATGAGTAGCTACATATACTTGTGGTATAATTTATTTTGTGCCAATTACTTACACATGTGGGAAACTGTAATTGACATGCTTCACTGTATTTACATTGGGCCATGTGAATTTTGATAGTGGATATAGATAATGACAAATAGGAATAATGACAGGAATAACGAAAGGTCGCTACTGCATTTAGGATTCTAATGTACACCACCGTGTAACAATACAAACATATAAAAATCCTATTGTGGGTTTATACAGTTAGCAAATAAATACAAGACATCAAAAAATAGCTCCATTTTAAACAAATAACTTTTTAAATACTATTAAAAACGTAATCCCACAATCAATTTCAAGAAGTGTGACTATACTATAGCAGAGGGAGATAGCAAAGGACATCAAAGAAATTGATGATTTCTTGGAACATGATACACCCTCTATATGCACACCCTACTGTGCAATATCAAGATAATAATATGCTCTGCCTTTATCACAGTTACAAGTGCTATAACCATGTTAACATTCCAGAACCAGTGCATACTCTGGCTTTTCCTCTTCATCTAAGGTATGGAAGTGGTACATAAAACATAAATAAAATAAATACTAAATATACACAGAAACTTCAAAATTGCAAGATTACTTCCCTTGTGCTAAAGTACTCAGCAATTACACAAGATTTAATTTACCATGAAGATAACATAAAGGGTATGATGTGCTTTATGCAGTACCTTTACACAAACTACTCACCCGGTAATCTGTAGCAGTTTCTATTCCAGCAACAAATACTATCAGACCCGAAGCAAGTGCAATGCATAGATTAAGGTGGATGAAGATGCGGTTGATTTTATCCTTTGTTCTATATATCAAGACACACGGTAGTGTGTCGTGCGGCCCAAGAAGCCGGCGCGCCACACCGTGAGTATATTGACAGGAAGAACGAAAACGTCATTTTCACAACTTTGTATCTCGGTGATCACTTATCTGATTGGAACCAAATTTGCTACACAGTTGTCCGCCAGCCAAGGGAGTCTACATTCCAAATTTGAAGGAAATCTCTCCAGCCATTTCCGAGATACGAGCTGCCAAAGTTTCGTTTTTTTTCTTCGTTTTTTTTTTTCTTCTTCTTCTTCGTCTTTTCGCACACTTGCAAAAATTGCTATAACAAGCAAACGCGTACTCCGATCGCCTTGAAATTTGGCACACAGAAAGGGAGTCCAAAGGCGAATCCTAGCATCAAATTTGGTACAAATCCGATGAATGGTTCAGGAGTTATTACCGATTATTCACGTAAAACAAGATCGATTTGTCGTCACGCCTACAGGGTAAACCGCTTCATGGAATGAGTTGAAAATTGCTATGTAGATGGAGTAACCATCGTAGGAGTGCCTTTTGGTGGTTTGAAAGGAATCGAGATAAAGACCACGGAGATATGACACAAAACCCAACCTGTGTCACAATTACGCGATCGATTTTTATGAATAAAAAAGTATTAGTTTTCACGCCTACTAGGCAAACCGCTTAGAGCAATGAGCTGAAAATCGGTGTATAGCTGGAATAATCTTGATAGAAAGTCCTTGCAGTAGTACAGAAGAATCGGATTACAAACCACTGAGTTATGATTCGAAAGCCAACTCCGTGTAGCAAATGCGAGATCGAGATACTCTAATAGAACAGTCACCCTAATAGAGCATTTGGCTAATTTATTTACTCCATTATAGAATTTTATTACATCACAAGTTATTCTGTAGGGAGTTCAGCTGCAAACAGTTAATCTTATAGACAGTTCAGCAAGAAGACAGTCACCATGTGGAGAGTTAAGCAAATATACCACTATAGAGATTCAGAACATTACAAGTCACACTGAAGAAAGTTCAGCTATAAACAAGTCATGCACTGTGTAGAAAATTCAGCTACAATTAAGTCACTCTCTAGAGAATTCAGTTACACAGAATTCAGCTACACACAAGTCACTGTGGAGAGTGTTCAGCTACAAACAAATTACCCTTTAGAGTGATCAGCTACAAACAAAACACTTTGCAGGGTGTTCAACTGCAACAAATCAATTACCTTTAGAGCGATCAGCAATGAACAAATCAACAAAAATCTACCTGTAGAGAGATCAGCTAGAAACAAATCACCCTGAAGAGAGTTCAGCTACAAAAAATCACCCTGTAGAGACATCAGCTAGAAACTAGACACAATGTAAGGAGTTCAGCTACAAGCAATCACCCTCTAGAGAGTTCAGCTAAAACAAATCAACCTGCAGAGAGATCAACTATAAACAAATCACCTTATAGAGAGTTCAGCTACAAACAAATTACCCTATAGAGAGATCGGCTACAAACAAATCAACCTGCAGAGAGGTCAGCTACACACAAATCAACTTGTAGAGAGATCAATTACAAACAAATCACCCTGTAGAGAGATCAGCTAGAAACTACACACAATGTAAGGAGTTCAGCTACAAATAAATCACCTTATAGAGAGTTCAGCTACAAACAAATCACTCTGTAGAGAGATCAGCTAGAAACTGGACACAATGTAAGGAGTTCAGCTACAAGCAAATCACCCTTTAGTGAGTTCAGCTACAAACAAATCAACCTGCAGTGAGATCACCCACAAAAACGCACTTGTACAGAGTTCAGTTACAAACAAATCACCCTGTAGAGAGATCAGCTAGAAACTGGACACAATGTAAGGAGTTCAGCTACAAGTAAATCACCCTGTAGAGAGATCGGCTACAAACAAATCAACCAGTAGAAAGATCAGCTACACACAAATCAACTTGTAGAGAGATCAGCTACAAACAAATTACCCTGTAGAGAGATCGGCTGACAAATTAATCAACCTGCAGAGAGATCAGCTACACACAAATCAACTTGTAGAGAGATCAGCTACAAACAAATCAACTTGTAGAGAGATCAGCTACAAACAAATCACTCTGTAGAGAGATCAGCTAGAAACTGGACACAATGTAAGGAATTCAGCTACAAGCAAATCACCCTTTAGTGAGTTCAGCTACAAACAAATCAACCTGCAGTGAGATCACCCACAAAAACGCACTTGTACAGAGTTCAGTTACAAACAAATCACCCTGTAGAGAGATCAGCTAGAAACTGGACACAATGTAAGGAGTTCAGCTACAAGTAAATCACCCTGTAGAGAGATCGGCTACAAACAAATCAACCAGTAGAAAGATCAGCTACACACAAATCAACTTGTAGAGAGATCAGCTACAAACAAATTACCCTGTAGAGAGATCGGCTGACAAATTAATCAACCTGCAGAGAGATCAGCTACACACAAATCAACTTGTAGAGAGATCAGCTACAAACAAATCACCCTGTAGAGAGATCAGCTAGAAACTAGATACAATGCAAGGAGTTCAGCTACAAGCAAAATCACCCTTTAGTGAGTTCAGCTACAAACAAATCAACCTGCAGTGAGATCACCCACAAAAACGCACTTGTACAGAGTTCAGTTACAAACAAATCACCCTGTAGAGAGATCAGGTAGAAGAATTCACCTTGTAGAGAGTTCATTTACAAAGAAACCATCATATAGAGAGTTCAGCTACAAAGAAATTACCCTGTAGAGAGTTCAGCTACAAGAAGTCACCTTGTAAAGAGTTTAGCTACAAAGAAACCATCATGTACAGAGTTCAGCTACAAAGAAACCACCTGTACAGAATTCAACTACAAACAAATCACCCTGTATAGAGATCAGCTAGAAGAAGTTACCTTGTAGATAGTTCAGCTACAACAATTCACCCTGTAGAAAGATCAGCTAGAAGAAGTCACCTTGTAGAGTGTTCAGTTACAAAGAAACCATCATGTAGAGAGTTCAGCTGCAAACAAATCACTCTGTAGACAGTTCAGCAACAAAGAAACCGCCATGTAGAGAGTTCAGCCTCATACAAACCACCTTGTAGAGAATTCAACTACAACAAATCACCCTGTAGAGAAGAAGTTACCTTGTAGAGAGTTCAGCTACAAAGAAACCACCATGTAGAGAGTTTAATTGCAAACAATTCACCTGTAGAGAGTTCAGCTAGAAACAAATCACCCCGTAGAGAGATCAACTGGACGAAGTCACCTTGTAGAGAGTTCAGCTACAAAGAAACCATCATGTAGAGAGTTCAGCTGCAAACAAATCACCCTGCAGAGAGTTCAGCTACAAACAAATCACCCTGTAGAGAGTTCAGCTAGACGAAGTCACCTTATAGAGAGTTCAGCTACAAAGAAACCATCATGTAGAGAGTTCGGCTATAAAGACACCACCATGTAGAGAGTTTAGCTGCAAACAAATCACCTGTTACAGAGAGTTCAGCTACAAAAAAACCATCCTGTATATAGTTCAGCTACATTTCAAGTCACCCAGTAGAGAGATCAGCTGCAAAAAAAATCCTGTGGGGAATAATGAGCATGTAATAAATATATGTATATAATTTGTATAATTACTAATAAAATCAAAAATAATTGAAGTACTAAAATTCTTCTTTAAGTTATTTTCTTCTTCCTGTGGTAAAGAAAAAAACACATGGGTTAAAAAAGCCCCAAAGCCAGCCATAGGCCAACTTTGCAGTATACAAATACAAAAAGAAGTGATATCTAATCAAAAACAGCCAAGCTGTAAAAAATAGGTGCGGCCCCCATAAAGGCCATGGTGAAAAAAGATGTGAAATCCAAAGTGGCGGCCAAGAAATGGCTGTATGGTGGAGTGTGAGGATGGGTATGACAGATCAGGAAATACCAACCAATATAACTGTGATCTAGATGGTATGGGAGGAGTAACATGGATGTTCGATGGTAGAGAAGTGTCTTGTTCTCCAGGTATGTAAGAGTGCTCAATATGATATTTCCATATTAATGTTACTCATGCACATTGCAGTCCAATGTTCCAGTCTCAGTGATCCAGAGAATGGTAATGTGACTTGTTTCTCTACCACAAGTATCTTCCAGAACACATGTACTTATTATTGTAATCGTGGTTATCAGTTGAATGGTAACAGACAACCAAGTTGTACTGCTGATGGGACATGGAGTAGTGAGCCAGTGACTTGTACCATCTTAACATGTAATGATCCAGAAATGGAGATAACAAACAGCCAATCAGTTGGTGTTTGTAATATGACTTATGGTTCAAGGTGTTCACTGAATTGTTCAAGTGGTTTCACTACTAGAGGTGATGGGGCACATGTGTGTGATGATGTGAATGGTGTAGCTACTTGGACTAGTATTGGAGGAAAGTTTCGTTGTGTAGCTGGTGAGTTCAGTAAGTAAATCAGTAACTTAATTGAAATTAATTAACCAAACCAGATGGTGGAGGGGGATCAGATGGTGCTGCTATTGGTGGAGCAATTGGAGGAGTCATATTTGTTGTAGCTATCATTATAGTGGTGCTACTTGTAATTGTCTTTGTAAGAAAAGCACAGAAAAAAAAAGAGAGATATTTTGTTGGAGCTGAGAGTTCACACTCTACATCTGAAGGTAGTTAGATAGTTTATCCTAATATATATGTGTGACCCAGTCTGAGAAAATCGGTCTTATCGCCCATGTCAGCAGATTCGATTTTTCACCCAGGACACAAAGCTACATGAATAAACTATCTAGCTAATTCCACAATCAAAATCAGCTAGACTTGAGTGGTCTGGTTTTTCTGGCTGCTTTTCCCAAGCCCAGTGGCAATCTGTAAATGCGGTGTGGGGCCTTAGTGGAGCTCTGGTCAGCCTGGGGATGACTGTGTGTGGCTGTACAGCTCTGTGGTGTTGAATAAGTACCTCTGCTGTGAATGTCCTTTCATTTTAGCCAATTTTGATACCTGAATGGCCCAAAACGTGGCCTAATTCATCCCTACGCCTTCCTTTTCAATTTTTTAATACTATCGTTCTTGCCTTCCAGCCCCCCCCCCCCCCACCTCCCACCCCTTTTGCAGCTCGCCTGATACAGTCAACCTTGGTTTGAAAACTATCTAAAATGGCGGGAAACTTAGTTGTTGGCTAAAACTATCTAAAATGGCGGGAAACTTAGTTGTTGGCTACTTGCACAGACGTGTGAAAATTTGGTACACATATAGCTTCAACCATTGGCGAGCTAAAACACACTAAATACTTAAAACCGGTGTTTCTTGATACTTTTAAATAGGCGATAAGACCGGTTTTCCCAGACTGGGTCACATAGTTTCTATGTATGTAACAAGAATTTGTTAGAATAGTAATCTAATGAATACAACATTGTTTACACATTCACCTATACATAACTATTGCAGAGTGTTTTATGCACTAACACAGTATGTAAATACATACTTTGTATCCACTATATGTAGTTTTGCACATTTATAAGAGTGCTACACCAAAATATGGCTCAGAAAAAGTGGGTGAGGCCAGGAACAAATGTAGCACACGGGTGAGAGAAAACATAACATGCAGTAAAGCCAATATGTATAGTAGAATGCTTAAGTGTTATATTTTTATGTTGCACAAGTGTAGTGGTGCTTTAGCTGGATTATTGCACAAAGCTAGCTGCTGTGAAGGGTGCATGAGAGTGAGTGGCTTACTGCACATGTGCAAAGATTCAGCCAGTGATGGTGTGATGGAATGGCTATCGGTTTTAGTGGGTGTGAGTGCAGTTATTGAGTGTATTTCTGTAGGGAGGAAAACTGGAAAAGGCAATAACTGTGACTGAAAGTGAATAAAGATTTATTACGTTTCACTTGGCTTTAGATTTTAAAAGATGGACCTTGTAGTGTTGCTTAATGCCAACTTATTGTTGCCTTTGTTATAAATGCAAGCCTAGGATACTCTTATTTGGATTAATTCATTTACCCATGTTGTGTCTCATGTATTTGCCAAATTAACATTCCATCTGATAATTTTTAAAATGGGTTTATCATTATTGCATTTCTGTGGTGAAACAATTGAGTCTGTTAATCCGTAGCTTGTATACTGTTTGGGTGAGTGTATTGTGTTGGGGTCAAACTAGAAACTACAATAGACACCGCCTTTTGATGTCAGGTGTACAATATGGAATATTAAACATACTCTTGCACTTTTGACCTTCCCATGCACTCAAAGTAAACTGACACTGAGTCAAACCATTACTGCACACACAGGTGCTCTCATAATGCATTCAGCTCAAAAGCAACATATTAACTATATATGTATATATGACAACTAGCTGATTCTGTAAAATCCTAAAATTTTGTCAGCTGTGAGTATATGCACTTTAAATAAATGGACATTTTACAGGTTGCAAGACCAGTAGTACTTTATGTTTTGCTAATGAAGTGTACCAGTCATCCACCGAACCACTACAGGTAACCTCTCAATAATATAATAAGATGGTGTTATTGATGAGTATAATATATGCAGCCAGTTTATGAAGATACAAGTATAGTCATCACTAATGACCAAGCATCCATATCAATTCCTCAGGTATATAGATAGACATAATTTATAATTGACAAGCTTGATACTTACTATATAGCTGGACTATGAGGAGCCTGATCTTTCTGGTAAAGCTTCATTTGTGGACAAAGCCATATCCTCAATGAAGAGACAATATAATGTCACTGTGCCAGCACAATACGAATTGCCATCATCATCCACATGTACAGTAAGGATATATGAAATGGAAGGTCCTGCACCATATGAAATAGCTGAATCAATGGAAGATGAGCAGCAAATTTATGAGACTCCATGTGAGATTGAAGAAGACATTGGTCCAGTATATCTGGAGCCTTCTTCTGATGAGCACAAAATCTATGAAGAATTTGAAGGGAAGAGATTCCGCAAATTATGTCACAGTGAAGTCACGTAAGCAATCATGCTGTACTAGACTCTTGCAAACACAAATACAGTGTGCTTCAACATTTAGAGGGCCATAGCCAGACTTTTATCTGGGTAGGTTCTTTAGAAGAAAAGGTGGACCCTTTTTTGCATGGTATGGTGCAGGAATAGCTACATCAGGGTGTAGTTTTCAACATGCTTTGCATGCTGAGCTTCGCATGCTTTGCATGCTGAGCTTCGCATGCTGAAACTAGGGGTCTGGGGGTATGCCAGCCCAAGGAAAGTTTTGGAAATCAAAAAGGTTGAATTTAGTGGCATTTCAGTCAGTAAAAATAACACAATTAATCTTGTTAGGCAGCAGATTCAACAAGCTCAAGGCCAGCTATATTGATGACATCTAGCAAAGTATCTCTACTGCTACTGTAATTATACCATCCGTGTCTAAATGTATTGGAGTGTCACAGTGAATATGGATGGAAAAGCATGAGCGCTCTCTCAGCAGGGGCAGTGGAGCAGGCCAAAGAGTGCTTTAAGGCAATGAAATTTACACATTGCATGGAGTTGAAGCATGGATGTTATTCATGGTGGTCTGGGGAACTTATGCACATTTTTTTATTTTAATGAAAGCTCTAGTTTAGACAATTTCACTATATTTTTGTAAATAAATTTAGTAGTTAGCTACATGCAGGTTTAAAATGAAATGTGAATGCTCTATTAGAGTGATTGTTCTGTTAGAGTGGTTAACTGCTCTAGAGTATCTTGATCTTTCGTTACAAGCACTGAATAAGCAACCGGAAACACTTCATTTAAAGTACATTCGCGTTCACTTGGACCTTCTTACTGAACTGCCAGTGCCAACACAATAAGATATGAATTTCAAATTTGTACCATTAGGAAGCCCATGAAAATCCACACAAATGAGCACCAAAACCGCCTTGTTGTTTAACAAGAAAAAGAGTTATGAAGCTGTAAAAATTGTGCTGTACATTGCTATTGGACATCCTGTTTGACCGCATAGTGCTGTGTGAATATATTTCAGGTGGTAAACCCAAAGAAGCCAGATCATGTGTTTCCAATGGACAGTTAGTGCATTATGGTTACATAATAACTGTCTACCCACTGGTTGATCTAATTTACAAAGCCTTTGATTTCTACTCAGCTATAAGAAGTCCAAGTGAACGCAAACGTACTATAGCTTGATATTGCTACTTGTTAGTGGTATTTAGTAAATTTTAGCTACAGTAATGGACTTTTGCTACTGAAATTAGGACTTGTATACTAAAATTGTGGAGCTTTTGGCGACCTTTTTGCTAAAATTGTGGACCTTTTTACTGAAATTGTGGACTTTTTCCAAGGGGGTGGTTCTTCAGAAGCCCCTGAACCCCCTGGCTATGGGCCTGATTTAAAATCAATAGATAATCACACATTCTGTTTCCAAAGTGTTGGTAATTTCTGTACACACAAAGTATCTCATATGAGCTTTGAAGAAATTTTGCATAGCTAATTGAGCACTGCATTCAAATTTACATTGTTCTCAACTGATTGAGCTGTCATGCATTATGACCTGTGTGCACATAAACATAACTCATCCTCAAAATCATGCAACAAACTCTTGTTTAGATTAGTTAGAAAATTTTTGCTGAGGTACTTTTGCCTCTTCATGTTATAGAGCCCTCATGGTGTATGATATTGTTATGAAAATTTATTACAGTATTGAACACAATTTAGCCAACAGCTGCAAACATTGCATACTTTATCTGAGGTATTATCAAGACACACGGTAGTGCGTCGTGCGGCCCAAGAAGCCGGCGCGCAACACCCGTAGTATACTGACAGGAAGAAAGAAAACGCAATTTTTGCACCTCCGTAGTTCTGTGCTGCCTTGATGAAACAAGACGATTTTTGCTGTGGACACTCCCTCCACTTTCAGCACTCCACATTCCAAATTAGAGCGAAATCGCTTCACGCGTTCCCGAGATATGCGACTTCAAAAATTGGCTTAGTTTCTTCGTTTTTCTTCATCTTCTTATTTTTCTTCCTCTTTTCGCACACTTACAAAAACTGCTATAAAACGCGAACGCCATATCCGATTTCCTTGAAATTTGGCCAACAGAAGGGGGGTATAAAGGCACATCGTTGTACCAACTTTGGCTAGGATACGATAAACAGGTAAAGAGTTATAATCGATTATTCACGAAAAATAACACCAATATGTTGTCACGCCTACAGGGTAAACCACGTATGGGAAGAAGCTGAAACTCGGTGGGTGAATAGGTTAACTATTGAACCTCAAACCTTTTGTGGTTTGAAAGAAATCGAGCTAAAAACCAGGAAGATACAACGAAAAAACCAACAGTGTGTAACAATTACGCAATCGAGATTAGCTAATAAAAAACGACTACTTGCCACGTCTACCAGATAAACCACTAGGGGGAATGCTTTGAAAATCGCTGTATAGATGGAGTAATCATCTTAGAAAGGCTCTTCAATGGTGTAGAAGAATCAGACTTAAAGCCACGGAGTTATAACACGAAATCCAACTTGGTGCAGCAAGTGCGAGATCGAGATACTCTAATAGAGCAGTCATCCTAATAGAGCAGTCACCCTGAAGAGAATTCAAGAGATCAGCTAGAAACAAGCAACTTGTATAGAGATCAGCTAGAAACAAGTCACCCTGTAGAGAGATCAGCTACAAACAATTCACCCTGTAGAGAGATCAGCTAGAAAAAGTTACCTTATAGGGAGTTCATGCAACTATGGAAAGGGATAGTTCAGCTAGAAGAAATCACCTTGTAGAGTTCAGCTACAAAGAAACTACCATGTAGAGAGTTCAACTACAAACAAATCACCCTGTAGAGAGATCAATAGAAGAAGTTACCTTGTAGAGAGTTCAGCTACAAAGAAACCATCATGTAGAGAGTTTAGCTGCAAACAAATCACCTGTAGAGAGTTCAGCTACAAACAAATCTCTCTGTAGAGAGATCAGCCAGAAAAAGTTTCCTTGTAGAGAGTTCAGCTACAAACAAATCACCCTGTAGAGAGATCAGCTAGAAGAAGTAACTTTGCAGAGAGTTCAGTTACAAAGAAACCATCATGTAGAAAGTTCAGCTACAAACTAGTGACCTTGTAGAGACATTAGCTAAAAGAAGTTACCTTATAGAGAGTTCAGCTACAGAGAAACTATCATGTAGAGAGTTAGGCTGCAAACAAATCACATGTAGAGAGTTCAGCTACAAGCAAATCTCCCTGTAGAGAGATCAGCTAGACGAAGTTTCCTTGTAGATAGTTCAGCTACAAACAAATCACCCTATAGAAAGATCAGCTAGAAGAAATTACCTTGTAGAGAGTTCAGCTACAAAGAAACCATCATGTAGAGAGTTCAGCTGCAAACAAAACACCTGTAGAGAGTCAGCTACAAGCAAATTTCCCTGTAGAGAGATCAGCTAGGAGAAGTTTCCTTGTAGAGAGTTCAGCTACAAACAAATCACCCTGTAGAAAGATCAGCTAGAAGGAGTCACCTTGTAGAGAGTTCAGTTACAAAGAAACTATCATGTAGAGAATTCAGCTACAAACTAGTGACCTTGTAGAGACATCAGCTAAAAGAAATTACCTTGTAGAGAGTTCTGCTACAAAGAAACCACCATGTAGAGAGTTCAGCTGCAAACAAATCACCTGTAGAGAGTTCAGCTACAAACAAATCTCCCTGTAGAGAGATCAGCTAGAAGAAGTTTCCTTGTAGAGAGTTCAGCTACAAACAAATCACCCTGTAGAAAGATCAGCTAGAAGAAGTTACCTTGTGGAGAGTTCAGCTACAAAGAAACCATGTTGTAGAGAGTTCAGCTGCAAACAAATCACCTATAGAACGTTCAGCTACAAACAAATCTCCCTGTAGGGAGCTCAGGTAGAAGAAGTTATCTTGTAGAGAGTTCAGCTACAAAGAAACCATCATGTAGAGAGTTCAGCTGCAAACAAATCACCTGTAGAGAGTTCAGCTACTAACAAATCTCCCTGTAGAGAGATCAGTTAGAAGAAGTTTCCTTGTAGAGAGTTCAACTACAAACAAATGACCCTGTAGAAAGATCAGCTAGAAGAAGTCACCTTGTAGAGAGTTCAGTTACAAAGAAACCACCATATATAGAGAGTTCAGCTACAAACTAGTGACCTTGTACAGACATCAGTTACCTTGTAGAGAGTTCTGCTACAAAGAAACCATCATGTAAAGAGTTCAGCTGCAAACAAATCACCTGTAGAGAGTTCAGCTACAAACAAATCTCCCTGTAGAGAGATCAGCTAGAAGAAGTTTCCTTGTAGAGAGTTCAGCTACAAACAAATCACCCTGTAGAAAGATCAGCTAGAAGTTACTTTGTGGACAGTTCAGTTACAAAGAAACCATCATGTAGAGAATTCAGCTGCAAACAAATAACCTGTAGAGAGTTCAGCTACAAACAAATCTCCCTATAGAGAGATCAGCTAGAAGAAGTTATCTTGTAGAGAGTTCAGCTGCAAAGAAACCATCATGTAGAGAGTTCAGCTGCAAACAAATCACCTGTAGAGAGTTCAGCTACAAACAAATCTCCCTGTAGAGAGATCAGCTAGAAGAAGTTTCTTTGTAGAGGGTTCAGCTACTAACAAATCACCCTATAGAAAGATCAGCTAGAAGGAGTCACCTTGTAGAGAGTTCAGTTACAAAGAAATCATAATGTAGAGAGTTCAGCTACAAACTAGTGATCTTGTAGAGACATCAGCTAAAAGAAATTACCTTGTAGAGAGTTCAGCTACCAAGAAACCATCATGTAGAGAGTTCAGCTGCAAACAAATCACCTGTAGAGAGTTCAGCTACAAACAAATCTCCCTGTAGAGAGATCAGCTAGAAGAAGTTTCCTTGTAGAGAATTCAGCTACAAACAAATCACCCTCTAGAAAGATCAGCTAGAAGAAGTCACCTTGTAGAGAGTTCAGTTACAAAGAAACAATCATGTAGAGAGTTCAGCTGCAAACAAATCACCTGTAGAGAGTTCAGCTACAAACAAATCTCCCTGTAGAAAGATCAGCTAGAAGAAGTTACCTTGTAGAGAGTTCAGCTTCAAAGAAATCAACCTGTAGAAAATTCAGCCACAAACAAATTGCCCTGTAGAAAGATTAGTTAGAAGAAGTTACCTTGTAGAGAGTTCAGCTACAAACAAATCACCCTGTAGAGAGATCAGCTAGAAGAAGTTACCTTGTAGATTATTCAGCTACTAACAATTCACCCTGTAGAGAGGGCATCAAGAAGAAGTCACCTTGTAGAGTGTTCAGTTACAAAGAAACCACCATGGAGAGTTCTGTAATAAAGATATGTATTATATATATAATTTGTACATTTACTGATAAAATCAGAAATATTTAAAATACATCTGCTTCATCTTTTCTTCTTCCTGTGGTAAAGAAAAAAAAGACAGGTTAAAAAAGTCCCAAAGTTTGTGGTATACAAATACAAAAAGAAATGAAATCTAATCCAAAACAGCCAAGCTGTAAAAAAACAGTGCGGCCCTCAAAAAGGCTATGGTGAAAAAAGATGTGAAATCCAAGGTGGCGGCCAAGAAATGGCTGTGATGGTAGGTTAATGGTAAAAATTTTAATAACGGCAATTTAGGTGAATTTTTTGCCAAGACCAAGCAGTACAAAAATTCACCTGAATTGTCGTTATTAAAATTTTTACCATTAACCTACCATCACAGCCATTTCTTGGCCGCCACCTTGGATTTCACATCTTTTTTCGCCATAGCCTTTTTGAGGGCCGCACTGTTTTTTTACAGCTTGGCTGTTTTGGATTAGATTATTTTACTGATAGGTTTTATTAAAAGTGCGTGATCTGTTAGATTACTCAAGCAATGCACTATTTACATAGTTTTTTAAGCCATGAGCAGATTAAGCACATGATGGATTAGTAAAGATGTATTTATACTTCTACACTAGGCTACATGCTTAATATCACGATAATCACAATATCATGGGACTTATTTCACGATAGTCACAATATTAAATGAATTGAATATGTTAATGTTTTCACAGGACAAGTTTATTCAGTCAATCTTTTATGCTTATAACAATGATGTGACAAAGTTGACACTTGTTTTTTATACATCACCACATGTTGCTAGAGAAATATCCTCATATTTTGCAAATATCACATCACTTTTCACGAAATAATTTGTGTTTTTATATCACGATATACTTTTTTTTCTTTATCTTTATCATGAAATGTTTCTATCACAATTATTGCAATATATGATATATCATGGCATCACTAATACAAAGCACCTATTGCCAACTACTACTGACCACACGTTTTTCTACATACAGAATTATCAACTATACTTAATTACTTTATTTATTTATTTACTAAGGCTTTACAGCACAAGTGGTGAAGACACCTGGTCCTACAGCCTGTTTAAAGATGTTATATTAAGCAAGGGCGTATTTAGAGAGGTTTCCTGGGGTTCTGAACTCCCCTCTGAGATTTTAACTTGTGGGTTTGCAGCAGGAACACCAAACTGTCTTAGTTTGGTAGCAAAAATGTAGAGTGAATGGGAACAGGACAGAGTAGTATAGCTATTGTGCATTAGAAAACTTACATTGATTCCTCATAATTATTATTAAGGGAGAACAAGGCCAAGGGTTTGTACTGAGATACTCTAATAGAGCAGTCATGCATATGTATCCTAGTAATGCAGTCTAACTATTCTAATAGAACATTCATTAGAGAATGCAATATGGGTATATAATTATAAGTTAGCAGCTAAATTTGATATGTATATTTGAGTCACTATATTTGCCATAATTGACATTTATGTCTTACAGGGAACAAAGCATGTATTGAAAATAGCTTACTACCCATGAAATCACAGATCTAGTAAATTTTGAAGCATTATAATGTTCAAAATATGTCAGCAACTTAGGGCTGCACCCCCATACCCCTGCATCTCGGCTATAACTCACTACCAAATCTGGAAAGCACGTTAGAGAATTCCTGGATATGCCTTTGTTAATATGCTTGAGTTTGAGAAAGAGAAAAAAACATAATTAAGCTTTAACAGCTTCAATCCTGCAGCCATCTGATTTATGCTCAAACTCCTACAGAAGTCTACCAGGCAATCAGGATGTTTTCTCCCAGCAAATTTGTATCCATAGGAACCCTAGAGAGTGGCTTTATTACCTAAAGTATCCCTGCAAATTAATATCAGTGTATCTGAAAACTCAAGGATGCCCTATCTTGCCATAGATAATAATGAAAAGTTTCAGAGCAATTGCGAGATAGGAACGTGAGATATGTATAACCGCAACTTGATTTATAACTTTTTTATTAGTAAATACCATGTGAAAATAACAAGAACTGCAAGTCTTCAGACTTCATCGACACACTTAGTTGCTTTTGCCAGTTTGTTACACAAGTGAACAGTGTGTACTTGGTATGTGTGCAGCAGCTTAAGGTGGTGGTCAAGCGGATAACAGGAACCTTGGCTATTAGAAATCCAATAACCTATGAAGCCATAATAAATAACATGATTAGCTGTATGAGGGCATGCAGGCATGCCTTGTGCTAGCATAGTCATAATTGTACTGTTAATCCTTGTTGGGTGTAGAGAAAACATTGTAATATATAATCTCTCATCACAAGCTCTTGTAGAATAGAAACCATCTGTGCCATTTGAAATCCACAATGATTATGCAACTCATGCGATTGAGCATGTACTATACCTACTAAGTACAATGGGGTTTTGTAACAGGCCAAAATTTTGAATGCTAGTCATGGATAGGTTATAGCAAATGTTGCCTTGTATAACAATTGCACTCTGGTTAGGTGTTTCACTGTAGAGCTGCTTTATTCAAGCTTGTGAATTTTGTGCCTTCTGTATTACCAATATTGATGATAATACATAGGAACATGAACACTGCTAAGAACCACTGGTTACCAAAAAGAGGGATCGTCAATCATTTATGTATATTCTAAAACCATCTAATGCTAAAGGTGAAATGGTCTTCTTCGCGCAGCAGGAACATAGGTCCATTCCTCCTTGTTGTTAGCTCTAGTAGACTTCCCCTGAACTCTGTGTGGAGAGAGAGATACAGTATTACCAAAAAATTAATACAATTGTAGGTGACTACTTGACCACCACCTTAACGTTAACAATTTGCATTGTTCAAGGAAATTATGAATTCCACTGCTAGAGTAGACTTGGTATTGGACTTTATTATGGCAACTTCTTCAATTAAACACAACTTGGTTAATGATACATTTTAGTGTTATGGTACAAATCTGCAACAGGAAGAACTTGGTCAAATATATTGTATAATTTACCAGTTTATAATTGGTTGCCTATTCTAATTCAAATATATAAATGTGTGGTCTAAATTTAAGGGTTTCTGCGCATCAGGGGCAGTGGAGCAGACCAAAGAGTATAGGGCCCATTTTTGGTAATTAAAATTTTATGGTGGAGTTTGAAGCATACGACAGGCATAGATTCCATTCTGGGGGTCTGGACATGCTCCCTGTAGATTTTAGCTCTGAGATAGTGTTTTAGATTATTTTTACTATGACTATAGACTCCATTATTAGAGTATATAGGTGACCCAGTCTGGGAAAACTGGTCTTATCACCCATGTCAGCAGATTCAATTTTTTCCAAGACCACAAGCCTACATAATAAACTATTTAATTTCACAATCAAAATCAGCTAGACTTGAGTGGTCTGCTTTTGCTGGCTGCTTTTCCCAAGCCCAGTGGCGATCCGTGCATGTGGTGTGGGGCCTTAATGGAGCTCTGGTCAGCCTGGTGATGGCTTTATGTGGCTGTACAGCTCTGTGGTGTTGAACAAAGACCTGTACTATGGATTTCCTTTCAGTTTAGCCAGTATTGAGACTTAATGGCCCATAACTTGGCTTAATTCATCCCTACACCTTCCTTTTCAATTTTTAAAACAGCTCCTTCCAAGCCCCTGCCTTCCTCCCCTTTTGGAATTCACCTGATACATCAACCACAGTTTAAAAATGGCAGGAAACTTAGTTGATGGCTACTTGCATAGTGGATGCTCTGGAACGTAAGGAATTGGTGTAAAACGTGTGAAAATCTGGTACACATAGCTTCAACCATTGGTAAGCTACAACACACTAAAACCGGCATTTTTCAATACTTTTAGATAGGTGATAAGACTAGTCTTCCCAGACTGGGTCATATATCTTGATGTTTTGTTACCAAGCAAAGTGGGGGATGGCCCTCCCTGCTTCTACTGCATGCCTATGTTACCTATGGTTTTTCTTGCTACTGCTGATTTTTAATTTGACCTTCAAATTATCAGATGCCTATCAGTAGCTATGTGAGCATTTCATGCAAATGTCAAGTGTATGTAGCTACTTGGTTTTAGGATCTTAATATATTCTTTTTGTAGTAGCATATTTCATTGATGATCTCTATACTTACTTACAGTGATGGTTAGTGGCTTATCTGACCTAGGCAATTCCAATATAATCTACAATTGCATTTAAATAAATGCCTGTGCTTATTTGTTTGCTTAAGGGATTGATCTAAAGCAAGTAAATGCTAAAAAAAATAGTACACTATCTTTGTCGTTCTTAGATACCCTACTGATGTTGCAAACTTTATAATTTATTTCTATCAATCTATTTCTGGCCAGGAGTTTTGAAGAGTTAGGAACTGGAGAATTTGGAGTGGTTAATCGAGGCATGTGGAAGCCATCCTCCACCAAAGAAGTGGAAGTAGCAATAAAGACTTTGAACTCTGATTCTACTGATAAGGATAGAGTACGATTCCTCCAGGAGGCTGCCATAATGTGCCAGTTTGATCATGAGAATGTGATCAAGCTTCATGGTGTAGTGACTGAGGCTCCTTCCATGATTGTACTGGAGTATATGTCACGTGGAGATTTGAGAAGTCTACTACTTAAACTACAATCTTCGTAAGTGAGCATTGTATATTGTTTGTAACTTTTTAACTATCACTTGTAGTGGCAATACTCATCCAAAGTTACCAATTGTCCTATTAAAATTTTGCCAAGAAGTTGCAGCAGGAATGACCTATCTAAGTGCTAAGCACTTTGTGCACAGAGATTTAGCAGCCAGAAACATACTTGTGTCTGACTTAACTACTTGCAAGGTAACAAATAGTTTAATGCTCTATAAATGAATTTCTGCTTTCATATACTGTAGATTGCTGATTTTGGAATGTCCCGTGATCTGCTGAATGAAAACTACTATGTCACATCAGGGGGGAAGATACCTGTAAAGTGGACAGCTCCTGAAGTATGAAAATTATATTTAACAATGCTTCGTATATTACAATTCGGTACATAGGCACTCTACTATAGAAAGTACTCACTATACAGTGATGTTTGGAGTTATGGCTGTGTGTTGTATGAGATATGGAGTTTGGGACACAAACCTTTTGAGGACATGTCAGCCAATGAAGTATGTATAGCAACACAGTATGTACAGCATGCAGTTAGTAGGTATATTACCATGTCATTAGACAATTGAGAGGATTGATGCTGGACATAGACTTCCACCACCTCCTGGTTGTCCCAGAACAATGTACAGAATAATGATTAAGTGTTGGTAAGTAACATAGACTGTTTTGCCATTGTATTGGAATGTATAATATATTGCATTCACATAGGAATCGTGAGCCAAGGTCAAGGCCACAGTTTGGACAAATAAAAAAGTTATTGGATGGTAGTGGTCGTCATCTGTTAGGATGGTCTGATGAAGACAGAGAGATTGCTGGTGAAGATGCTATGAAGTTGGGAGCTCCCTTGGAGTCTGCTAAAAACCTTTACTATGACTTGCAGATGTTATACAACAAGCAAACTCAATGAGTGATTTTGCATAGCTCAGCAATAGCAATGTGTGGAGTTTGGAAGATATAAAAAAAAAAAAACTACGATATATGTGACTGGATCTATGAAAACCGTTCTTATCGCCCAAGGCAGGAAGTTTGATTTTTTCACACAAACACAAGGCTTAATGAATGCACTATCAAGTTTCACTGCCACAGTCGACCAGAGTAAAGTGGCCTGCTTTTTTTAGAGCACAGTGGCGAGCCGTACGAGTGGTCTGTGGTCTGGATGGAGCCCTGGCCAACCAGGTGATGGCTGTGTGTGGCTGTACAGCTCTGTGGTGTTGGACAATGACCTGTGCTGTAAGGCATTTTAGCCAGCTCTGAGCCCTGAATGGCCTATAACTTGGCCTAATTCATCCCAGCATGTTTCTTTTCAGTTTGTGAGCACCATCTTGCCTGCCTTCCCGGCGGGGCCCCCACCTCCCACCCTTCTGGAGCTCGCCTTCCAGGGCCCCCGCCTCCCTCCCTTCTGGAGCTCGCCTTCCAGGGCCCCCGCCTCCCACCCTTCTGGAGCTCGCTTGATACAGACAACCTCTGTTTAAAAATCTAAAATGGCGGGAAACTTAGCTGTTGACTACATTTTATCAGTGGATGATCAGGAAGGTAAGAAATTGTTGTGAAACGTGTGAAATTTTGGTATGCGTAGCTACCACCATTACAATACACTGAATATTTAAAATCGACATTTCTCGATACTTTTAAATGCCGGGGCGATAAGACCGGTTTTCCCAGAGACAGTCACATATATGTTAAATGTTTCTTTAGGTTGTGCACATAATTTTGCTGTAAGTGCTATTATGAGTATTTTATATCAGCATTCTTGTGATAATAATGGTGATTTTACATTAAAATTGATGCTGGTACATAGTAATTATGATTTTCATGCAATTTGCATTTGGTTCTTCCATCTGTTGTTAATGCATGTATTAACACTAAATAAAGTATAATTACCCCATACAATGGGAGAACAGTTAAAGTGTTCCTATCAACAACAATAACTATGCTAAATACATGTACAGGACTTACTGGCAGGCAGGCCAGCATGGCTGTCTGAGGTCTACCACAGCAAAACTCATGTATGGATACTAAATAATACTGACTGATACTAACTCTGTATTTTTACTCAGTATTGCTCCATCTTGAGACCATTATTCAAATTCTGTAAAAACTTGCACACTAATAGTCTACTACTACTATGACTAGTAATCTAATTTTGCTTCAGGCTAAGTTTTACTTGAAAAATTGTTCCAAGACAGAGTGACACTGCTTAGTTTACTAGAGTGGTGTATCCCCAGTATATGGAACAGTTAATTGTTTGTTATTTTAGTAGTTTTTCAGTAAACCCGTATTCACTGATGTTTTACTGATAGTTTAAAACTTAGTAAAACAATTATGTTCCATATACTTAAAGTTACTGACGTTTTACTATCAGTATAACTGGGTACAACTACAGTAAAGCAACTTAACAAATTAGTAAACTAAGAGCCTTCAAACAGTGTGATGCTGAGTAAAATTCAATAAATACAGAGTTAGTATCAGTCAGTATTATTTAGGATCCATACATGAGTTTTGCTGTGTACTGTATAATATTATTATGGTGAAAATGACTTGGCTCCAGTTATAGTGCAACAAGGCATTAACTTTGCGAAAATTAAAATTTCATATTTTTGATGATCTGCACCACATACTATATTTTTGTACATGATTATATCCTCATGCATATCTTTACCTACTTGTATGCAAGTTATGGCAACAGCCACAATAAATTATGCTAGGATTTGTATATATCTAAGCCAAAACAGCCAAGCTGTAAAAAAAGTGTGGCCCCCAAGGTGAAAAAAGATGTGAAATCCAAGGTGGCGGCCAAGAAATGGCTGTGGTGGTAGGTCAATGGCAAAAATTTTAATTAGGACAATTCAGGTGAATTTGGTGCCGAATCCTAGTGGAGGAAGCAATGCAAATTCACCTGAATTGTCGTAATTAAAATTTTTGCCATTAACCTACCATCACAGTCATTTCTTGGCCACCACCTTGGATTTCACATCTTTTTTCACCTTGGGGGCCGCACTGTTTTTTTTATAGCTTGGCTGCTTTGGTTTAGATATCACTTCTTTTTGTATTGCAAGTCACAAAGCTGGCCATATGGCTTTGATGCTTCCTTTTAACTTGTAAGGAATTGTGGAAGAAAGGAAGTAATTGTGTGTATAGCTTTTGTCTGATGAAATATTTGTATATTTAACATTGAATGATGATTATCACATACTGTAGTTAATAACGTGACTTCTTACATAACTGAACTGTAGCTGAAACTCACATTGTTTGTAGCTGAACTCTTTTCAGGGTGGTTTGTTTCTAGCGGAACTCTCTACAGGATGATTTGTTTCTAGCTGAACTCTCTACAGGGTGATTTGTTTTCAGCTGAACTCTCTACATGGTGATTTCTTTGTAGATGAACTCTCTACAAGGTGACTTGTTCTAGCTGAACTCTCTACAGCAGGCCTTAATTTAATTTTTAAGGTGCCAAGGACAAATGTCCTTACATATTCACAAATGTACAGACATAGCATCAAATTGTACAGACATGCACTTTGTATAGACTGCTGGAATTGGAATAGGGAGTTTCCATTGAAAGTTTTGAGGTTAAACACAACCACATAGCTGCAACATATCACCAGACTGTGGTCATAACAGCTGCTGGTGATAGCAGTACACAAAGGGAGGTGGCATTGGGTTGGGAAAATGTAGGATCTCCTAGCAACTAAGTGACAGTTATTGTTAGCACTACAAACAAACATGTACACATCAGCTTTTATGGTACCACTATTGGTTTTGCAAGGAAATGTGTGTCCGCCCAAAACTAATTATGTGCAGACATTGTGCTATTTGTGCGGATTTTGTCCATTGACCGCACGTTAATTTAAGGCCTGTACAGGGTGGCTGAATTCTCTACAGGGTGATTTGTTTGCAACTGAACTCTCTACAAGATGATTTGTTTCTAGCTGATCTCTCTATAGTGTAACTTGATTGTATCTGAACTCTCTACAGGATGGTTTCTTTGTAGCTGATCTCTCTACAGGGTGACTTGTTTCTAGCTGATCTCTCTACAGGGTGACTTGTTTCTAGCTGGTCTCCGGATGATTTGTTTCTAGTTGATCTCTCTATACGGTGACTTGTTTCTAGCTGAACTCTCTATAGGGTTTTCTGTTTGCAATTGAACTCTCTACAAGATGGTTTCTTTGTAGCTGATCTCTCTACAGGGTGACTTGTTTCTAGCTGATCTCTCTACAGGGTGACTTGTTTCTCTGATCTCTGGATGACTTGTTTCTAGCTGATCTCTCTACACGGTGACTTGTTTCTAGCTGAACTCTCTATAGGGTTATCTGTTTGTAATTGAACTCTCTACAGGATGGTTTCTTTGTAGCTGCTCTCTCTACGGGGTGACTTGTTTCTAGCTGATCTCTCTACAGGGTGAACTTGTTTCTGGCTGAACTCTCTACAGATGATTTGTTTGCAGCTTAATTCTCTACATGGTGGTTTCTTTGTAGCTGAACTCTCTACAAGGTGATTTCTTCTAGCTGATCTCTCTACAGGGTGATCTGTTTGTAGCTGAACTTTCTACAGGGTGATTTGTTTGTAGCTGAACTCTTTATATGATGGTTTCTTTGTAGCTGAACTCTGTACAAGGTAACTTCTTCTAGCTGATGTCTCTATAGGGTGACTTGTTTGTAGCTGAACTATCTGCAGGGTGATTTGTTTGTAGTTGAACTCTCTATACAAGGTGATCCTTCTAGCTGATCTCTCTACAGGATGACTTTTTCTAGCTGAACTCTCTACGGGGTGATATGTTCATAGCTGAACTCTCTACAGGGTGATATGTTTGCAGCTGAACTCTCTACATGGTGGTTTCTTTGTAACTAAACTTTCTATAAGGTGATGTCTTGTAGCTGATCTCTCTACAGGATGACTAATTGTTTCTAGCTGATCTCGCTATAGAGTTATTACTTTCTCTATAGAGTTATAACATGTTTGTATAGCTGAACTCTTTACAGAGTGGTTATTTTGATTGGTTGCTGAACTGTCCAGCTACACAGTGACTTGTTTGTACTATAGAGTGACTTGTTTGTAGCTGAACTCTCTACAGAGTGACTTACTTGTAGCTGAACATTGCATAAAGTAACTTGTTTGTAGCTGATCTAGATGAACTCTCTACTGGGTAGCTTTTTTTGTAGCTGAACCCTCTACGCAGTGAATTGTTTGTAGCTGAATTCTCTACAGAGTGACTTGATGTAGCTGAACTCTCTACAAGGTGACTTGTTTATAGCTGAATTTTCTTCAGTGTGCTTTATAATGTTCTGAATCTCTACAGCAACATATTTGTAGCAGAACTCTCTCAGGGGCGTACCGAGGGGGGTTTCCAGGGGTTTCAGGAAACCCCTTTGGATTTTACACACTACTTGAAACATTAAGAAGTTGAAACTTCAGGTTTCAAGAATCTGGAATCTATCATGGAACAGGATGAATTTTAAACTTTTATCTTAGTTAAATAATAATTTTAAAAAAAATTAAAATTATAAGTAAAAATAAATGGAGAGAAAAATAAAATAAAGAATAAACACTTAAACAGTGGGCAGAGAGGCAAACTTAGTTAAATATAGTTTCTCACCTGACAACAATACTTATAACATTGTTCTGAATTATGATTTTGGTGAAATATTCTAATAGAACAGTCAGGTGATGTAAACTACTCTAATATAACAGTTACTTAGCTGTAGTGGAAACCCCTTTTCAAAATTCCTGCGTATGCCCCTGTCTCTACAGGGTGACTTGCTTGTAGCTGAATTGTCTATAAGATTAACTGTTTGTAGCTGAACTCTCTACAGAATAACTTGCAATGTAATATAATTCTATAATGGAGTAAGTTATAAACGTAGCTGAATGTTCTATTAGCCATAATTAGGCCATAGAGTGACTGTTCTATTAGAGTATCTCTATCTCGCATATGCTACATGTAGTTGGCTTTGGAATCATAACTCAGTGGTTTGTAATCCGATTCTTCTGTACTACTGCAAAGACTTTCTATGATAATTATTCCAGCTATACACCGATTTTCAGCTCACTGCTCTAAGCGGTTTGCCTAGTAGGCATGAAAACTAATAGTTTTTTTTTTAATTTATAAAAATCGATCGCGTAATTGTAACACAGGTTGGGTTTTGTGTCATATCTTGATGGCCTTTAACTGCATTCCTTTCAAACCACTAAAAGGCACTCCTACGATAGTTACTCCATCTACATAGCAATTTTCAGCTTATTCCTTCAAGCGGTTTACCCTGTGGGCATGACTGACCTTCGACCTTATTTTACGCAAATAATCGGTCATAACTCTATGAATATTCATCGGATTCCTACCAAACTTGGTGCTGCGATTCGCCTTAATGAGGCCTTTAAGTGTGCCAAATTTCAGCCCGATTGGAGCACGAATTCGTGTTGTATGGTGGATTTTGCAAAGTGTGCGAAAAGAAGTAGAAGAAAAAAACGAAGAAAAAACCCCCCAAACTTTGGCCGCTCGTATCTCGGAAATGGCTGGAGCGATTTTCTTCAAATCTGGAATGTGGACTTCCTTACCTAACCGGCACTTCTGTAGTAACTTTGGTTTCAATCAGATAAGGAATCACGGAGCTACAAAGGTGTGAAAATCGTGTTTACTTTCTTCCTGTTAATATACTCACGGTGTGGCGCGCCGGCTTCTTGGGCCGCACGACACACTACCGTGTGTCTTGATATATTGATGGCTTTTGTATCAACTTAGTCTTAGGGTTGTTACTCTAATTGGCTGGTAATTTGGCCGCCTTTTTCAATAGTCAGTGTAAAGAAAAAAAGGCAGCTAAATTACGTACCAGCCAATTAGAGTTACAGAATTAATTTAGGATGCAGCAAGGGTGAATGTATAGAACACAGTTGAATGATTAAGATTCAATGTTGCAAATTAACAATTGTAGTTAGTTGTATCAACTTAACTATTATTCTTGGCTGCTTCAGTTTTGGTTGCCAGTTAGTTTTATTTACCTGTTTCACAACCAAGGTATTCTTGCATGGACTTGGTAAAACTTTGGTAATCATAGTCAGTTGTAGTAGCATTGATTCTTGGCCCCTCCAGATATCAGCTCTTTTAGTTACCAGTTAATTTCATGGGATCTTTTTCTACAGCTGAGCTGTTTTTACATGAGTATCAATTCATGGTAGCACTTCTGTATGCTTGAAATGTTCATTCATATTTTTTTGCAGTGGCTAGATAGACTGCACAGGTACTTCTTACTCTGTTCTTTACTTGTAATGCTGTGTAATGGGTTGAACACAGCTGAAAATGAAGTGTAATGGCCAAAAGTACTGTAAAGAATATAATGCCTTATATTTCACCTGTTCTTGCTGATGAACTGTTCTGGTTTGTAAAGGGCTCCACAGTGCTACTAAATGTTTGGTAGCTACATGTAACCAGAGTTATTAATGTAACATACACTCAACCTAGCACAAAGATTCTGTGCGTATACAATTTTCACATTTCATTGTTTCGCCATGTAATCAGGGAAAGATCATTTGAACATAACTATGGTAAGTGCAGATATGGGAGGTCAGGGGCGCTATAATGTTATTGTAGCATGGCAAGAATTATAACTTATTTGGAGAGGAGGGAAGCATTCATCTTATAAACACTAAACAGTATATTTATTACGTCCTTTAGTGATCAATTCTTCCAGTTCTAGCTTGTTTTTTGGTTATTTTTTTCCCCGGACTACCAACACCCCCAGTAACTAGAAGGTGCTAGCCAAATAAACTGCAATCAAAATACCAATCACAGAGAAGGCACCTGACCTGCCAGAGCAAGGTCAAGCATCCAGTTCTATGTTATCATACAGTAGAGTAATACTGTATATTGGAGATTTACAATTTCTCACCAGAACCATTGATTAGAAACCAGCTTTACAATACCTGTTTCATGGTACCTTGTGGTTAGGTAGAATCTAGCTTAAAATGTTGTCAGAGTGGCCACAAATGCTTTCAATAAGTTGCTATTGAATTTTCTACTGACTGACTAACTAACAAGCTACCTCTCTCTGTCTGCCTGCCTAATGCCTTTTATAGTGTAGTTAATTCAATAATGGCTAAGGCTATGGGTTAGACTTTTTCAGTGTTAACTATATAGCATGACCTGTGCTTCTGCCTGACAGGTATCTTTTGACATACCACAATATGTACAATGTACACATCATGTACTTGCCATTGTTCTTCTTTGTGCCCCATTTCTTGTGGTGGCTTCAATTTGCAATAATGCATTATGGCTTCCCTCTCTTGACTCGCTACTATAAATTTCAGTATATAATGGAAATCATCTGTCTGTAATGACGTTTCTCTTACTGTTAAGGGTGGATTTAGGAGGTGCTTCATCGACCCTCTCCAAAATTTTACAATGTACAGTTGCATGCATCATGGGCGATGAAATATGGAAAGAGCAAGAAGGGAGTAGCTAATCTCATCCAGGAATCAACAAAGGAGGTCAAACTTATATATTAGAAGTAAAACTGCCAAAAAGGTACAAAAATAGAAATACTCTAATAGAACAGTCACCTACCCTAATAGAACATCCATCATTAAAACTCTTCAGTAATGAACTATCACTATTGTGCCAAACATCCTGCCATACCAGTGCTTAAAAGTTAGAAGTTTATGCATTTCATGTACCATGAATCATAAGACATTAATTCTTCTTGAAATGCTATTCTGAGAATAACTTTTTTTTGGTTAAATGTATAGTGGGTAATTTCAATTGTAGCTACAAACTTGATACTTGGGTTGAAATACTTTCTTTTACAACTAAAACATTAATGCCATAGTGAAATAATATAAAGCTAACAGGGCTACAGTGTCTAGGGGTTGCACTCTTACTTGATCAAGCTCCACACATGCATTTTCTAAATTTTTCTATTATAGAATTAGTAAATAATGTATTATATCCCTTCTATTTGTATATTGCAATTGACAGTACATATAGATTTACACATAAAAAAGTTCTTTATCAACATAAACTACAGAAGTATACCATCACCTTAAATTCCAATTTTCCAAGAAGATGCTTTCACAATCAGAAATTGGCAATCATTAGTGATTGCCCTTCCCTGATGAAAATGGATACAGTAGAAACTGTTTGAAAGCAGTTGCAACATAGATTTAGTAGTATTACAGGTTGCAGTTTCATCTTTTAGTGTAGTAGCTTCAATTTAGATTAATAGAAATATCTTACAACTCCTGGAAAATTCAACTTTGAACTCAAAACTATACTGCAGCATTTACAGCTAGTATTATCACTGCTAGAGAATAATGATGTCACTTAGTTAAACTGGCTCACAATGCATATGTACTTATTTAATAAGGTTCAACCCAAAATTATTGCCAAATTCAATTTCAGAAAGCTATAAATTGTAGGTGGGGACATGCACGTACCTGCATGTTTTGCACGCTACTATCTAACTAATAGTTGCATCAATTAATCGATTGATTGCCACTTTTCTTAGCCCCCACTATATTGATACTCCTACTGTAGCTAAGCATCCCCTTGGGGGTAGTTGGGAAATCCTATATAGATCCACCTTTGCATTGTATAAGTATGTAATAATGGGAAGCAAAATTTTAGTTTATAGTCCGTCTGACATGGCAGTTGCTTATGATGCAATCGCTTTATGATTGTGAACAATGCAGTGATGGAATACACATTGTTACTGTAGGAATCTTTCACTGCATTGGGAGGTATTCACTTAATTCAGTATGCATGTACAGTAACAATGTAAAAGTTCTTTAAGTGGCTAGTGCTTCAAATAGTGTCTCAGTAATTTCTGGGCAGAAGGTTACTCAGAATGAATTAGGTGTAAAAGTACATACCTGTTCTGTATATTATATGTATATAGAGCTTTTCCTGGTATGGTGGGTAATACTAATCTCTAGCCAGTAGATCAAGTCTTAATATTTTCATTTTTTTGTAATGTGATGATCTTTCAGTCACCATGTGTGTACGTGTGTGTTTGGTGGAGCTATATGGCTACACATATATCAGCAATTAATTTAATATCAAACAGTTAATGCTCCTTTTCACACAGCACATGCACAACTAAAATGGGTAGATTCACAGGATTGATTGTCACTACAGGGTCATGTGCAGTTGCAGCTGCAGTTCAAAATAAAGCTATATGTATAGCCTGTGGGTAGACTAAGAGAGTGACTTACAGTACATAAATGAATGACAATGAAGTCATACTAGAGCAACTACATAACTTTTCTTAATTGTGACTCTATAAGTCTTACTAGTTACTACATATTTGGCAGCAGTAGCTATAAACTTATTATTATTGGCCCTGTCACTTGATACATTATTTATTGATAACTTCATGCAAGAGTTCATCAATGTCTCAATGTATTGTTTATACTAATCATAATTTTGATCACAGACAAATCTACTAATTGTATTATGAAGTCAATTGAGCTAGTGAAAACGATGTAAACAAAAGCCATGTATAGCTGAATAGCTACTGCTCACTGATAAGACTTCTTACTATATGTACATAGGAAATGCATACATATAGCTACAGGAACAACATAAAAAGCAGATTTAGAGATAAACACATGTAGACTTCATCACATGCACATCATTAAACGTCTGATGACATATAAAGTGTATAATGTAGATCAGTACACCAACGATATAGGAGACACAACAGTGCAAGTGAGAAGTCAGATTAGCCATTCTATCCTAGGGAGTCTGGCATGCTATCCTGGCAGACAGTAATAGAGACTGTGCATGTACAGCAACTATATATGTACCTGTATATATCTGGCAAATGTCTACATAGCTGCACAATCATATCAATGACAATATAAAACTACCAAATGCTATATATAGATAATGTATGCATCTTGATTATTAAGCTATCAGCTGCTACTGTACTGTGTATATGTGGCTATATACATGCATTCTCATCTTCCTTATTAGCAGTGAACGGGTTTATATGGACCACACACAATACCCAATGAAAATGTGTCATTTATACAGTATACCTGCAGCAGCTATTCTGTGACACATTGTCTTCCACACATGTAACTAGTTATCAAGGCATCAACATACTGAATGTGGTCATCAGGTATAGGTCATGCATCTATGGGTACTGAGATACCATGCATGCAGACCTTCTCTGAGTTAGCAAGTTACCCTACAGGGAGCTTGAGGCAACTCAAACAAAGGACAGTTGATGGATTTGACAAAATTAATTGTAATTGGAAATAGTGAGATGGAAACCACAAAGGGAATGAAATTGGAAAACTAAAATGAAAGGAATTATAAGATTGAAGTGGTTGACCTCATTAACCCCATCTCATCAAAAAAGCTATATGGCTACTTATGGTCATCTTACGAAACTGCTTTTTTTTTTCGATAGGTGATTATGACTTACTAAGATTACAGTTACTACAATTCACTTCCATGGATAAAACACCAATTATAACCATGACATTCTGTATGGCATACACACTCTGTACTAACTAACTGTGGCTATAACCTCACGATTTGAGTGAAAGTCTTGGAGATGGCATTGACTTTATTGTGAGGTCATACTGAAATATAGACTAGTACTAACTAGCTAGCTACCAAGAATTTCCTGGAGCCTACATAGCTAATTATATACTTCACACTGTCACATATATAATTAAAAGTGTAGTTAATAAGCTTGTTAATCATAAAGTCATGTGAAACTCCTTAGAAAGGTTTGCATGGGACTTGCATAAGTGAAGGTTTGCTCCAGCATGCATATACGTAGCTATATGCATGGAGTTTTGATAATGCCGCATTCCAGTCGGGTTTCCATTTCTATACTAAGTAAAGTCATAGAAAGTTGGTCATGTCGCTTCCTTTTAAAGTGACAAAGAGCACTGTTCATGGTATGCGTGGGTGAACTTCATCATGAGCTATATACATGTACGATCACGTTATTTTAATGTAGCTAGCCTAGCTGTTACTGCATGGAGTTGTCAGTTTACTCTTAAGCTTTCTAGCTACAAGGCTTTCTACTGATATTGGTAGTGCCGGGTGTAGTTTACGCAAGTTTACGACTGAGTTCCCCTGTACTTCCCCAAGCTATTACAACTGATTGCCGGTCTACAAAGCCGGCCCATTCGAGCTCAGCCGGCCTGATTGTTAAAAACGCCGACGACAGAATTGTAAACAGCTACTGCTCTGGTATCAAGGGCTGTACATACCGAGGTACGTACGTATATACGTATACACTGCTATGGTGTGTAAACAGTGGCGGTAACCGCTATAGTAGTAGGGGTTGTTTTCGGAAGGGAGCTGAATCTGATCAGTGTGTTAGCTCAGTACCGTGTATAGCTACCTTTTAAAAGTAAAACAATAGTACAGTACATTAACAGTGTCCACCAGAAGCGGACATTTTATACGCAAAAATATTGTGCAATGTTTATGGTAATTTCACCCATTATACTGTTAGCTACATCCTATTACCTATGCTACAATTTTGCTGGCAAAATTTACGCATCCCATGCATAATTAGTCCGCTTTCACCTCTAGCTATAACTAGATCTGGCCTGGTTTGCAACCAGCTAGTTCAATATTGATACCACAACTAGGCAGGTGCTGCATTGACAATATTTGCCATAATAGAATGATTTTTCAAGATTTTTGAGTAAAATGTGAAATATTCATGCCAAAAAGATGGCGAAAATGAACACAGTGGACATTATTATTATTGCAATTCATATTACTATTTCTCTTTACACTTTTGCAGACAATACTCTAACAGAGCAGTCACTTACTCTAATACAGCAGTCAGAATAAATGTTGAAATACTCTAATAAAAGAGTCAACTCTTGATTTGCGAACATAGCTTTGAGCATAATTCTGGACATTGCTAAAAAGCATAGTAGTACTGGCTCAAGCTTTACTTACTACACTAATTTTCAGGAAAGTGCCTTCTGGACACATGCATTGCTTTAATAATTTTACATTATTATTTGTCATTCCTGTTAACTGCCTAGCTTTGATATTGTAGTGCTCTTTTTGCAAGCCCACTATCAGTATAATACATGGAATGCGCGGCTTCCTTTTTTATATGCTTCGTAAATGGTGGAATCAGTTGAAAGAACCTGCCGAAAAGTACCAAAATCAGCATGGTTGTGTATAAAATTGTACATTAATATACAGTAGAAATTTGCATTCATGGTGAAACTTTCATTGGTGCCATAGGCAGCTCCATATTTTTGGGGGCTGGTTTTACAAACTTCCTGTGCATGCATTCTAATAGCATGCTAAATCTAGGGGTGTCTGAGGGAATGAATGTTCCCCTAGGAAATTTCTGAATATTCTGTAGCTAGTCTAAAATTGAGTATTTTCACTAAAAGTCTTTAAAAGCTGAAATTTTCTCAGCGTATGTCAAGAACTTATTGAGATATAGGCTGCTTGTGCTCAGGGTAATGAAGCAGGTCAAAGAATAAAGATTGTGAAGTTTACAACATGCAATAGACACAAATGCAATTCTGAGGAAGGGGGCATACCCCAAGAAAACTTTAAGCAATTGAGATAGAAACATGCAACAGACACAGATGCAATTCTGGGGAAGGCGGGGTATATACCCCAAGAAAATTTACCTGAGATAGAATCTAAGACGTGTTGTTACAGTTAATAAGTAGTTGGTTACAGATGTTAACTAAGCATGTGACTGTTCTATCAGGGTGGCTGACTGTGCAATTAAAGTATTTTGATCGGAACTATTTGTACCTTTGTAGAATAAATTTCTGATCATTGACCAATTTCTGGAACCTCATAAACTCCGCCCCTGGGTGTGGTCTTTATTCCAACTCACATTATGTGTTTGAATTATGTATAATCATCACTCAATATGTGATTTTGTTCACAAGGAAATACATAATGGATTTTAATCTCAGGCTACTTTACATCATTGTTTTTATGACTGGAATGTCTTACTGGAGCCTCAAGTGTGGTATGTTAAATGTTATACACATGTTTGTATACATGTGCATGTGATAAGTAATTCTGTCTTGGACAATGATATAACAATTTCATGAATGCTGTGAACATACATATGAAACTTTAAGATGCATCATAACTGGCTATTGCATTTTCTACCATTTCAGATAGCAAATTTTGAAGACTGTAGTATCATGGTAAAATTTTTTAGCAGTATCATGGTAAAAAATTTAAGTCGGCACCACCTAGGCCAATGACTACAAGCTAGAATTAGAATCATAGGCCAGTCAATAACTTAAATGTCACAATATCAATGGATTAGTTGTGCAAGCCCATTCTACTGTTTCACATATCAAGCCAGGTGCTTACCAAAGCTAGAAGTAGCCATTTGAGTTTGTCGCATATCCCCCCCCCCCCCCCCCCCAAAAAAGACAGCTCTCAAAACCAGCTATATAGTTGACTCTTTACTTGTACTAGATACCTCTGCAAGCCACAGTGTCTGGTCTCACATGGCCAGACCACTTTTTCTCCAGTAAGCACCTCACCTAACGTCTCTAGTAAGGGTTTATAGTTTTATACTGCTCAGTAACACTGTTTGTTTTGTTTAAATACAAAAAAAATCATTTCAAATTTTTACCTAACTCTTCCAAGTAAACATTGTATTGTGTGATAGTCAATTTGCTTTCCAGATTTCCTCAACCATGATATCTACATGCCTTGTAGTGAATCAACTGAAATTCTCCAACTTCATATATATTTGGTGCCTATTTATGTTGCTTTTAATTATTCTAATGCAGGTGGATTGAGTTGTGTTGATGAAGTCAATGTTCAACAACCAGGAATGGTTGTATTTGATGATCGTATTCAAGTGATAGTTCCAAGGACTAACTTCTCATGTAGTGGTAGAATAACTGGTTATCTGATAAGTCTAGAAAGATTAAACGGAGAAGACCTTGAAGATCTTCCTATCATTCAAGTATACAGACCCTCAATGGAATCAAGAGAATCATACATTGAGGAAGATCGCTACACTTTGAGTAATAATGACATAACCAATATGGATGACTATCACTTAGCTAATGTTTCATTTATTGACAATGACAGAATTGAGTTTCAGTCAGATGATGTCATTGGATATTTTATACCAAGTGAAAGTCGTTACAAAATATGGAATATTGAAACAGTGGGATATACTTCCTACATTGATGAAGGCAGTAGGGAAAACACCTTTTCAATTAATACTGACACTGATGTTATTGAGGCAAACAGACAACCTTTGATTCAAGTTATATTTGGTAAGGCAGTGTTGGGAGTCATGGTTGATGTGATGGGGTGGACTTCTTTACTGTATGAAATGTATGGCTACTCTTACAATTTTTTCTTTTCCTTCACAAAATATCAATCAGAAATCAGTTTCACTATTAAGCTCAAGAATCCCTTCAAACTGACCTGAAATACTTGCTATAAGTTTTCCGCTAACAGATTTTTTATACTAAATATATAGAACGTACAAAGATATATTATGACTCTATAATAACTGTGTATATGGCTATGTGTTGTACTTTTCTACAGTGAGGTTTACAAAACATAAAAAAAATAAAATAAAATAAATAACTGGTGCTTTCAGACAATGATGGCTAATTGGATTTGTTTGGTGTTACTTGCATGGGTCCTGTAGTTAACAAGATTTGAAATGCATTGATCTGCTAGCTAGGTATTCAGCAGCTATATCAAAACTCATGAAAGAAACTCTGTTACATGACGTCACTCTACTTGTCGGCTACCATTAAATGATTTTTAGGTATAGTTATTAGTTAAACTGTATGGTGAAACCAAAATACATTATGGCAACATTATTAAAGAAGACTGGAACCCTGGATTCTTTACACTGAAACTTTTGCAATTATACAAATATATATCATACAGATAAAACTGTTTCTGTTCAAATTTTAATCGAATAATGCTTAGCAGTTAGTTAGATGAAAATTCAGCTGTTTTAATTTTTAAAAGTATTTTGTAGAATGTATTGAAAGCATTTCAGGTTGCTCTGAAGGTGCATTTTGGGTTGGTTATGCCTAACTTAGTTTATGTCATGAAGAAAGGGTGAGGCTAGTTTTTTATGCAAGAAAATGCAAGTCTTCATAATCCCTGCTATACAATTTTACCACACCACATTAAAACTATACATTGGTGCCTATATAGTTGTTTAGAAGTTGCTAGCTATATAGGACAACTTTCTGAATCGGGTTTTAAGATTCACAATCTCTTACTGTATGTTGTTACATGTATGAAAACTTACAATTAGCAGTGGTCTGTACAATGTGCATACTGATGTGTGTTTCATTGTAGATATTCTATGTGATAACCTACTAACACCATCCAATGGAGAGATAGCATCATGTAGTTCTGGTAGTACAGGAATGGGTTATGAGGGAGACACTTGTAGTTTCACATGTAACACTGGTTATGAGCTAACTGGTAGTCCTCAGAGGACATGTCAGTCTGATGGTAGTTGGAGTGGATCACCAGTATCTTGTACCATCATGGAGTGTCCGTCATCATCACTACCAATGAACAGCATGTTGGCTGAGTCTTGTAGTAGCAGATATCAGTCAATGTGTGATCTACAGTGTGAAGAAGGCTTTAATGGTAGTGGAGACCCATCATATGTGTGTGAAGTGTTGAGTGATAGATCAGTAATGTGGATTACAAGTGGAGGAGGATGGAGTTGTGAAAGGAGTAAGTTGCTGTTTTGTTGGTGAAATGTGTATTAATTTGATTTATTCAAGTTCAGTGTAATACCAGTCTATCATCACCCAGTAATGGTGAGATCTCATGTAATTCTACTGGTGTACCACATTATGAAGATCAGTGTTCATTCTCATGTGATCCTGGATATGAACTGACTGGGTCCTCAACCAGACAATGTTTGTCTAATGGATTATGGAGTGGAGCTGATGTGACCTGTGATATTCTTCATTGTAACAATTTGACTAATACAATAGAGAATAGTGTATTAGTTAATGAATGTGGTAGTGAGTTTGGGTCAGTGTGTAGTCTAGGATGTGAGACTGGCTACAGACCAGTTGGTAATAACATGTTCACTTGTGATAGCGTGAATGATATGGTAGTATGGAAAAATATTATGACAGGAGAAAACTTTCAGTGCATAGGTAAGTAGGTGGTAGTAGTACTATTATCATATATTATGTGTGCTTCAATGTGTCACATACTGTACATGATAATAATTAATTTTGTGTTATTAACAAGGAATGGAAAGTAGTGATGGTGGAGGATCAGCTGGTGCTGCTGTCGGTGGAGTATTAGGTGGAATTGTGCTCATTGCAGCTATCATAGCAGGTGTTTTACTTGTAATGCTCTATATGAAGTACCAGAGAAAAGCACATACTGTTAATGTCAATACATTAAGCTACATATGTGGAAATAAATATGCTTATTCAGGTAATCCATAGTGTGTATGTTGCATGTGTGTACGTGTGTGTGTACGTGTTTGTGTGTGTGTATGTGTGTGTGTATGTGTGTGTGTGTGTGTGTACATATGTGTTTCTATGCATGCGTGTGTGTGTGTGTGTGTGTGTGTGTGTGTGTGTGTGTGTGTGTGTGTGTGTGTGTGTGTGTGTGAGTGCATGCGTGCACAGTTGACGATGTGGTGGAAACTGGAAAATTTCAGGATCACCTTCTGTCAGTCTTGCAAACCTATAAGAGGGAAAGCTGTATCATACACTTCATACCTTAATATAACACAATACTAAACGCTGCATGAACCAAATCACCTGATCCAATCCCCCCTTTCCAAGGCCTCCTGGAGGGGGTTGTCCTGCCTAGCCTAAATTCAAACTCCTCACTTTTCTTGGCCAGGTGAAAGAATATGCAGTTTCTATGGGGGTCAGAGGAAATTATCTGATAGACGGTTCTATGGTTGTACAGTGTGTGTGTGTGTGTGTTTGGACTGTTGATATGCTCTAACACTATTATGTATTATGTTAGGGTACTTGACTGTTTAGGTACACAGTTATGATGTTTACTTGGACTGAAGCTATAGTTCTATACACGTATGTATCCAGAACAATCATTTACCATACATAAATTCAGAAGCCTCATTTGATCATGGCACTGCTTAGCCTACAGATTTTCACAAGTAAAATGACAGACAATGACATCTTCATGCATACTTTAAAGCAACCTGTGAATAGTACACTCAATCCACCTCACGAAACAATAGTTTAGTGGATAACTCAGACTTCTTCACTATAAATTCACTTCAAATTTTAGAGGATACAGTGTTATGTACCACAACTGAAGCATTCTATAGCATCATTCATTTCTTTGTAAGCATATATCCTGAGTTATATACATCTAAACTAAGCAGTTTTAATCAGTCTATTTGCTGTGTGCATTGGTAGATTAGGCCACATATTTATTGGTAGGCTTTTAAAAATGATTATAGTGTAGTTTATTGCATTGCTATTAATTTTATGCATATTCCTGTAATATGTAATTGTAGATGAAGAAAAGCAGATGAATAACACAATGTACAAACCTCCTTCTCAATCTCAGGTATGTAAATTTATGATAACTGTCAAATGTAATAAATTGCTACAGCCAGAGTATGAAGATCCTGATTATTGTACAAATAAATATTATGCAGTTGTGGGCAGAGCATTATCCTCATTGAGCAGAACACACAACACTGTTATACCAGCACCATATGAAGTACCAACAACATTGTCCAAATCCACTGTAGGAATATATGAAATGGAAAGTCCTTCACCATTTGCAATAGCTGAATCGATGGAAGATGACCAGCAAATTTATGACACTCCATGTGAGGATGAAGAGCCTTCTGGTCCAGTGTATTGTAAGCCCCCATCTGATGAACACAAGATTTATGAAGAATTTGAAGGGAAAAGATTCCGAAAGATTTTTCATACAGAAATTTTGTAAGCAGTAAATTAATAACTGTAGTATTATCATTTAGCCGTTATTTCATCCTCCTCCTAATATAATATATCTATGGCAGCATGAAGCCATGCACTTTTATGCATACATACATTAATGGCTATTATCTGCGTAAGAGACATTTTCTTGTACATATGGATGGTACAACTTATAGCTATACTGACATAAGGTGTAGTTTTCTTATTGTGTTAATTATAATAGTGTGCTAGTACTGCATGGTAGGGATCCACCAAAATAGAGGGGCCCCTCCAAGATGCTGCCACTAAAAGCCATCGTTGAAATATCATATGAATGATAAGCACCTTTATGGATGAGCCTTAGTCCATGAAATGTCAAATCCAGTGTTAAAAAACAAGAAAACCATTACAAAAGCACAAATATTCAATTGCTAAGAACTAATTTTTGAAGGCTAGATGCTAAACTACATGACCTTACACCATTTTCACCACACACTGAACAACAAAATCACATGTGGCATGTGCTTTTTGTATGGGGTTCAAATTACTATTTTCTTCTACTGTGCCTTCACTTTTTATTTCCTAGTTATTATCTTCATGCAAAGGACATTTTTTGGAGGCACATATTCAGGCGCCAAAAATTGTTTGAGCAGCTTATGCTATTTTAAGAGGGTGTAGATAGCTACAGAAAACAGAGTACAGCAATGACTCCTCTTAATGCTCTAGCTGCACTTATAACAAACAGTTGTGTAACAGCATGATGACCACATGCCTAGCTGATCAGTTCACTAGAAAATCCAAGCATGGAAGCCATGTCCTTTAATGATGTACCTACACTTATACCAATCAGTTTGGCTGCAGTAAACAAAGCACTTTGGCCACACCTCTTAATACCACTTAAGATCATCAGCAAGACCAAGATACTCTAATAAAACAGTCACCCTAATATATACAGTAGCCATACACACTATATTCTAAAAGAACAGTCACATGTGTATAATAGCTTAGCTATAACAAAAAGTAAACAAGCCAGTCTATTTAAAAATTATTAATTTATAAATATAGCCATAAAATTTGTGAAACAACACGATTATTTAGCAGTCTGTAGCAATTTGTACACAAAGCTGCATGTGCACGAACAATCAACTGCTCTCACCACTGTATCTACCATTCATATCTCTCTTGCACGATTCACTACTTTTTATCATTAGGATCTCTACTTCATTCTTTAAATTAATAAGTTTAAATACACCAGTACAATACACACTCATGAGTTTGGTATCTAATTGGTCACTTGATTAAACACTGCTATTTAGAAATGAGTGTTTGTTCTAATCGCTTTGTAGCATTAGTGCTGCTGCAAACCAGTGTGCCCATTTGTAACACTCAGGAGCTATGAAGTGCTCCTTTTAGCACTATGCCAGTAGAGCAGGCCTTATATATATTCACAATGAAACTTAATTGATTATCGAGTTTTAGCCATTATATAGATGTAGTGGTTAACAAAGTAATAGCCATTGCTGAGCATGCAGCAAGCATCTTTTTGGCTAGGTTAGTACACTAAGAAATTCAGGAGTTCAGTGTGGTGGTTAATGTGGTGATGTGGCTTTGAGACACCAGTAGCTATATAGCCTTTGATCAGTCCACACACCATTAATATATGTGGCAGAATAAACTATGATAATTGGCCATATCACTTGTGTGAACACATGTAGGACTCTGGAAGAGTTAGGAACTGGAGAATTTGGAGTGGTTAATCGAGGCACATGGAAGCCATCCTCCACCAAAGAAGTGAAAGTAGCAATAAAAACTTTAAATATTGATTCTACTGATAAGGATAGGCTAAGATTCCTCCAAGAGGCTGCCATAATGTGCCAGTTTGATCATGAGAATGTGATCAAGCTTTATGGTGTAGTGACAAATGCTCCTGCCATGATTATACTGGAGTATATGTCACGTGGAGATTTGAGGAATGTGCTGATGCACCTACAACCCTCGTATGTGACTGTTTATGATGTACTTGCACAAAGTCTATATATATATTTTGTTACAGAGATGGAAACTCTGCAAATGAAAAACTGCCGATTGTTCTGCTCAAATTTTGTCAAGAGATTGCAGCAGGAATGGTGTATCTTAGTGCTAAAAACTTTGTACACAGAGACTTGGCAGCAAGGAATATTCTTGTGTCTGAATCAACGACATGCAAGGTAGCAAAAGTTTCACTTTGTACATACTAAGCATATCTGATACTATTAAAGATTGCTGATTTTGGAATGTCTCGCAATTTACTTGATGAAAACTACTACATCACATCAGGAGGGAAGATACCAGTAAAATGGACAGCTCCTGAGGTATTAGTTATACTGCTGTGTTTAATATGTTGTATTTACTTATTTCAGGCTATTTACTACAGAAAATACTCACCATACAGTGATGTTTGGAGCTATGGTTGTGTGTTGTATGAGATATGGAGTTTGGGATGCAAACCTTATGGAGAAATGACAAATGATGAAGTAGGCTTTTATTACTCTAGGCTTGTATTGTTTTACATTTACGTATCATTGTTATATAACTATAGACATTGACTATACTGGATAGTGGGTATAGACTTCCACCACCTCCTGGTTGTTCTAGAATTGTATACAGAATGATGATCAAGTGTTGGTATGTGTAATGCTTATATGGTACCTTTATTTGAGCTTACATCTAGGAATCCTGAGCCAAGGTCACGTCCACAATTTGGACAAATCAAAAGATTACTTGCCAGTAGTTGGGGTTACCTGTTGCACTGGTCTGATGAGGATAAACACATTGGTGGTGAAGATGCTATGAAGTTAGGAGGTTCATTGGGTTCTGCAAAGGATTTACATTATGACTTACAGATGACATACAAGCATGTTGGAAACATGTTCAATGAATAACTGTACAATTATCCACAAATGCATCATTTGTTAAAAATGCCATAATTTTGCATAAATCAACTGTTTTGTATGTTTATTCTACTGACAGCTATTGTCTCAATCAGTGTTGAAACCGGGTCACTACTGCTGACCCGGATGACCCACTGACCCGGATTAATTAAAGCCGAGGCGTGCGATAAGAGCTATGTTTCGGCTAGTCTTGAGCGAGCGAACGAGACTACGTTTTGAGCGTTCGATTCGTGTTGAGTAAATATTGCAACTTCAGCCTAGCTGTCCAAAAAAAAAGGTCATCACCTACTGACTACTCACCATAGATACCTCAGTTTCGTGCTACATACTGCACTTACTAATAAATGGGCGTGGCTGAGCGTATGTTGGTAACGCGATAAGTGGGCGTGGCTCACGAAAGAGCTACGCGATAGCGTTTATAAGTTTCCACGTCGTCAAACGAACAATTTCGTTTCTCACGTGATCCAATCCGGGTCAGACCCGGATAGTTTGTAAACCGGGTCGGACCCGGATGACCCGACCCGGGCGAATTAGCGAAATTTTTTTTGGGACCAGTTCTGACTTAGAAATTTTTTC
This sequence comes from Dysidea avara, assembly GCF_963678975.1. Taxonomy (NCBI): domain Eukaryota; kingdom Metazoa; phylum Porifera; class Demospongiae; order Dictyoceratida; family Dysideidae; genus Dysidea; species Dysidea avara. Next base: position 38,726,963 of record NC_089274.1, read on the forward strand.
ATGTTTTGTGAACTTACCGTTTTTCTTTGTTTTACGGAAAGCAACATTGTTTGCGGAGAAGGAAAAGGTCATACTAAAACTATTCGCCCCTCTGTATTAAGTGTGTTGGTCGTCTTCAAAGATGTTGTGAGGCGAGACCTATCTGGATGGACATTTCTTCCCTGCCGCCCGCCTGTCATCTCACAACACTGGCGTGACTCGATCGCTGAAAACTTCGAGTGAAGGCCAAGGTGAAGGCATGAAAGGATAGAAGGACACTTGTAAGAAGGTGTCACAATTAATAAGCACAGTTGGGAACTGAATGTGTAGTATGTGAACTTGTTTGCTGTATACACTCTGAGAATGAAACTACTTATAGCTATTTTGTACTTGAATTAAATGTCATTATGTATGTGCCCAGGTTGTGACCACAGTAGTTTGTTTGTTCTGTGTAAAGTTAACATCATTTTCATTATGCTATTTACTGTAGTATTGTGTGATTGAATGAAGTTTGCAACTGCTGGGGTATGAAAAGGCTAGCACTCACTTTAATGCACTCCAAATAAATTCTGTTTCCCATCCATCACCCGCATCTCTTTATTCTCAGCTCTATAAGATGTTCCATTATTCCGTATTCTTCCATTATTTTCTGCATACTGTACAGGCTTAATAAAATTGATCTTGTAAGGTTTGCCAGCTCACACGTCAGAATGTTATCACTGTTCATGTTTGTGTTATTCTTGCAATGTAAATGATGAAGGTACAAGCTGAAAATGTTATTATGTTGTTTGCTATGGCTGTACCTAGGCAAATAACTTAAAAAGCCGCCAATTTCATAATAGAATAATGGAAATATATGGACCGCCTGCCCGCATGCTAAGAGAAACAGAATTTATTTGGAGTGGCCTGACTAGTTTCATTCAAAGTCTGCAAAATACAAATGGGATCCACACTATAAGAGTTTTAAATATTGTGTTGAGCCACATCTTTGGTTCTCACAAGAATTTTGTTTTTGTTCTACAATCGCACTGCACCCTTGAATACTGCTTTGTGAATTCATGTTACCAAGAGTTCATAATACTGTATATATAATATGAACTCTTGATATTACTGATGCTATCATTTTTACCAATGTTGTAAGTCCCCTAGCTCATCATTTGGGTTACATTTTGTCCAGGTTTAGCGGGTCTCATCCGCTTTTGAATAATCATTGGAATGACCACAAGTTAGCTAGTAATTATAGGAATGACCAGGAATAAATTTCAGACCAGGTAGTGACTCGATCCACAGACTTATTGCAGTATCCATGATCAAATTAACATATGTTAATACTAACCTGTGACCAAACATCATGCCAATAGCTATCTATAGCTATCCAGTCTGCAGTTATATAATTATGAATCATCAAATTTGGAAGACCTATTTCACAATGTGGTCAGTCACATAATGGGCATTCAAAGGTAGCATATTGCCTGGGAATGTAATTTGCTTAGGCTGCTTAGGCCATACACACACTCCAAGTTGTCTCATGTATGCCAGCTCACTAAACATCATTTCCAACAAAGCCATGGCTATAGAAGTGCCAAAGCTGCAGAAACCAGACTCTCCGGTTCCGTAAAACAAAGAGCAGAATGGGGTGGTCTATTTAGCCAGCAATTCAAAAGATGAGTTTGATTTTGTGTTTGTGGAAGCCAAATCAGTATGTGAACACGACAAGTACATACATACACAGTGATACCTTATAATGCTTAATATAGTAATACTCACTTGAGTAACAGACATAGCTAAGGTGTACTTGACAACCTCCGCCTCATTATAGTGATGATGTCACGTATGCATTATAGTTTCGAGTACATCCCAAACATGATCTAAGGTGTACTGCATGACCTCATTAATAAGACCATCTCATTACAGTGACCAGGTTGAGTAGCTAGGTCCCAAACATAGCTAAGGTATACTTGACAAGCTCATTAATAAGACTATCTCATTTAAAGTGACCAACTCCAGTAAGTCCCAAACATAGTGTATTTTAAGACCTTGTTGAAAGATCACCTCATGATATAACATCCATGTTAATTAGGTCCCAAGCCTTAGCTAAAGTATAATTATATGCTCCATGCATAATACAAAAACCATTTTTACGTAGCTAAACACCACCACACCTTCAACAGTGGCCGAATTTGAGCAGTGTCATAATAAAAAAAAACATTGTTTTATACTGAGTAGTGGTCAAGTTTGAATAGTTATTACATCAATTTTGTGAACAAGTGTAATAAATGCTAATACAAGTACAGTGAAACCTCTACAACCCGATGTTCAAAAGATTATATATTTTATTAAGGCTAAATCTGAACTAAAATTATAACCAGGGTTGTTTGACTATCAAGATATAGTGTTAAATGATTCAGGGATGTGCCCACAGTGGTCGGGATCAGCTGCCACTGCATTACAACAATATTGCCATCACTACTCACTATAATATATATGTTCACCACTAACTTATGCAAGTATATAGCTAAGGCCACTCCAAATAAATTCTCTGTTTCCTGTCCTGGACTCAAGCATATTTACATGTGGGCGGGCGATTCATTTCTATTATTTCATTATAATAATTGGCAGCTTTTCAAGTCATTATTTGCCTAGCACAACCATAAAAGCATGCTTAAGCTTGTTCCTTCCTTTTTAAGTTGCAAAAATAGCAGAAACATGAAGTTTGTGCTGACTTGATAGCACTGCTGACACTGGCTTTTACTGAGTCTGTCAGTATGCAAGAATAACCGGAAAATAATGGAAGAATACAGAATAATGGAATAGTTAGAGCTGACAGTAAGTAGATGCAGGCGGTGGACAGGAAACAGAGAATTTATTTGGAGTGGCCTAAGGCCCCACACATTTTTTCCCTAAATCCTCTGGACCTATCCTTGTTTCTTGTATTCTAAACCTGGGTACATCCTTGATGATCAATGGAATGGGCAGTACAGTGTTAGACTACTGGATAACAGAAGTGTCCAATAAAAAAAGAAGTTTCACTGTAGTGCTCCACAGATGTTATAGCAATAAAACACTAACAATATTTTCAAATCCACTGAGTAGCTACATATTGTAAAATTAGTGACATGCATGCAGACCTTCAGTTCTGGTCGCTGTAAAGATAACATAAACATTTAGATACCCAGAGTCTACCATCACAGCTCTCAATAGTCACATACTATTGAGAGCTGTAATGGTAGACTCTGGGTACCATTACAGCTCTCAATAGTATACATTGAAACTCACGTGATTTCGAGTGATTGGCTCTCCAGTGCCTCCTGTCTTGCCGCGTCCTGCGAGCTACTAGGCACGCTGTTCGACTGCCTTCACCGACGCACGGTGTTACGAAAGGTTGGCCAATGCTTTGTTGTCGCGTGGTTTCTCGCTTGTCGCTTTTCTGCAGGGTTGTAGGAAGCATTAATTGGAAATTCGTCGCTCGTCACGACGTAAAGCTGCTGTGGCTGCTGCTGCGGAGGTGAACAACGCTCCAGACAAGCTGTGGTGTTCTTGCCAACAACCAGAGAACAATCGTTTTATGATTTCGTGTGATATCCGTAGTGAGGCTTGTAAGATTTGGTACCATGGAGACTGTGTGGGAATTACCAAGGCTCAAGGGAGGCGAATAGTGCGAAATGGTGAGCAATATATCTGTCCAATTTGTTTGCCGTTCTTTTCTGCCACCTCTGAGGTAGCAGAGGAGGGAGTGGAGCCTGTCCCCTCCGTGGCGGTCCAGCTGCCTCAGTTTTTAAGTATGTCCTCCCCCTCCTTTGAGTGGAATGAAGTTGATGGTGAGGTTTTTGTGCAGGAGATTTCATCCGCATACAATATATTAGTGCACTGGCGCTGTAACCTGTTTGTGGTCCCATTTGGGAGGGTTGGCAAGGCCTTTGTTCAAGAATTGGCCAGATTATATGCTGCGTATGGGGAGGGTAGTTCTCTTGAGTGTATTGCTATTAAGGCTGCTATGGTAATGTGTGCTCTTTTACTGCAGAAACCACATCGATCTGCTAAGTCAAAGAATTTTATTGCTTGTTTAGAACGTCGTCTTGATTTGTGGAAGCAAGGCCAGATTGCTGAGTTGCTGAATGAAGGAACAGTTATACAGCAACGTCTTTGTGCACAATCTAAGAACTCTACAGATAGCACTGAACATTTGTGCTGTCGATTTGCTAACCACATGTTGCGTGGAAATGTGAAGGCTGCTATCAATCTCATTGATTCCACAGAGCGTTCCGGCGCTCCAATGAAACTAGATACACCTCTGGATCCAGACTCTCCTTCTTGGACCGTTTATAATGAACTTTTGAAGAAACATCCTCAGTGTCAGCCTGCTCACCCTGATATCCTCAAGCCATTGTCAAATAATGATGAAAAATTTCATCCAGTGATTTTTGATGCCCTAGATGGGACTGTGATTCGTCGTGCTGCCCTTCGAACTCAGGGCTCTGCAGGCCCATCTGGACTGGATGCCTATGGATGGAGACGCCTTTGTACCTCATTCCAGCGGGCATCTGATGATCTGTGTAACTCTCTGGCACTGGTTGCTCGCCGTTTGTGCATCTCCTGTGTTGATCCTGGTGGTATCGATGCTTTGGTGGCATGTCGTCTCATTGCCCTCAACAAATGCCCCGGAGTACGTCCTATTGGAATAGGCGAAGTGGTGAGACGGATCATTGCTAAGGCTGTTTTGCTGATCATTAAGCTGGACATTTTGGAGGCAGCTGGGTCACTTCAGCTGTGTGCGGGGCAGGATGCGGGCTGTGAGGCAGCTGTCCATGCCATGAGATCCATCTATTCTGATCCATCAACAGAAGGGGTGTTGTTAGTGGATGCTTCAAATGCATTCAATTGTCTTAATCGTCAGGTGTCACTCCATAATATGCAGTCATTGTGCCCTCCTCTTGCCAACATTCTCATTAACACTTACCGGAAAGACATCCCCCTGTTCATTGATGGTCGCCATATACTTTCTTCTGAGGGAACCACACAAGGCGATCCTTTAGCCATGGCTATGTACTCCATCAGCGTTACACCATTAATTGCCTCACTGCAGGATCCCCATGTGGCACAAGTCTGGTTTGCCGATGATGCGACGGCTGGGGGCACTCTGCGGGGCCTGCATGACTGGTGGTGTAAGCTCAATGACCTTGGCTTCATGTATGGGTATTTTCCTAATGCTGCGAAGACATGGTTGATTGTTAAACCAGAACGTTTAGATGAAGCCAAACAACAGTTTGCTGGCACAGGAGTGAGCATCACTGTAGAGGGCAAACGTCATCTTGGAGCTGCTCTTGGTTCCCGCGCCTTTACTGAGGCATGCATTACTGAGAAAGTCGAGTCATGGTCCCGTTGTGTTCGCCGGCTGGTTAATATTGCAAAAACTCACCCTCATGCTGAGTATGCTGCATTTACGCATGGCTTGTGTAGCAAGTGGACCTATTTTGTGCGTACCATCCCAGCAATCTCCTCCCTTCTCGAACCACTGGAAGACATCCTCTCTCTTCAACTTTTGCCCGCACTGACTGGGAGATCTATTAGTGATATGGAGAGGGCTTTTTTCCCTACCTGTTAGACTGGGTGGTCTTGGTATCTGTGATCCCAAATCTCATTCTGATGCTGAGTTTGATTCTTCTGTGAAGATTACCTCTGCGCTTGTTGCTTTGATTGTTCAGCAGGAGCTAACATTTAGCATTGACACCTTGGAGGCCCAACGCTCGGCTAAGTGTGAAGTTGTGCGAATGAAGCATCGAGCGCATGATGAGGTCGCTGCCACTTTGTGTCAATCATTACCAGTTGCTCTGCAGAGGATTGTGGCACTGTCTAGCGAGAAAGGGGCCTCCTCTTGGCTTTCCGCTTTGCCTGTAGAGGAGCATGGTTTTGCTCTGCATAAGGGTGCCTTCCGTGATGCTCTCTGCTTACGCTATGGGTGGCTCCCATCTGGCTTGCCAACCCAGTGTGTTTGTGGTCAAGGATTCTCTGTGGATCACTCCATGAACTGCCCTACAGGTGGCTACCCCACCCTTCGGCACAACGAACTTAGGGATTTTACTGCTGCCATCCTGTCAGAAGTCTGTACTGATGTGTGTGTTGAGCCCCCTTTACTGTCTCTCTCTGGTGAAACACTCACATACGCTACTGCAAATCGTGAGGATGGAGCACGATTGGATGTTTCAGCTGTTGGGTTCTGGGGTGGTCACCACCAACGGGCTTTCTTTGATGTTAAGGTGTTTAATCCAACTGCTTCGTCATACCGTGCTACACCAGTGGCTTCATTGTATCGGAGATTTGAAAAGGAGAAACGTAGGAAATATGAGCAGAGGATTAGGGAGGTTGAGATGGGTTCATTTACCCCATCAGTCTTTTCAACGTTTGGTGGAATCAGTGGATGTACCAGCATCTTTTACAAACGTCTAGCCTACTTACTGTCCCTGAAGAGAGAAGTTCCCTACAGCAGCGTGATGTCTTGGCTACGTTGTCGCATCAGCTTCTCGTTGCTCCGCTCAGCGATTGCGTGCCTTAGGGGGGCGCGCTCCCACAGTGGTTGTCCCATCAGCCATAGGGCACTTGACCTTGTACTATCAGAGGGTCGGGTGCCTTCCCCCTAATTATTTAAATTGCTCCCTTTAATCTCAGTCCAATTTTTTGTCTAGCACTTCAACATCTAGTGCTGGGGGTGGTGGCAAGGGGTGCTGGTTACCCCGGGGAAAAAAAAAAAAAAAAAAAAAAAAATAGTCACATACTACACATTCAGTTCCCAACTGTGTTTACTAATTGTGACACCTTCTTACAATTAAGTGTCCTTCTATCCTTTCATGCCTTCACCTTGGCCTTCACTCGAAGTTTTCAGCGATCGAGTCACACCAGTGTTGTGAGATGGCAGGCGGGCGGCAGGGAAGAAATGTCCATCCAGGTAGGTCTCGTCTCACAACATCTTTGAAGACGACCAACAAACTTAATACAGAGGGGCGAATAGTTTCAGTATGACCTTTTCCTTCTCCGCAAACAATGTTGCTTTCCGTAAAACAAAGAAAAACGGTAAGTTCACAAAACATGAAAAAATTTCTAAGTCAGAATTGGTCCCAAAAAAAAAATTCGCCCGACTCGGTTTCAACGCTGGTCTCAATAAATTAGGGTTTAACTGGCATAGAAAGATTTACATTAGTTTCAGGGGTGGATTTAGGATTTATAAAAGAGGGGGGGGGGGGGGGCTAATTCAAGGTACTAATCTCTTGGGTAGGGTGTCTGGGGGCATGCCCCCCCCAGGAAATTTTTGAAATATAGATGCTAAAATACTGCAATTTGGAGACATTTCCATATAAAATTCGTAATATTTTCTGCCTGTAGATATTTTATATACTGCAAGTACATGATGCGCCCCTCTCACAATTGCACAACACTGAATAGGTGCATGTTAGAATAATAATGTTGAAAGTGGAAAATTTTGAAATTTGAACAATACAAGATTGAATCTGAGAGCATTTTCAATGGAAATTGTGTACCTGGATTAAGTATTGCCATACATATTAACTACACAAGTAGATGAATGAAGCCCTTAAACAGACCAATGCACTTCATTGTATGTGCATTGGTCTTGCAGGCAGATTTGGAAAAACTCCATAACAGAACCAACTATATGCTTCCAGTGAATGTTCTATTAGAGTAGTTAGCTGACTGCTCTATTAGAGTATCTCGATCTTGTACACCTCCAATGCTGATCCGGGTCCTTGTTACATAAACTTTAGCATAAATCCACTGATAATACCTTGGAAAGATGTTTATAAGGTGGTTTTATGAGTATTTGTATTATCAGTGATCATATAATTATGCTAAGACAAAATTTCATTATAATACTCAGTATATTGATCAAGTACAGCCTAAAAGTGAATGGATCCGCCCCTGAGTTTGGCAGTTAATAATCACACTTAGCTTTGAATTGCAATTGATTATAGCTATACTATAAATGAGGTTTGCTATGCAATAGTGCCGTTGTAGTGATAAAACACAATCAGTAAAAATATCTATGTACAGCAGTAATGTGAGAGTATAGAGAATTTCTCTTTAAAGTTTTAAATGACATCAACACTTTTTGATAGTATTTTTAAGTCGTATAAATACTATAATAATGCTCTTCCCTACAGCTGCTAAAAATTAAGACACACAGGGCCAAGAAAGCCAGTGCACCACATTGTATGCATTATAGTAATTGGTAAGCCAAGCCAGAAGAAAGCTGGGCTTTGGCAAAGGAGATACACCAAGGTACTAGGTATATGGAGCCTGGGGTCTGGGGAGCTGTGCCCCCCAGAAGCTAAATCTATTTCATATGTTTCAGGATCAAAGAATTTTGATATACGAAAGTAGCTACATAGTGTAGTTGCCACTCATAATTTTAGAAGTCTGAGATTTTATAGCTATAGGGGGAAAGTTCCCCTAGAATAAACACTGATGTGCAGCCTTCCCTGGTTGTTAGATATTGTATGCTTTGGGAAACGTTTTTCTGGTTAACTAGTAACACTGTACACTTAACTTCCAAGCATTATAAGCCAAATATGTAGCTAGTAAATATACATATAGTGAATATGCACTGAGACTGCTGAAAGGCTTTAGGCGATTCTATGTCGTTCTATGTTACATAGTGTAATTACATGGTCTGAATGTGAGCAGTTGGTGGATCATTTTCAATAACAAACTACACTGAGAATTTATTGTTGTAGTTTTTGTGTCCCGTGGCGAATGGTGTTCTTGATTTCTAGAACACTTTTGCATGTGGTAAAGTCTGACTATTACAGACAAGAAAACAACAACAAAAACCTGAACCCATGCAGTAAGTATAGTAATCCAGTCCAGTAATTCAGTCCAGTCCAGTAGTCCAGTCCTGTGAATGGATATATACACCGCTTATATATTGGCCAGTTTTAAGCTGAACACAATATACTGACACTGGAGTCAGTGTCAACTACATGTGGTGTTGACTAAATTGATTGCACCACCTAGACAATGATTAAGGTATCCACAAATATTCTTTGCCCAATGCATGCTCCTACCAAGGAATATTCCATGTTTGAGAAGCTGCCGTAAGCTGTTGTAGCACAGTATCTAAGTGCCCTAACCATAGATATTATAGCTATTATTTAGAAGAATCTTTCTTGGTTCCATCACTAACATATGGGCGTCTGCCCATTATAGACATCATATTGAGAGGTGCTGAGGGATGGTCTGCTGTTACAAAACTGTTGCAGAGACATCTTTGTGTTTAATTATGTGTGTTGCATGCTTTGTAGATGTTACTGTAAACAAAACATGAGCTACATATGTGACCGGATTTGCGAAAAGGGGTCTTCCACACACATCCAATTCTATGAATTTGGAAGACCATAACTTAGTTTTCAAAGCACATACAAATCTTAAATTTTCTCCATCAATTAACTATGTTGGTTCTCACTACAGCCCAAATTTCAAGCCAATAACATATTGTAATCTGAAGTTATTAATCATCAAAGTTAGTATATTGGATGTGTGTGGAAGGCCCCTTTTCGCAAATCCGGTCACATATTATTATGGAGAATATAATATCTATGGTAAAACTGGCTAAGGTTTTTGCCACGATGTTCACCACATTGACAAATTGTAATTAATCGTAATTGTTGAAAACAAAGGCCTGCGTATCCAAATCATACACACAATCATACACAATAATCCATTAAAAGTCATACATTATATTACTGTAATGTCTGTCCAGCAGGTTCTTAAACTGATTTGGGGAGTTAGCATCAATCACGGATTGGGGTAGAGAATTCCAATCATTAATCACTCCAACTGAAAGAAAAGAGAAGATCTTGATAAACGATTTGTATGGGGTTTGAATAATTTCATATTAGCTATGTCCTCTTAATTGTTGATGTGATTGTAGAAAATGAGATAAAGCTTTCTGTATTTAGCTATGTTATAAAAATTGTTAATCATTTGATACAAAAACGGTAGATCTTCTCTAAGACTTTGATACTGCAATGACAGTAAATTCAAATAATTCAGTTGCAACATGAAGTGGGAATCATTCTAGTAGCTCAGCATCTACTTTGTGTTTGTCCATGATGACATAACGTGGGCCCAGATTGCACTGTTATACTCAAGCAATGGACGCACTAAAGATTTATACATAATGTCCGAATCCTTGTAGCCATTAATTCAAAACTTTAAAAATTAATTCAAAACGAGAATTAATTCAATTAATTCGAGGATTAATTCAAAACTTTTAAAATGAGACCTATATACCATATATTTATAGCAACAAAATAGTATGAAGGTGGAGCTTAAGGTCCATCTTCCTATAGGAGCTCAGATCTTCACACTTCTGAGGTGCAGAGGTGCTTTATTAGTGAGACTCGCGATCGGGCGCTGTATAAACGAAAAACACCTGTGTTTGTCACGTGACTTTAGAAGTAAGGCGTCGACTAATTGGTTTCACCTATACGAGTACTGCGACAGTTCAATGTAGAATCATCCGGTAAAACCGTGAGTGAGTTATTCTGATATACCAACTAAAGGAAGTGTTTACTTAATAAACTGATTAGCTACTATTTTTATTGTTGTACCAGCGTCTACGGTAGTGGCGATGTAGTGCGTCTAATCGCTGCATGGACTAGTATAGCTACTGGACTGAATTTTACTTTTTTTCTAAAACCAACTTTGCAAGTAAAATGCGTAGGGTTTTACAAACTGTCAGGACTCTTGCTACTGGCATGGCAAGACATTACTGGGCCAGCAAAAACCCGAGCAAAAACCGGACGTGTGGACACAACACTGAACTACATCCCAGTGCGAGCTCGGGTCATAACTACAGTGTTTCATTACTGGAATGGAATATATGCATTCTGTAACTCTTATTAAAACACCATTTGTGACCGAATTTGGAAAATCACTCTTATTTATTTATTTAAAGACTTTACAGTGTACTAATAGGCAGTGACAGACAAATGTTGTACAATGAACTAAGTATACTGTTATGTAAAAATTACATTGATGGAATACTGGCATCCTGTGCCAGTACCCAAAAGCTACATCACTTGTAATTACTTAACCTAAAAATTGTAAACTTAACTTAAAAGTTACAGTGGCATAACTACTTAACTTACAAAATTAGAATAGTTAAGAAATAAGATGTGACAAGTTAACGAGTTGTGATCGGGGGAGGACTAGATATGATTAAAGTTCATGGAGAAGTGGAACTACACGGACAGAGGTAGTGGAGTTTATGTGAGTCAGTCGGATTAAAGTTAGCAATGAAATGTTTCCAGAAGAACGATTTTTGATGGTAACTGTAGATAGGTCCATGTTGATAATTTGTAGAGAGTTCCACGGCTTACATATTCGGTTAAAATAGAAGTGGCATTGTTTGTTATTGAAAGATGGATTATAGCTTCATTGGATCTGGTACAACTGTTAGAGAATGAGATGTGTGAGTTGTTATGGGTGCATTCGACACATTAACAGCATTACAAGTTAATTCCTAAGAGTAGAATAAACCATAGATACCTTGAATTACAAGAATTTTTTTGGAAATATTTGAAAAGTTTTTTCTGTTATTAAAGGCACCGTGCTAGTTTCAAAAATTCTAATTGTTTCAGGTGCAACCACAAGGGTAATTTTCCAAAATTCGGTCACATTTAGCTAGTGGAAACTAGCCGGCATGGCCATAGCACAATGGTATAAAATGTTATGAATCATTCAGGTTTGTAAAGTAAGCAAATTTGATGTGCCCACATGTCCTGTTTTAGTTTGCAGACTCCTATGACTAATAGTCACCATACACTGTAAAGCGCTAATAATAATAATAATATACATTTGTATCACAATAATCAAACATGATCAATCATGTGTGCCCCAACAGTGAAACAACCATTTGGGTTTATCTATTGTCACTATCTACTATAAAGCAGAGTAGCTATAGACACTGTCATACAGTGAATAGAATGCATGCAATTGAGCCCATTAATTTAGATACTATTTAGGGTTAAAAGTACATTCACTGGGTGTATCCACTGGACTACTGGACTCAAGTTTCTTTTCTTTTATAGCCATACTTAGCCATAGAAGTGTTTTAGAAATCAACACCATTCACCATGAGACAACTTGCACATTATTCAGTAAAGCTATACTAAAACCTCAGTGTAGTTTGTATCAAAAATGATTTGCCTACTGTTAGCAATGATACAATCACTGTATACTATTAACACTGCTATTACATCTGTCTGTCTTCTCTAGCCTTGTTTTTAAAAATAACACAGCATTATGATCGCTTATAGCCTTTCAGCAGTCTGTGTATTCACTATTTCCGCCTATTTCATTTATAATGGTTGGTAAATAGCAACAAGTGCACATTAACAGCTAGCCAGAGAAATGCTTCCCAATGCAAACACTATATATGCATAACAGACAGGTAAGGCTGCACATATTATTTGTAAAAAGCTACACATTCAGTGTACACAGCAAGAGTTCTAACTATTCATCATGAACTCATCACTGTACCATTAAATAGACTAATAAAACTAGACTATATAGTTAGCTGTATGTGCCTCTAATGTGCAATACAAGACACTGAGAACCCTGAGTGTGTGGTATACAAAGTAATGGCTTTTTGTGGTTGAAAAGGGTATGTGGGCAAATTTTATGTTATGTGAGTTCAATAATCAAGTCCAGTAATCCAGGGCTGAAATGTTTCATGTCCAAGTGTACAGTAGCCTTACTTTTAGAAATGTGAAATGTCAGTTCAGTATTCTAGTCCAGTAATCCAGTCCAGTTATTAGGCTCTATGAGCTATGGCTCTATGAATATTTTTATGGCCCATCACTGAATCCTAACATCCAGCGCTAAGGACTGGAGCAACAAAGGAATTAAATCTACGCTAATACAATAGCCTCTACCACTACTAGTACACATGAAATAAATTTCTAATAAATTGCTGCATACTTGACCAGAAATCACAATTACGTTATATCACTGAACCATGCTATGTAAGGTTAAATTTTATACTTTATTTATCAAGGTAAATATTACAACTGTGCTAAGAATCAATCTGATGAGTCACTGGCTCTAAAGTATTGTGAATCTAAAAAAGGGGCTTCTGAATAAGGCATCAAAGGGCATAGCCAAGAAAATTTGAGAATTTATAAACTCTAAGGTTGTATTTTAGGCAAATTTTGGAGTAAATCAATTAAAACATGAAATCATACAATACGGTTGTACTGTACATTAGGGATCATGGAAATTTGGGTTTTCCTAGCCAAAAAATTCACCCAAAAACCAGATTCACAACTCCATCCTGGCACCTTGGCAGTATTGGTTAGGCATAACCAAGCCCAAAAGTGCCTTCAGTATGATCCTAAAGGCTTACAAGAAATGGTTACGAAATTTACAAAAAATTATTCAATGGAATTTTCTACTGAGTAACTGTTTGCCTAGGCAAGCGTAACTCGATAACAGCTAAGGCTATGGGCTTGATTTTTTTCACTGTTCGACATCGTTTCATCCCGAGATGTGCCTATTGGCATACCACAGTACGTACAATGCACGCATCATGGACTTACCTTTGTCCTCCTTTGTGTCCCATTTCTTTTTGCTGACAGCCCAAGGTGTTGATTCGTGGTAGCACGATGCATGGCTTCCTTACAGTATGTTTGTAAACGGGAAGCGTCTGTATTTTCTGTGGTGACTGGACTGATTGCAGAGACAATTCTAACACTGTTCTACATTTGTAATGCTGTGTAATGGGCTGAACAAAGCTGAAAGCGAAGTGTAATGGCCACTGTACTTTTGAGGCAGTAATTAATAGTTAGGGGCATGCGAATCGTCATACTTTCGTGGTGACCGGATCGATTGTTGCAGAGACACTTCTTCTACTGTTTTTCGTTTGTAGTGCTGTGTAACGGGCTGAACATAGCTGAAAGCAAAGTGTAATGGCCACTGCACTTTTGAAGCAGTTTTTGCGTTCAGACAAAAACATTAATTCGGGCGCCATCTTTTCTTTTGATGCAGTATGTGTGGGTTCACCAGTCATAATAATGTTACAAAAAAGTAAACAAACAAGTTTAAGAAAAATTAAGTTCGATTAGGGATCATAAAAAAAGTTGGAAAACAAGGGAGGTCGCCTACACCTGTAGATGTACTAGTGAACATTTTAATCCCTAATTCAGTCTTGGTCTTGGGTATAGGGATGAAATGTTCGCTAGTACATCTACAGGTGTAGGCGACCTCCCTTGTTTTCCAACTTTTTTTTCTATGATCCCTTAATTTTTTTCCTAAACTTGTAATAAACTAAGCCTTAGCTTTGATTACTCTATTAGAGTATAGTTACTTAGCTCCTCTATTAGAGTATTTCAATGCATTAGGTGATGAAAAAGTAAAGAGGGTATAATGGATGCTAGTTCAATGTACTTGTATGGATGCTAAGTGTTATGTAATATTTTACTTTAGTACATTTCGTTAATAAAGTAATTTAAACTGAAGCCAGAGGAGGTTGGTCACTCGTCATCATTCATCTCGTGATCTCAAAGAAAGGGTTGGACTAATTCAACCTTTGTACCTCTTAATAGTCTAAAATACAGATTTTAAATCCATACCAGAACATCCCAGCACCCTTACAAACCTTCTCAGTACAATGCACTGCTTTCCTAGCTGCTAAACAAGTCTTAACACCTAGAACAATGTTTGGTTGTGTAAATTTACATCATAGGCTTATGACACAGTGACCAACCTCCACTGGATTGAAGCTAAAATTCAAAGGGGTTTCTATCAAAGCCACAGAAGCCCACCTAGATCTACCACTGTTAACTGCACATCTAATGAACACATCATTTCATTGAGTGCAGGTAGGCCTAAAATGCTACATGTATATTCCTTTAATCCACTCATGCATGGATAATATATATATATATATATATATATATTTTTTTTTTACAGGTATGTATTAATCAGAGAGAATGAATAATAACTGTTTAATGAATTTTATTGCAATAACACTTTATTGGAGCCTTCAGTGTGGTATGTTATATATACGACCTTGTTTGTATCATAAGAAATGGATATAATGTTTTATGCAATTTACCACACACAACATCCACCGAGCAGGTTACAGGCTAGCTGTGAGCATGCTAAAAAAACTTCTGTGTGTATCTGTACTTATGTGTATGTATTTGTCTATATGCCTATGTGTGTCTGTCTACATACGTATTACCAAACATTCTATTCTAAACCTACCAGTATGAGAGGAACAGTTGCAGTATTATTGTAGTATAGGGATGATGAAGATTCGTGCTTTCTTGCCACAAAATATCTCTCCAAAAACCAGCCTCATTGTTTCTTTGTGACAGTTTGGCAGTATCGGTTAGACATAATCAAGTTGAAATGTTCCATTGGAGTGAGCTGAAACATTTTCACAAAACTCCGTGGAAACTTTCAAAAAAAATTATGGTAACTAGGGTTGTGAATTGATTATGCTTAATTTTGGATGATCAATCGGTTAATACTGAGAGTGGTTGATAATCAAGCTATGCAGGCAGTAACCATTTAATTGGCTTTATCACCTTACCACAAGACTGCTTACATTTTTATCGTAATGGATGCACTAAAGTGTAAGAAGGAAGCTGACTGGTGTTTGTTAGCTTGCAATATCAACTTATATAGTCCAGTTTTTAAAGAATGAAATTAGTGGTGTATCAAGCCATTAAAATAAACCAAAATATATAATGTCAATTGCATAATGTCAAATGACAAATATATTAAAGCAATCAAGCAACAAACTAATAAGAAATGTACCTACAAAAAGTGAATGAAATTATGTGTATCATCACCAGGTATTGGAATTAGAATTGGTATTCTTAGTCTATGTGGTGTATGTGTACCATATAGCTGGATTGAGAGGCCTAATGTATTTCACGGACTGGACTCACGGAATGGACTCGCAGACTGGACTCACGCACTGAGCTGGAAACAGTTTTTAAACAATAATCCAGACATTATCCATCTCTTGCAACACTGAAGACACCACTATCAAGCTACAACTGCTAATACTGCTCTTCTTTACTAGTCAACAAACTAGCGCATGCACTAATTAATTAGAATACGCTTACGATGCATGAGTACTAGCAGTGATAAAACATGATAGAGGCCGTTGTTGTAGCTTAGATGTATTTCCTTTGTTCCTCCAGTACTTAGCACTAGTGTTAGGGCTGTTGTGATGAGCCAGTTTATTTGCATAGCCCCATCACCTCGCCGGGCGGTGCCATCTATAGCTACCCTGCTAAGAATTGTTACTGACTCATCTCTACAACCCTAGCACTAGTGCCAAAACAATAAAGGAAAACATCTATGCTACAACAATAGCCTCTATCACGCTTTATCACTGCCAGTACTCGTGTATTGTAGGTGTATTCTAATTAATTAGTGCATGCGCTAGTTTGTAGACTTGTAAGGAAGAGCAATATCAGCAGTTGTAGCTCGATAGTGGTGTCTCCAGTGTTGCAAGAGATGGATAATGTCTGGATTATTGTTTAAAAACTGTTTCCAGCTCAGTGCGTGAGTCCAGTGCGCGAGTCCAGTCCGTGAGTCCAGTCCGCGAAATACTTTAGGCCGGATTGAGAGGGAAATTTTTATGGATTGCCACCGTCCAGACTTTTAGGGAAAAGTTTTTTACTTCTTCAGGATCATGTATGCATTTATAATATGCCATTTGGATCGGGCTGCAAATTTCAAGGGAGCTGTGCAAATTTTGAGGGGGAAAGTTACGTGGATAGCTGCCAATCCACATAAATTGTGAAAATTTATCCCTCCTAAAAAGCCCACTACATGGTATGCATGTGATTGGCTGAGTAAAAACCTGTCATGACACAAATTGAAATTATATATCTTGTTCAGAATGCTCTTCTGGCTTAGACATTAGTGTGAGTTATGTGACTACCTGAAGTGGTGATGTGGAAGCTTGCAATGACCTGGTCCAGTGAGGTGGGATGGGATGGTTATGAATTTCTTGTATATATCATTGTCTATTATTCAAGACTACACAGTGAATGATAGGAAACATTTATCTAGTACTTTGTATTAAATGTGTGAGATCTGTAACATAGAGCTAGTTAACTGTATATTAATTTCTGTCATGCTTATTTCTCTCTATGCAGTTAATATATATTTATGTATATTATATAGGAGCACAGGATTGTACTGATGTAGTCGATGTCTATACCTCAATAGAAGACACTTTTACATTAGATGTTTCTAGACAAGTAATAGTTCCAATGAGTAACTTCTCCTGTAATGGTAGAATAACTGGTTATCTGATACGAGTGAGTGTGAGTTTTGATTCCGATGATGATCAGTATCCTACTATTCAAGTTTACCATCCCACCAATCAATTATCATATACTGAACTACATCGATATCAACTTGTAGAAGATGATATATCTCGCGTAGTTTCCATTATATATTTGGCTAATGTATCCTTTACTGGCAGTAATAGAATTAATTTTCAATCAGGTGATACTATTGGATATTATCTACCAAGTAACTTGAGGCATAATGTACGTAATATTCAAGCGATGGGATATATTTCCTACACAGATAGTAGAAGTAATCCAAGAAGCACTTTCTCACTCATTAGTGATACAGATTCAACTGTGGCAGACAGACAACCATTGATTCAAGTGATATTTGGTAATATTATTGTATCTGTGGTATATGGTACTAAATACACAGTAGTAGACATCATGAGATTTTCCTGGGCATTTCACTAGAGAGGGTGCTACATGAATTCTTTGTAGTAGCATGTAGATATAATGTGTTTGTAGAGTTAGTGTATAGCTATCAAGACACACAGTACACAACAAGGAAGCCAAAGCATTACTTTAGTGTATTAAATATTTCACAGTACAAATAATAATGTGATTCTCATGCATATATAGCTCCATGCTTCCTTATCAGAACAAAGAAAAATTTTATTGTGAAGTTGCTTGCCAGGTAGGATAGTACACACAGTAAATTTGACTAAGTCATCTCAACCACTCCTGAAGAGTAGTTAGACTTCTAAACACGGGTGTTACAGGATTCGAAGTCTGTTTTGTAGCACATAATTTACATGATGTTGGTGGATAACTTATGGAGCACCTGCCTCCTATAGCAAGCTAACATTCTCAATAAATCACAGTTAGCAAGATGAAGTGTCCACTGTCCAAGCAATGATATCTCTTGCCAGTGTGTTAAGACGTGTATGCTCTATTAGAGCAAATTAACATATCTTTACTTATGGTCACTCCAACTGGTAATTTCATTATTTCATTTCTATACAACAATTTTTTTAAATTTGCCAAAGCATGGTTTAGTCTGCCTGCCTTGCCTCCTGCTACCCTTCTTTCCTGTCCTCCTACCTACCTGATCATAGTCAAAAACTAGAAGCTAAACAATACATCACACTACCTCCATTTTACATAGCAATAGTAAACGTCTCAGGCATGTGCCTTTTGGTACTCTGACAAACATCCATTTTTTGCCTTTTTTATTTCCAATACTTATAGTTATCTTTTCATGACAGGAAACCATACTGAAGCATTATTTTTAGATCAACTCTTTCCTTATAGAAGCATTTATGTCCTATGAATGAAAGGGAATTGCTTAGTTTTGCCACAATGAAGTTGAGTATTATGACCACACCTCTTAGTTATTTATCATGTGGGATCATGAGGCCCGTTGTAGCAAATTTAAACAAAGCAGTCTGCCAATAAAATTATCAGTTTAGTTGTATGATACTCTAACAGAACAGTCACTAGTCACAACTGTGTGTATCCCAATAGGCACCTGTAGATCTGTAAATACAGTGGTCCTGTAAATACAGTGAGTCAAGTATGGAGCTATATACACAAGTATGCAAAAAAATTGGAATTTTCAACTAGAGTAGGGACCATAGCACATCAATAGAAAGTACTGAAACAAGCTGGAGTAGTGCATGATATTAAATCACAGTAAAACAATAAGAAGTGTTATATCCCTACTTTGTATTTCCATTATGGTATCTTGAGCACAGTAGGGATATAACACTCTCTTATTGTTTTATTGTGATTTAATATCGTGCACTACTCCAGCTTGTTTCAGTGCTCATTATTGATGTGCTATGGTCCCTACTCTAGTTGAAAACTCCAAATTTTTGTGTACTTATCTGTTAACTTTTTTTGTAAAATAAAAACTGGTGAACCGCACATACCTTGTCAAAAGAAAGAAATGGTGCCGCACACCCCAGCTACCAATTATCATCTGAAAAATGAAGTATCCATTACACTTCGTTTTTCAGCTATGTTCAACCAATTACACAGCATTACGAATCAAGAACAGTTCGAAAAACACCTCTGCAATCAAAGTAGCCGCTATGAAAAATACAGACAATTTTTTCCGTTACAAATGGAATCCATCATGTGCTACCACCTAATCAACATCTTTCGCTGTCAGCAAAGATGAATGGGACACAAAGGAGGACACTGGTAAGACCATGAAGAATGCATTTTATGTACTGTGGTATGCCAAAAGGCACCTCTCGGACCGAAGCAACGTCAAACAGTGAAAAAATCAAGCCTGTAGCTTTAGCCGTTATCGAGTTACGCTTGTCTGAAGGCATCAGTCAGTCAGTCAGTCAGTCAGTCAGTCAGTCAGTCAGTCAGTCAGTCAGTCAGTCAGTCAGTCAGGCAGTCTAGAAAATTCCGTTTAATATATATACACTTTTAAAATTCCGTAACAACTTGTTGAAAACGTTTCGGGTTGATCTGAAAGCTTGTTTGGACTTAGTTTTACCTATACTAACCAATGCTGCCTCATCGTCGTCAGGGAAAATTGAGGCTGGTTTTGGATGATGTTTTTTCATGATGTTTTTTCATGGGCCACGCCTACACCTTTGTGGTCCCTACTATCACTCTGTATCATACATACTAGCTACAACAAATAAGCAAACCAATGTATTAATTTAAAAATGAAGTAAGGATCTATGCACAAAGTAGTAGTTGCTGAACAAGAGACATAATTGTAGCTATATGTTGACCTGGGAGTGTAGCAGTGGTATACAATCATGTCTCTTGTTCAATGATTTTAGTGCATTGACCCAACTTTTTTTAAAATGTACTATTTAATATATATCAGGGCTAAAGAAGAAATTAAATATGCACATCAGGAGAATGTTTCTCAAGTTTCAGCACTAATTGTTTCCTATATATGTTACAAGTACACAGAAAAATTTGGAATTTTCATCCAAATTTTTAGTGTACTTGTTTGTTAACTTTTTTTGTAAATAATTATTATAACTGGTGAACCCACACACACACCACATCTAAAATGGCACCACGCACCCCAGCTATATCAATTATCATCTGAAAAGTGAAGTATCCATTATGTTTCGTTGTCAACTATATCAACCCGTTACACAGCATTTCGAATCAAACACTGTTCGAAAAGTACCTCTGCAATCCACGCATATACCGAAAGAAAGAAATGTTGCCGTGTGACCCAGTTATATCAGTTATCATCTGAAAGTGAAGTATCCATTATGCTTCGTTGTCAGCTATGTTCAACCCATTACACAGCAGTATGAATCAAGAACTGTTCGATAAGCGCCTCTGCAATCAAAATAGCCATTATGAAAAATATGGATGGTTTCCATTGCGAAGGGAAGCCATCACGTGCTACCACCAAATCGACACTTTTCGCTGTCAGCTAAGATGAATGGGACTCAAAGGAGAACACTGTTAAGTCCATGAAGAATGCATTGTATGTATTGCGGTATGCCAAAAGGCACCTCTTGGGCCAAAGCAATGTCAAACAGTGAAAAAATCAAGCTTGTAGCCTTAGTTGTTATTGAGTTATGCTTGTCTGAAGGCATCAGGCAGTCAGTCAGTCAGTCAGGCAGTCAGTAGAAAATTCCATTAAATGATTTTTTAAAAATTCCGTAGCAACTTGTTGAAAGCGTTTCGGATTCAATCTGAAAGCTTGTTTGGGCTTAGTTTACCTAACCAATACTGCCTCATCGTCGTCAGGAAAATTGAGGCTGGTTTTTAGGTGATGTTATTTCGTGGGCCACACCTACTCCTTTGTGGTCCGTATTAGAGCTCGGCGGTATTGAAATTTGGATACACGGTATTAGTAACAGGAAAATATCGCGGTATATCGGTATATAGTTAGTTTGTTTTTGTAATTATTGCATCATTTCTTGGGCCTAGTACAAAGCGGTATCATCCCAAAAAACAAAAAATATGTAGTTCAGTACAAGTAAGCATGTGTTGTAATGTGACAACCTCAAGTTTTTGTTTAGGGCATGTCTGCTAAACTATCAACAGATTGGATAATTAAACACCAAAGGCTGGGTTAAAAGCAATCCTATACCGGTATTCATCGATATACCGGTATTTCGATATATCGGTTATCAAACACTGTTACGGTATGATAATCGGTTATGATAATTTATCATGATAAACGGTATTACCGATATATTGCAGAGCACTAGTCCGTATACTATATAGTACTATCGTACTGTATGATAAATTTACTACTGAGTAAATTCAATCAGATTATGTTGAATATCATGTACAGGTGTTGTGTTATATTCATGTGCATGCATGCAAATTTCCAATGTGATTTTAGACACATATACACAAGTCTTACACAAGCAGCAAAAATACAGTTGTATTTGGCATTGCTAAAATGATTGATGGTAATAAGGCTATGATACAAAAGAAAGAAATTATTACAAAACAAATTATTACAGACATATAGAAATGCAATGTAAATTTCACAGTGCAGCAGTGAAGCTGTTAAATAACGTCAAAGAGTATCAGCCATCTATTGTTATGTGATTTAGCATTAGAAAATTAGAACTGTTGTCACCTAGTGCTTTAATTATTAAATGGGCCATATGAATTTCAATCATTATGAATAATGACAAGGTGTTAATGAGGTCAACACAAGTGTATCGACACGAACATGCAGAAAGCTTCCATTGCGGGTATGAAATTAAGCACAGGAAGCTGAAATGCGGCCTCATAATGATGTTTTAAGTGCAGCAAAGTACTTACTTTACTAACCAATGAATGTAACAAAGTTGTGAATATATGTGTTCACCATGCTAATGGCTAAATCCATCAAGTGCCATGTCCTGTGGGTTATATGTGGCATTGCACCAGGTGTCTGTTATCAAATAAACTAACCTCTGATCTTCATTCAACAAAACAACAAACTGTCTTCCTTTCCAAGTCCATACCTTAACTCTGGCCTGATTTTACATTATTATTTTGGAATGCTATATCAAAAATATACAACCTCCTAGGAGGGATATATATTTGCATCCATTTCTCATTAATGCTTCCCATATACTGATAGCAGTACATGGCATTATACACCTTCTCTTCCTTTTGAAGCAAGGTGTATATCTGTTAGGCATTACAATTATGTATAATAGGCTGAGCCTTCTACCCCTATGAGGCTACGTATGTATAGATCATATACATCCACAAGTGATGAAAGTTGTACATTGTGCCATATGTGAATGTAAGTTTCAAAATCTTTTAAATGAGCGATACCTAGCTAGCTGTGTTATACACTTATGGCCTGTAGGTTTCAGCACAAACTTTGTAATACAATTTACTGATATGATCATAACATACTTGTATGTTACTTTGACAGTTATGTGCAGTTGGTTTAATTGAAAGACCAGCATAGGCTTGGCAATAGAAGGATTCTAGCACATAACTTAACACTATAGTAGTTACTTAGAAACCACTCAGAATGTACATTGAAATATATTTAATTATAGCACTCCTAAGACCAAGCCATTTTTTTCTACCAAACTTGTTCAGTAAGAACAAGTTTAGTGCAAAGGCCAGTAAAACAGAGAACTATATATGTTTGCTTGCTTGTAGTCAAATGTATGTTTAGTAATGTGTACAGTACATCACATTGTGAAACAAGTAGGTTAAAACTTTAAAAAATATGCGTGCCTTAAACAAAGATGATTAATAGTGGTTCCAGTGCTGCCTTTGATTGCAAAGTACTTCTGTACTCAGAGGTATAAATACTCCTGACATCTTATCAACTGGTGGTGGCTGGGAAGGATACTTACCAGTGAAGGTAGAACCATTGGTTGCAGCAGTAACAACTATAACATCCCTTTGCAATCCGATAGCCAAAAGACACACTTCAAGATCACCACCCCAGGTGTCTGGCTTAAGTATCTCCAGCTGCATATGAAGCCACTGCAAATTTGACAAACCAGTTTCCAAAGGGACGGATGGGTACTTTGACATAGTGTCCACAGCTAACTTCCTAAGATGCAAACTGATTGCTTCATCGTCTTTATAAATGCTGGATGGAAATGAACCCAGCTGATGAGTAACAGCATGGTATAAACAACTGCTGTCTCCATTCACCACATGCTTTACTACATATAATTGTTGCATAACACTGATCAATGACAATGAGCTAGTTCTCTTTGTGGCTAAAATTTGTATATCAGGGTATGTAAACGAAGTTGGTGGGCATAGGCTGGTTGGCCAACACAACAGGTGGCCTGACTGGTAACACTGCAGGCTGTTTAGGTGGTATTACAAGCTGCTTGGAGGGTAACACAGGCTGCTTGGTGAGTAATACAGGCTGCTTGGTAGGTAACACAGGCTGCTTGACAAGTAGCACAGATGGCTTAGATGGTAACACAGGCTGCTTGGCTAATGGAATTGCTATAGTTTAACATTGAAATTGCTGGTTTTTTTAGCTAACAAAATTTCCACATCATTTCCTGGCATTGTATCAGCTTTGCGTAGCAGGGTGTGGCCATTGATGGAATGGACTTTGAAGGAAGAGATTCCTTCACCAAAGTTCACAATAGCTTTGCTCATAGGGTTAATATTCTTCTGCACAAATGCAATGCAGCTCATGCTAGCTTTTCTGTGATACACTTCTTTCATCACAGAAGCAGTACTCCACAATTTTTGCTCACTGTGCTAAAGTTCTGAGGAACCTTGCTTTCATGTTTTATTTCCAATTCTGCAGCTTCCTTAAAAATTCAGAACCACTTTACCCTCATACAGCTGACGTACATGATGTAGTGTTGTATCATTGTTAATACCATCAAATATGGTATTTGATGGTATGAACATATGAAAGTGTGAAGCATTGAAAAGGTATGAAGGTATAGGTGTGAAGCATTATCACACCTATACAGTATTTCATCAAATACCATATAGGTATGATAATGCTTCACATGGCTAGATTTAGCTCCAAGATTGTTTAGAAACTTCCATTTTTTTGTGTATTAGCTCTAGAAAGCCTTTTTTGCTTTATTTTATTGAGATGAGGTGCTAATAGTTGTAAATAACATGAAGATCCATATCTCTCTAGTAGTAATTTGGACTAATTAGCCTTTCTCTTCTGTGAGGAGGTCTGTGCAGTGGAAACAGCATTATTGGATTTTGCTACTTTAGTTTGCTCAGAAATTTACAAGGCTTCCTTCAAGTTCCTAGTTGTGTTTGGATCTGTCAGTCGTCTGTTTATAGGACAACAGCCCCAATCATTGACTCTGCATTTTTTTAGTCTCTTCTCCATACCGTATTGCTTCCTAACCAACTCAACTTCATCTGTTGGCTTTGGGTCAGCACCTGGTTTGTTCCAAGGTTGTAATTGTTCTGTGTACCCTCTTTCTTTTTCAGTTTGTTCCATACAAGGTTGTAATCATTCTGTGCACCCTTTTGTGCTCATCATCTTGAAGGCCTGGCTGGACATAGTCTTCTTAACAATATGCTGTTACATGATTACAGTGTCCTGATAGTCCAGCTGGACATGAACAGAAAACACATGCTACACAAGCAGATTGATGTATGAAAATGGTGATGTTACAAACACAATCCTTCCTCATAGATGGTAAAACAGCTACAGAAATATGCTCAGCAACATTTGGCAAAAGGTTGTATTCAATGTACAAAGATTGAAAACTCAATTAAATAAGATTTTCTCCCAGTGCTTGGTGCACCATGGCACAAGCAAGACATCACTTTAACTGTGTGATATTCAACTCAGTGGGAATCTTCCTATCTAGTGAAGCACCAGGAATGTCACTATTCCTGAGTAATAGCAAATCATCTTGTAAAAACTCTGATTCCAACATTGCGTCATCCAGAAATACCATGTCAACATCATTACTCTTTCAGAGCTTGTACTGTTCTCCATCATCTTCCATTCTTCACCATAAGCCACACCTAAAACCCACGTAAAGCTTACTGTGAGTAATCTCTATAACAAATCGTTGTGGTATCTAGATCTTGTTGCTCTTCATTGTGGATAGTAAAACTTTCAATCTTCATAGATGCTAATTCCCCATCATCTTCTCTCTGTTCTCCATGATAAATACCTTAAACCCAGCGTAAATTAATCTCTATAATAAGTGGTTGTTGTATCTGAATCTACTTATTCCTCATCTTGGTTCTGGACCATGGAATTAGCATAACTCTCCATCTTCATATACAGACACTTCCCCATCATCTTCCCTCCACGATAAACACCTAACCCACATAAATCTAGCTTAAAGTAATCTCTATGATAAGTGGTTGCTGTATCTAAATCTTGTTGCTTCTCATCTTTGCCCTGTACCATAGTAGCAGAGAAGTACCTGATACCTCCTTATGTTTCATTGCTCGAAAACATTAAAGTCCCCCAACTAGCGAGGCCATTTTCGTTTTGTAACATAATTGCGGATAAACCTCATTGAAACTCAACACATGGTAAGAATATTCAATCATGTAAATGCAATTACTGCTGCTCAACATTTCAACGAGCCTTTAGTTACAGTGTTCATTTAAACTTCCCCAAGTAGCCCAGTGAACAGACTTTCAATCAATGTGTAGTTTTAGGCTGAAGAATTAAGTTACTCCATTTAATGTTGCCTTTTAGTCCTGTATTGTGTAAACATGCATTCCCCAAAAGTTCTGTTAAAGGTTAAAATAATGTATTTAAAAAAAATACATTGTGCATAGGTCGTAACCTTAAATGCTGCATTGCATACAGACAAAGACTTCTCAAGTTCTGAATAACTTCTAATTTATACTGCAGTCACAAAGCAATTCTAGTTTAGGTGAATTCACATTGACATAGGCTAGCAAATTTTAATTGGCTGTTTTTTTTTTGGAATCAGAATTTCAGAAAAATAGTTCCAGAAAGCATTGCTACAGAAGATTATTCAAGCCACTTTGCAGTTCCCTGGCTAGGACAAGGTCATAGCCAATTGATACACCACATAATTCAATTCCAACACACACGTGCACACACACACACACACACACACACACACACACACACACACACACACACACACACACACACACACACACACATACACACAAAACTTAGTCAGTTTCACACTAGTACAGCATCAATCTTAGCCTTTTCCCATCTTTCTGACAGATTCACTAGAAGGCTTCCTGATGATGTACAGGCTGTCTTGAGTTGGAATATATGCTGAGGTTATGGATCCATGCATGAGCTTTACCTTCCACAAACGTTACGACGGTTATAGGTGGGAAAAATCAGATAAATTTCCATGCATGCATGCATCCCTAAATTGCAAACATATTATCATGTGCATATGCCAACGGCAGTTGGGCAATAGCAGACATTGCCTCACCCCCTCATGGGTTGTAACAGCACTGAGAATTTTTAAAAATCATGTGCAACCACATGAATTCATGATTTAATTATAATAATTACATACATTTTAATTAGATGAAGCCATGTAATGGCTGTAAGTTCATTGGTAGTTCACATTTCTTCAGTATTCTTGTCTAATAAAAATGGTTAACACGCTTACTTGTAAACAGGAAAATGAGTGTGTTTCAAAAAACAGCCACATGCACTAAAGCACAGACATGTGTGCATACACGCACACACACACAACACAGTATAGCACAGAGCAGCAGAGCAATGCATCAGCAGGGGCGTAGCCAGCCAATATTGGATGGTTGGGCATAGCAACAACTTAACTACACATACAAGAAACACGCTCACTTTCATGTGAGACATTATCAAAGAAAAATATGAAAAATGTATGCACACAAAGCCTACACCTACCTATGCTATAGTGTAAACAAATGCTGCTTTCATGCATGCAAACATTTACTAGCTATAATGCTATTCTATTAAACTTGTAGGGCAGGCATCCACCGATGATCGTCGTAGCTGAGCATCATGTGACATCAAACTGCTGAACCTACAAGAACCAACAATGTAAACAGTTCATCACATATTTACTACAATCAACTGGCAGTATAGCTTACAGACCAACCACTACAGCGACATGTAATGCTTTTTCAAGTAAATGTCACATGGCCCCAAATGAAGGCCGGGGGTGCTAATTTATGAACTATAATGAGTCTTACCAGCATGCCAAGAAAGTTTTGTCCCAGACTTATAGCAGCCAATGTACATTTTGGTATAAACCACAACTCGATTAATCAGTACAATTATTATTACTCAGTACAAATTGTGCACGTGACACTTCATAATGACTTGACCTTTTCTCCATTACCTGCTTCATTTGCATATGACATTATTGTTATCTAGAAGAGTACGTTTTCCCGTTTTCTTTCATCAACAGTAAGTTAGGCTATACGGTACTTTCCTTATCAAAAAAATACGGTTGACAAGTCCACTGAAACAAAATTTTTTGCTGCCAGCACCATCCACACTGAATCCTACTGACGATTATCACTCACTGTGACTTAGAGATACAGTACCATGACTATAGTGTACCACGCTTCGACTCCATTTTAAATTTCGAATTTAAATCGTGCCAAGGAGCGTGGCACGTGCGTCTACATGAAGTGTAATTCCCAAGGGATTTTCCGCGTAATGGATCATGTGATACACCATCTAACTCAATCCCTTCTTTGAAGTCATGGTTCAACAAATGAGGTACACGTTTACGCTTTACAGTATTAAAGTAGGATTGTTTTGTGTGCTGCTGTGAATCCTCGCGTGAATCTTAAGCTACTTGTGATGGTTGGGCAAAAGTTTGTGATGGTTGAGCAAGAAACTGTGATGGTTGGGCAAATGCCCGCCCATGCCCACCCTTGGCTACGCCCCTGTGCATCAGGGCCTAAAATAAGGCCTTAAAACTGCATAAATTTATAGTGCTAAATCTAAAGTGTGCAGTGATAAATGTGATTTTGTGTAGTGTTAATTTATAAGGCAATTGCCATAATAAGACTACATATCATCACCAAGTGCTGTATACTCTGGGATTCACTACTACCACTGTAATAATATACATTATGCTTTTAACTCTACCGTTTGAAGATTCTATCTATGACCAGCTATATATGCATGCATGCATAGTGTTGCTAAAGATTGCATGTGAGCTATGAGGAAGTGAACTCTATCTGTGCCCAATAATAATCTAGTAGTATAGCTAAGCTCATAATTATGTTTTGAATCCTTGAATCTTAGCAGGGGTTGTGGAGAGGGGGCTATAGCCCCTGCCAAAATGTACATGGAGAACTCCAGATTAAAAAAAACTTCATTGAACACCAACAACTGTGTTTCAGTGTCTATTCTATTACTGCAAACAACTGGATGCATGGTTGTACCAAGGGCATCAGAGACCTGAAGCTGTTCTGGGTGAAAGACAGTTTAGATAAGTGTTGTTTCTATCATTAAATAAATACTAAGTATTGCATGTTCACTACTTTTGTTTTTTGACTTCATCAAGTTTAAAAGCTTTTTTTACTTCAGTCAAAAAGTGGTGAGGCTCTGGCCTCACTGGTCAGGCTCTGGCCTCACTGGTCACACCTTCGTCCGTATTAAGTGCCTTTAAATAATTACTGTCATATTTAGCTCTGGCTTTGTAGTTACTTTGGAAACATTACTTATAATACAGTTTATCTCTTAATCTCATAACAGTATAACAGAGGTGAAGTGTCCAGTTTTATCCACACTTGTCAGGTATCTGTAGACTGTAGCTAACACTTTGTACTGTGTATTACAGCCCACAATTGCCTTCAAACAACATCTCAAAATACTATTTAATACACTGTACTGTAAGTGCGGTCTAAGCTGGTTAATGATTTGACTATTGGATTTCTGCTGAAGGTTTGTCTCAACCATTGATTTGGGTTTTTATATTTACATGCACTACTTGTGAAGCTTTGACCTGCTGCAGAAACTACTTGATGCATTGGAGAACTTTCAGTTTTGATTGTGGTACAGTGGGTTTTCCCTAATAGAGTTGTCACCCTATGACCCTAATACAAAACTCAAGCAACACTATTATTCTGAAATCACTCTCAGATTCAGTTTCAGAGAGTTGATTTTCAAACGTTTGCTAGGGAAACATGTCCCCAGACTCTCCTAAGTTTGTATAATGTACATGTTAGCATTCAGACTGTTTGTACATGAAGTATGGCTCAGGGGGGATGGAGCAGACCAAAGAGTGAGGGGGCCAGGCCAGCTGTAAGCTGAAGACAAAAAAAATGTAATCACCTGCTACGATGGCTGTCCTCCACCAACTATATCTCCTTATTTATAACTACACATACGTAGCTAAATAGCTTGCTACAATGCTTCTCTGAATACTGTGACTGCTCTATTAGAGTATCTAGATCTTGACTGTTCTATTAGAGTATCTCAATCTTTTCTTACAAACATTGTCCCATAAAAATGGGGGGGGGGGGGGGCTATGGTATGGCTGCTTTTCCTCTACATAGTACAATGTAGTTAGGCCCAGGCTTTGAAAAAGATTATGCCCTTGAATGTGCACCTTACCAGAAAGGTGCTTCTTGCTTCTGATACATACTGTAGGAGTCAATTACTGTAATTGTGTTGTATGTATTTGGGAAAATCTGAGCACACCAGGAGGACTGAGTCTACTCAGTAATAATAACAATCATAATTATGATCAATCAGAAAGTGTGCAGTGTTAAATTTAGGCACTGCAATGCATTGAAGTAGTTTTATGTATTACCCTGATAACTTCTTTCAGTACCTTTAAGATATTAAATTTATGGCTAATTGTACATGCCATCAGGCATTGGACAACACTTTAAAACCAAACTGTAATTTAATTTAGTGTTACTGGTCATTGTTTGTTGTGAATCTTTTGTGTTAAATAAACACATATGGGTCGTCCTTACACAGCTGTACACTTTTGCAGCCATGCAGTCACAAACCTTTTCTTGTAATGAAAGTGCATATAATTAATATGTCATTCTGTCTACATACTTCTTTGCTCACATTTCCTCATAGATATTCAATGTGATAACCTCACAGCACCATCCAATGGAGAGATATCATCATGTAGTTCTGGCAGTATTAGAGTGGGTTATGAAGGAGACACTTGTAGCTTCACATGTAACACTGGTTATGAGCTAACTGGTAGTGACACTAGGACTTGTCAGAGTGATGGGAGCTGGAGTGGTACTGAGACCATGTGTAGAAGAGGTGCGTACATATCTTTGTCAACTTGTCTTAATTATATCTAATCTAAAACAGCCAAGCTGTGAGAAAGGGTGTAGCCTTCCAAAAATAGGCTAGTAGAAAAAGATTTGATATCAAATCATTCATTTGTAAATTACAAATTAAGTGACAATATAATATTATGGTCACTACCTTTTATATCACATCTTTTTCATATATACTAGCCTATTAATTTTTGGAAGGCCATACCCTTTTCACAGCTTGGCTGTTTTGTATTTTTGTATTTGTGTGCTAGCAGAAGAACTAGACTTTAAATGACAATTCCACTATTTTGAAATTCATTTTGTATTATTTTGATATTAGTTGTTGAATTACATATCAAACAGTATGGTAGTACTGTTTAAATAGGGATCCTACCAAAAATGACACGTGCCACCTAAAATGTCGCCTTTAAAAATCATCCCAGAAACATCTTACATGACGAAAATCACCTTTACAGAATATCAAGACACACGATAGTGTGTCGTGCGGCCCAAGAAGCCGGCGCGCCACACCGTGAGTATATTGACAGGAAGAAAGAAAACGTCATTTTCACACTTTTGTATCTCGGTGATGGCTTATCCGATTGAAACCAAATTTGCTGCAGAGTTGCCTGCCAGCTAGGGGAGTCTACATTCCAAATTTGAAGGAAATCACTCAAGCCATTTCCGAGATATGAGCGGCCAAAGTTTCGTTTTTTTTTCTTCGTTTTTTTTTTCTTCTTCTTCGTCTTTTCGCACACTTGCAAAAATTGCTATAAAACGCAAACGCGTGCTCTGATCACCTTGACATTTGGCACACAGAAAAGGAGTCCAAAGGCGCATCCTAGCATCAAATTTGGTGCAAATCCGATGAATGGTTCAGGAGTTATGACCGATTATTCGCGTAAAACAAGGTCGATTTGTTGTCACGCCTACAGGGTAAACCGCTTCATGGAATGAGCTGCAAATTGCTATGTAGATGGAGTAACCATCGTAGGATTGCCTTTTGGTAGTTTGAAAGGAATCGAGATTAAGACCACGGAGATATGACACAAAATCCAACCTGTGTCACAATTACGCGATCGATTTTTAGTAATAAAAAAGTATTAGTTTTTACGCCTACTAGGCAAACCGCTATGAGCAATGAGCTGAAAATCGGTGTATAGCTGGAATAATCTTCATAGAAAGTCCTTGCAGTAGTATAGAAGAATTGGATTACAAACCACTGAGTTATGATTCGAAAGCCAACTTGGTGTAGCAAATGCGAGATCGAGATACTCTAATAGAACAGTCACCCTAATAGAGCATTCAGCTAATTTATTTACTCCATTATAGAATTCTATTACATTACAAGTTATTCTGTAGGGACTTCAGCTGCAAACAGTTAATCTTATAGACAGTTAAGCAAGAAGCAAGTCACCCTGTGGAGAATTAAGCTACAATTATATCACTGTAGAGATTCAGAACATTACAAGTCACACTAAAGAGAGTTCAGCTATAAACAAGTCATGCACCCTGTAGAGAGGTGGCCAATTTAGAATTAAAGGAATTAATTTAGGATGCAGCAAGGGTGAATGTAGAACACAGCTGAGTGATTAAGGTTCATTGTTAAAACTTTGCTAATTGCAATTAGTTGTATCAACATTCATTCTTAGCTGCTTCGGATATCAGCTGTTTCTGTTGCCAGTTACTTGGGTGCACCTGTTTTACAGCAATCGTGTCCTTGCATGGATTAAAACTTTGGTAACATTGATTCTTGGCTGCTCCAGATATCAGCTCTTTAAGTTACCAGTTATTTTCACTCTTTTTCTACAGCTGATCAATGCTATTGGGTTAGTAGTTTCTTGGATGTGCCTTTTTTTCAGCGAAGGTGCTTTTGGGGTGGAATATTTATATATATAATCCAAAACAGCCAAGCTGTAAAAAAAGTGTGCGGCCCTCAGAAAGGCTATGGTGAAAAAAGATGTGAAATCCAAGGTGGCGGCCAAGAAATGGCTGTGATGGTAGGTTAATGGTAAAAATTTTAATAACGACAATTCAGGTGAATTTTTGTGCCGCTTGGTCTTGGCACAAAATTCACCTGAATTGTCATTATTAAAATTTTTACCATTAACCTACCATCACAGCCATTTCTTGGCCACCACCTTGGATTTCACATCTTTTTTCACCATAGCCTTTCTGAGGGCCGTACACTTTTTTTACAGCTTGGCTGTTTTGGATTAGATTTCATTTCTTTTTGTATTTGTATACCCCAAAGCCGGCCTATGGCCAGCTTTGGGACTTTTTTAACCTATGCTTTTTTTCCTTTACTACAGGAAGAAGAAAAGATGAAGTAGATGTACTTTAAGTATTTTATCGGTAAATGTACAAATTATATATATAATACATAATTTGATTACAGAAATCTCCATGGTGGTTTCTTTGTAACTGAACACTCTACAAGCTATCTACAGGGTGAATTGTTTGTAGCTGAACGATCTACAAGGTAACTTCTTCTAGCTGATCTCTCTACAGGTGATGTGTTTGTAGCTGAATTCTGTACAGGTGATTTGTTTGCAGCTGAGCTCTTTACAGAATGGTTTCTTTGTAGCTGAACTTTCTAAAAGGTAACTTCTTCTAACTGATCTTTCTACAGGGCAATTTGTTTCTTGCAGAATTTTCTACAGGGTGATTTCTTTGCAGCTGAACTCTCTACATGGTGGTTTCTTTGTAGCTGAACTCTCTACAAGGTAATTTCTTCTAACTGATCTCTCTACAGGGAGATTTGTTTTTAGCTGAACTATCTACAAGGCAATTTCTTCTAGCTGATCTCTCTACAGGGAGATTTGTTTGTAGCTGAACTATCTACAAGGTAATATCTTCTAGCTGATCTCTCTACAGGGTGATTTGTTTGTAGCTGAATTCTGTACAGGTGATTTGTTTGCAGCTGAGCTCTTTACAAAATGGTTTCTTTGTAGCTGAACTCTCTACAAGGTAACTTCTTCTAACTGATCTTGTTTGTAGCTGAACTATCTACAAGGTAATTTCTTCTAGCTGATCTCTCTACAGGGTGATTTGTTTGTAGCTGAATTCTGTACAGGTGATTTGTTTGCAGCTAAGCTCTTTACAGAATGGTTTCTTTGTAGCTGAACTCCCTACAAGGTAACTTTTCTAACTGATGTCTCTACAAGGTCACTAGTTTGTAGCTGAACTCTCTACATGGTGGTTTCTTTGTAACTGAACTTTCTACAAGGTGACTTCTTCTAGCTGATCTTTCTACAGGGTGATTTGTTTGTAGCTGAACTCTCTACAAGGTAACTTCTTCTAGCTGATCTCTCTACAGGGAGATTTGTTCGTAGCTGAACTCTCTACAGGTGATTTGTTTGAAGCTGAACTCTCTAAAAGATAACTTCTTCTAGCTGATATCTCTACATGGTGATTTGTTTGTAGCTGAACTCTCTACATGATGGTTTCTTTGTAGCTAAACTCTCTACAAGGTAACTTCTTCTAGCTAATCTCTCTACAGGGAGATTTGTTTGTAGCTGAACTCTCTACAGGTAATTTGTTTGAAGCTGAACTCTCTAAATGATGGTTTCTTTGTAGCTGAACTCTCTACAAGTTAACTTCTTCTAGCTGATCTCTCTACATGGTGATTTGTTTGTAGCTGAATTCTGTATAAGTGATTTGTTTGCAGCTGAGCTCTTTAAATAATGGTTTCTTTGTAGATGAACTCTCTACAAGGTAACTTCTTCTAGCTGATGTCTTTACAGGGTCACTAGTTTGTAGCTGAATTCTCTACATGGTGGTTTCTTTGTAACTGAACTCTCTACAAGGTAACTTTTTCTAGCTGATCTTTCTACAGGGTGATTTGTTTGTAGCTGAATTCTGTACAGGTGATTTGTTTGCAGCTGAGCTCTTTAAAGAATGGTTTCTTTGTAGCTGAACTCTCTACAAGGCAACTTCTTCTAGCTGATGTCTCTACAAGGTCACTAGTTGTAGCTGAGCTCTCTACATGGTGGTTTCTTTGTAACTGAACACTCTGCAAGGTGATCTCTTCTAGCTGATCTTTCTACATGGTGATTTGTTTGAAGCTGAACTCTCTACAAGGTAACTTCTTTTAGCTGATCTCTCTACAGGGAGATTTG
Source organism: Dysidea avara (assembly GCF_963678975.1). Taxonomy (NCBI): domain Eukaryota; kingdom Metazoa; phylum Porifera; class Demospongiae; order Dictyoceratida; family Dysideidae; genus Dysidea; species Dysidea avara. Next base: position 38,761,578 of record NC_089274.1, read on the forward strand.
TTTGTAGCTGAACTCTCTACATGATGGTTTCTTTGTAGCTGAACTCTCTACAAGGTAACTTCTTCTATCTAATCTCTCTACAGGGAGATTTGTTTGTAGCTGAACTCTCTACATGATGGTTTCTTTGTAGCTGAACTCTCTGCAAGGTAACTTCTTCTATTGATCTCTCCACAGGGCGATTTGTTTGTAGCTGAACTCTCTACATGGTGGTTACTTTGTAGCTGAACTCTACAAGGTGATTTCTTCTAGCTGAACTATCTCTTTCCATAGTTGCATGAACTCCCTACAAGGTAACTTCTTCTAGCTGATCTCTCTACAGGGTGACTTGTGTGTAGCTGATCTCTATACAGGTTTCTTGTTTCTAGCTGATATCTTGAATTCTCTTCAGGGTGACTGCTCTATTATGATGACTGCTCTATTAGAGTATCTCGATCTCACACTTGCTGCACCAAGTAGGATTTCGTGTTATAACTCCGTGGCTGTAAGTCTGATTCTTCTACACCATTGATGATCCTTTCTAAGATGATTACTCCATCTGTACATCGATTTTCAAAGCATTCCCCCAAGCGGTTTATCTGGTAGACGTGGCAAGCAGTTGTTTTTTATTAGCTAATCTTGATTGCGTAATTGTTACACACTGTTAGTTTTTTCGTTGTATCTTCCTGTTTTTTAGCTCGATTTCTTTCAAACCACAAAAGGTTTGAGGTTCAATAGTTAACCTATTCACCCACCGATTTTCAGCTTCTTCCCATACGCGGTTTACCCTGTAGGCGTGACAACATATTGGTGTTATTTTTTGTGAATAATCGCTCATAACTCTTTGCCTGTTTATTGTATTCCAGCCAAAGTTGGTACCGAGATGCGCCTTTATACCCCCCTTCTGTGTGCCAAATGTCAAGGCAATCGGATATGGCGATCGCGTTTTATAGCAGTTTTTGTAAGTGTGCGACAAGAAAAAGAAAAATAAGAAGAAAAAAAACGAAGAAACTGAGCCAATTTTTGAAGTCGCATATCTCGGGAACTCACGAAGCGATTTCGCTCCAATTTGGAATGCGGAGTGCTGTAGTTGGAGGGCATGTCCACAGCAAACATCGTCTTGTTTCATCAAGGGAGCACAGAGCTACGGAGGTGCGAAAATTGCGTTTTCTTTCTTCCTGTCAATATACTCACGGGTGTTACGCGCCGGCTTCTTGGGCCGCACGACACACTACCGTGTGTCTTGATATATATTGCAAAGGAATGTGGATATTAAACTCTAAATTTGTAAGCAATTATTATTATGAATCTACTTTTGCTGCAGACAATTAACATTTTTTAGATAAGAAAATTATTTGGCCTTCTTATATCAAGACCCACGGTAGTGAGTCATGTGGCCAAGAAACTACAAAGTGCATGCCATAATTAAAATGTGCACGGCTTCTACCATGAGCTATTTATGTGTAGGGACAGTTTTGCAATTTTATCCCTGAATTATGCAATCATCCTCATTAGAAATGTACAGTATAGCGGGTGCCAGAACTGTAATTACGTCGCAACCACAAAAATAAGAGCAGGCTCATTTTATTATGCTGATATTTGGTGTTATCACCGTATTATCATTGAATATTACTGCCTTTTTGTGGATTAATATACCGTATGACAACAAATATTGGCAAAGCTTATATTTGGCGAATAGCTTAAGTTTAACAGTTGGTGAAATTTTAATTTGGTGCAAGTTTATTTTAATTTAATTTGGCTTAATTTGGCGTTTAACCAAGTTGTGGTGCATAGTAGTTACAGTAACTCTTAGACGAGCTATATCAGACAGCTCTGCGTCACTGCACAGTGCGTTGATTAAACTGCCGATTATTCCTAGCTAAGGGACTAGCACGGCAAATCACCGATAGCTAGCTAGCTATGCACTTCATCTTTAACTCACATCGTGCTGTCTATCTTGCTACTGTGGATACACCACTTCTTGCACCACTGAATTCATTTCGCACGAAAGTAATGGAGTTACACGTGGTGGAAAGTTGTGTACGCGGCTTTCATGTGTATCAAGACATTTGGACGCTGGCTACAGGAGAATGCCTGTCATGTCAAACAGAAGACAGCAATGCATTTGATCCATACGTTCTAGCCATTAGGAAAGGTGCAGATGTGATTGGCCACGTACCCCATAAGATTTCTGCAGCGTTCTCCCTTTTGATACAGAGAGGAGGTACTCTCACTTGTATAATTACCGATTCCCGCCATCAGTATTCTGCAGATTTACCACAGGGTGGTTTGCAGATACCCTGCAAGCTTGAATTCAAGCGTGACAATGCAGATCTGCTATCAATTATAAAGAAAACTTGTAAGAGCAGCTCCGCCAATTGATTTTGAATTGAAACATCATGCACCAGTGCTAAAACGAAAACTTAAAGCAAAGCCGGAGGAGCTTCCAGTTAAGAAGCGTAAACAGATGAAGGAGAGCAAAGTCATTGATTTGGACCAATCCAGCCAATCTTCCCGTGACATTGCTAAAAAAGATCCATGTGGTAGATGCAACCTAACAACAGTTGATAAAAGCATCATTTTAAAAGGTATGGTATTAGTAGTTTCCATCCAGTGTAATTTTTATAAATGAATATCTGTGCAGGTGAGCAATTGACGGACAAACACATGAACTTTGTCCAAAAGTTGGTTGGTGACAAGTTCAAGGATGTGTATGGCCTGAAATCAACACTAAAGCTACATAAATCTACCAGGGTTCCAATGAGATGCACAAAGAACTTCCTGAAAATTGTACATTGCAGAACAAACTACTGGATCATTGCTTCCACAATACTCAGCTATCCAAAGGTTACCATATATGATTCTCTGTTTGATTCTGTTAATGTGAACACTACTGCTATTTTAAAGTTGTTATTCGGACCCAAAGTAGAAGTGGTGGTGAATAGTGATAGAAAGCAAGTTGGTGTTGAGGACTGCGGTCTATTTGCTATTGCAAATTGCATCTGCTTGGCTGAAAGAAGCCTGCCAGGAAGTTATGACCAACCGAAGATGAGGTTGCATTTGGTAAAATGTATTGAAGCGTTGAATTTCACTGCATTCCCAATACTGGTATTCAATTGGACAGTTAGTATTATGTATTAATTCTTTTCTGTAATTATAATAATTATGCTTTACAATTCAATTATTAATAATACCTATCTAAACAGACTACAAGTTAATGGCATCTAAGATTCCTGCCTTTCTAAATCCACTTATCGCAACTTCAGCTCTTTTCTGCCAACCAGAAATTATCCAGTTAGCACTGAGGCTTTTGATGACCTGTAATCCCACATCAACTTTGACTTGGCAAGTGGAACGGTTTCTAACTGCTTTTTTACTTCTTGGGCATGCCATTGTTGGAAACTACTCTTAAGGTGGTCTTTCATTAGTTTATTTATTGAAATATTCAATGGCTGTAGTTTATCTGTACAATTAGCTGGCAACTGAATTGGGACAATATTATGGCTTCTCAAAAGTGACAAAATGGCGGCAGTTGTTTGTCCACGGAAGTTATCAAAAATGGCTGCTGCAGGAGATGCTAAATCCAATTTCAACTTTTGTCGCTTCTCCGTAACAAAGGGCACAATAACTTCATCAATGTAGCACTTTATGGTAATTTCATTGGACCAATGGTTCTCGGAGTGCCACACATCCCAACCATCTGGAAATGCAACTTGTGGGTAACACTTAGGTGTATTCCCTTGGTAGAGCAACTGTGGAGGTAAGTAATCACCAGCTGCAGTAACAGCTAAGACTACTGTTAACTGCCTCTTGTCATCAGTATGGGCAATTGGTATATACAGTTTGTGCACCTTTTTTATCCATAGTCCAATCTCCAGTTGGAACAATGGACAAGCCAGTTTATTATCAGACTTTCTGGAATACTATTGAATAGTACCTCGGCTGCTACATCAGCCAAGAAGATCTCTTTGCATTCATCAAATTGTGCCATTGAAATTTTCCCCGACGTTAAACACTTCCTTTTAACAAATCCCATCCGTCGTAACAATGACTGTGCCCAGCTCTTTGTAATGTTGATGTGTCCACCATGTGAAGAAAGCTTAGAAATATCACGATAAGAAATGATTCCTTCAGCAGCCCCTCTAGCAACAGTTGTATTCACCACTCCACCAGCTGCTCTAAGGTTACTTATGAACTCCTTCACCAATGAATCCAGCTGTTCTCCCAGACGTACTGGCCTACCTCTAGGCTTGGTTTCCAGTTCAGAAGTAACGATAGGTTCTTCCTTGTGTTCCTCACTATCAGATGTATCTCGACTTTCAGCTTACTTTCTATGCTGCTCCAAAATCACTTCTTTGAGTTTCTCTAGATACTTTTCCTTTAGCCTTCTTGCTGTGGACTCGTTTATTGGGATTCCCCAAACTGCAGAGTAGTGTTTAGCTGCAGTAGTGGGACCATTCTCTGTAGCACATTTTCCGATCATTGCATGCTGCTCTTTTGAGTACGAATTGTACTGTCCACGACTCTGGGTCTTCTCTGCTGCCAAACTGACAGCATTGGCAATTGACTTCTGAGCGGCTTTAATGTCTTTCTGGGACAAAATCAATGGATTGCAGCTCCTGCGAGGCTCTATTTTTACGTATTTTAACATTGCCATTGCAAATATAACCAACACGTGTTATTCAATGTTTGAAAGTATTAGAAGCTGTAATATATGCACGTGCAGCTTGGCGGTGGTTTAGAAGAGGCGCCGGCCAATATCTTAATGGAAGATGGTATTGAAAGCTTGTCATGAGTGATTTGGCATGAAAATAATATTGGCGAAATTTAAATTTGGCAGTTTGGTAACAAATCGCCAATTCACCAAATTTAGTTTACCGCCAAAATTTGTTGTCATACGGTATACTGGCACAGGAGTTTTCTATTACTTGATTGCCTGTACAGTGGATTTTACTTACCAAGTGCCTAATCCAAAAAATAACTTTCAAAGATGCAGCGTGGACACAAACTCAACAATCATATAAACGTGCTGTGAAAGTGTGAAAAACGTAACTTCCCTAGGGAGAGTGTTTCAGGATAATTCCATTTAGCTGTATCATGTGATTGCCTTTACTCATAGAAATTGTCATTCAGACCTGGGATGAATGAAGTTAATGGTGCTCATGTGCAGTAAAGCCAGCTAGCGATTAATTGCTCATATCACACACAATGGCTAATTGAAACATGCAGCAATATCCAGACAGCTAGTGTTTAAAATGGCTAACATGCAGCAATGCAATTCAATATTTCACAATGTGTGCTTTTAAAAATAAACCACTGTCCATGTTGGCAGACAAATAGACATAATAATACAATACAATACAATACAATAATAATGATTATAGGCTTTGCTTCTTAATGTTGGATCTGCGATTGTGTGCTCCAGGGGACATCAATGCTGCCAGGGAGGGAGGAGCATGCCCTCAGATCCTCCTAGAATGAGTGTGCTTCACACACTATCCACTTATATGATAGAAATATTCATAATGACCTGATCACAAATATAAGCTAAGCCAGCTAGGTAGAGAGACTCCGCTTTTACTTTTGGCCCCTGGTTTCTTTTAGCAGCATTGCAACTTCTCTGTATGTCATCCAGCTGTCCAGCACTTGATAGCCAGTAGTTCTGGGGTGGTGGCAAGGACATTCCATCTAGCCCGGGAAAATCCACCACTGTCACCCGCTATTCCACTCTAAGTCACATACCTGGATATAAAAGTAGCGATATGAAGTTATATTATTACGGCCAATACAAATACAAGGCTATATTAGTACAACCAATATGAAGTTAGTATAAGCAATATGTTGTGTACGCATGTATAGTTTACTGAATGTATATTGCACTCATGTACAATGTATGTGTGTGAGTGTGTAAAAAGTACATGTGCACATGCATACAAGTTTGTGATTGGTCTCCTTTACAAAAGCTGTAGTCTATTTACCAACAACCTGTGCTGCAAGTGGAAAACCACCAGTAAATGTGATTTTCACTGGACCTGCCAAAAAAACAGCACTTTCAATCTGAAGAGAAGAGGTCTTGGAAACAAGTTTGGCATGCACATTTACCATGCACAAACAGTCAGAAATGAGAGGTTATACAAAATCTCATTGCGCATAAATGTACCTGAAAAACCAGGACACCTTGGTAATCTAGACACTGGTGGTTATTACCATTACTAGTAATTGATCTGTAAAATAAAATGATCTGGCCATGTGAAACTATTGGGACACCAAACATCTTACATAAAGCAACGTGTGCCTGACCCTAAAACACCAATCCAGTCATTTAGACCATTGCCAGTCAGCACGCAGCAAAAAGTATCTTATTCATACACATATTCACTTGTGTTTATCTTCTACCTGCCGCCAAAGTTCCTTGGACTTCCAATGACACAGCTATCCAACACTGATTAACTCCACACTAGTATTTTTTTCATTACATAGCGTGGTGTTTACTGTAGAGTGAATAACAAGCCACTGGATCCATAAATATATGACTCTTAATAGGGATTGGAAACAGCACCATGCGGTAGAAATAGGCTTGTTTCAAATGTTACGAGTGGTTTCCATGATTTGTATTGTATCATACAGTATGATAGTACTGTATAGTAGGGACCACAAAGGAGTAGGCATGGCCCACAAAATAACATCACCCAAAAACCAGCCTCAATTTTCCCAGATGACAATGGAGCACTATTGGTTAGGTCAAACTAAGCCCAAAGAAGCTTTCAGATTGAGCAGAAACGCCTTCAAAAAGTTGCTACAGAATTTTTAAAAAAACTTTATTTATTGGAATTTTCTACTGAATGAGTAACTGACTGATGCCTTCAGACAATTGTAACTCAATAACGGCTAAGGCTATGGGCTTGATTTTTCACTGCTTGACATTGCTTCGGCCCGAGAGGTGCCTTTTGGCATACCACAGTACATACAACACATTCTTCATGGACTTACAAGTGTCCTCCTTTGTGTCCATTCATCTCTTCTGACAGCGAAAAGTGTTGATTTGGTGGTAGCACGTGATGGCTTCCCTTTGTAATGGAAATCGTCCGTATTTTTCATAGTGGCCATTTTGATTACAGAGGTGCTTTTTGAACAGTTCTTGATTCGTGCTGCTGTATAACAAGTTGAGCATAGCTGACAATGAAACATAATGGATACTTCACTTTTCAGACAATAATTGATATAGCTGGGGCGTGTGGCACCATTTCTTTCTTTCGGTATATGCGTGGATTGCAGAGGTGCTTTTTGAACAGCTCTTGATTTGTAATGCTGTGTAACGGGTTGAATATAGGTGACAACGAAGCATAATGGATACTTCACTTTTCAGACAATAATTGATATAGCTGTGGCGCGCGACGCCATTTCTGATGCGGTATGCATAGGTTCACCAGTCATAATAATTATTTACAAAAAAGTTAACAAACAACTACACAAAAAAAATTGAATTTTCAACTAGAGTAGGGACCATAGCACATCGATAAAAAGTATTGAAACAAGTTGGAGTAGTCCATGATATTAAATCACAGTAAAACAATAAGAAGTGTTATAACCCTACTGTACATTTCCATTACGACAGTAGGGATATAACACTTCTTATTGTTTTGCTGTGATTTATAATATCATGGACTATACTCCAACTTGTTTCAGTACTTTTTATTGATGTGCTATGGTCCCTACTCTAGTTGAAAATTCTAGTTTTTTGTGTACTTGTACTAATTTAATTGGCCCCTAATGATAATTTAAAAGGTTTTGCGAGAGTGATTTAGAACCTAAGAGCCAAGTGTGCCACCATCCTACTAGCTTCATTCCATAGCTTTTGCATTAGATTAAAGCTTGAAAGACAAACAGCTATGCTAGACAGCAGCTGTGCAGAGTTAGGAGAATGGTACAGTAATACCTAGCCAAGTTGTAACCAAGGAAATACACCACAGTTTAAACTAGAGGTGTGGCTCACAAATCATCCTGTTCCATTCTAATGACAAAGGGGTTCTAAAAAGCCACGTATCATCAATACCAGAAGGTGTACACAGCTGCTACAGAAACAGAAACATACCTTTGGTGTAGAAGCGATACCGAAACGGCACGATATGGCAAGTTCCTTCTGTGAGAAAGGCCAGTCAGTGACTTCCACCAAAGCAGCTTGTATCGCTCAACCTTAGAGAACTTTCATATTTCAATAAACCTACACTGATAGTCTACAGTAAAGGGAAATGTTGGTCCTTTCATGCTCTTCAAGTGGTGACAAGCGAAACACACCTCATATCTATCTAGTGATGTCAATCGTACACTGGGCGCATGATGCCATTTCCAATCCCTATTAAGAGTCATATATGTATGCTGGAACTAAACAGCCAAATTGGCACTAAAAATATGTAATACGATTTCTTTCAATGTTTACACCATGCAGGGCGAATTTTAACATCTGGTAAAACTTGACCATAGTCTTAGGAAACTTACTCCAGTTATTCTCGTGCTGCCTGACTTTAATACATATAACATATAAAGTAGCAAACATTGTCTGAGGCTCCTCCTTACACTAACATATGCACCTAACTCTGATATAATATATTCACTCATGTTCAGTCAAGGAAAAGCCTTGATTGGAGGATTGCAAGAGTTCATAATAATTTATATTTTATGAACTCTTGTTTTTATGCATTGCACATTTCATCAACCACATAACAGACATTCTCAAGGTCAGTACTTACCTTAGCAAATGAACTAATTTTGGGGTACTTACTGAGAGTAGGCTAGAAGTGGTACCACTAAAACCAGTGAAACTCATAATCACTTGTTTTTAAAAAAAACACTGTATGGTGTATGTGTAATGTTTCATGAGTGCCATAGGCCAAGCTTTTAACCCATGATCAATATTTAGATACAGTACTGCTCAAACATAACGTTGCACTCGCTCGATTGCGAGTGTTTAAAAAATTTGCTAATTAAAGGGTGTGGCACCTGTTTTCTTCACGAGTATTAATCCCGTTTCATATGGGATGAATACCCGCAAAGGAAACAGGTGCCACGCCCTTTAATTAGCAAGTTTTTTTAATAACTTGCAATCAAGCGGTGCAACGTTACATTTGAGCAGTACCGAATGTTTGTCTTTTTACTTATCAGGTGACTTGAGTGGTATTATTACTTATACCATTGCCACTCAGGATTTGCCTGATATCTATGCCTGATATCTATGCCTGCACCCCTTGGGCCTGTAGCCCTCAGCTTGGGCATGTATATCAGGCAGATCTGTTGTGGCAATGATATAAATATTATATAAGTACTCCCATGATATATTGTGGTGCACTTTATTTTTCAGTATTGCCCAAATCTAGTGTCTAGCAAATGCTACTCCCAATAGCTGCATGCCATTTCCTAAACTGAAACAAAACTTTCATGATTAATTGTATCCAAATTACTAAAAACATAGTGGACATGAATAACACTAGAACTCCTACTGGTCATTTATAATATGATGCCCATTGCCATAGCTAGTTGGAAAAAACTGGCACAACGTAAGCAAGCATTGCCAAACAACTACTTACTGATTACCATATTCGAAAACCAGAAGTTCTAGTATATATAAGATAATGCAGTAAGTCCAGAACTCTTTTGTAAAAGTTGATGATTCAGCCTGCTAAAAATGTGTCATGTATTAGCTGTGCAACACGAGGCACTCAGGCTTGTCATGTATTAGCTGTGTAACACGAGGCACTCAGGCTTTTGCCTAATACGTATGCCCTCAGCCCTTGGGTCGTTGAGCATGCCGTTCATATATCAGGCAAAGCCTCCCTGCCTGTGTTACGACTAGTACTCATGCAGTAGCTATAGTAGTTTTGTAAAGTATTGGTACCTCCATGTATAACCAATTATATTATTGTTAAACTAGTGAATTGTTCAATGCTAAATGACCCAATCAATGGAACAACTACTTGTTCACTGGGAGTTGATGGAGTCCCTTCCTATGAAGACACTTGTAGCTTCACATGTAACACTGGTTATGAGCTAATTGGTAGTGAAACTAGGACCTGTCAGAGTGATGGAAGCTGGAGTGGGACTGAAACCATGTGTAGAAGAGGTGTGTTATAAAATATACTATATGGAGGGAAACTTTGTAAAACAAATTAGTTGCATGGATTATACCTCACAACTATGCTTAAATATAAAATAAGTATGTTCCTCGTCATGGTTCATTTTAAATTAGTGGATGAGTTTCTTTCTGGGGTATACAAGCTGCTTCAGGTGATGTTAGCATTGATATTTGTGGTTGTGTGGTACTCCATTAATTTGGTTTAGAGGGAGTACAATATTTATGGTCAGGGCTAATCCAACATAGGCCCCTGCTCCTGAGGGTCTTGCTAAATTGGACTAGTCTTCTACTTATTAAATGGAAGATATGTATAGAATCAGGAAACAGGCTGGTACTCAACTGGTTGTACTATGCTACGTAGCTGCACATGAGTTGGTTTCAATGTGCAGTAAATAGGAAGGAGACAAGTGGTAGTCATTCTCCAAATTTACCTCCTAAGATTCAACACACTAAAGTTTCTCTCTGTTTAGGTATTGTGATTTACAGTTATAGTAATTTTTGTTGCTGTAGTTCCTTGTCCATCACTTACTGATCCTAGTAATGGAATACTCACTTGTTCACTGGGAGATGATGGAGTTCCTTCCTATGAAGACACTTGTAGTTTCACATGTAACACTGGTTATGAGTTAACTGGTAGTGCCACTAGGACTTGCCAGATTGATGAGAGCTGGAGTGGTAGTGAGACCATGTGCAACAGAGGTTCATGTTTGGGTTGTGAGCATGTGCAATACAACTTAAAAGCCATGTCATCACAATTTGGTGCAATCAAATGTTAATGCATAAGTAACCAATATTACATTCAGGTGACCTGTGAAGTCCATTTATATGGTTTTTATTTCATTGCACTAGCTGTTGTGTAATATGTTTCTGTGTTTAAAAATAATTAATTTTGGAAATGGCTAAACTACCCAGTTGCACTATTAAAAACTCTGTGTGCTGTATACTTCATTACTTTCATGTTATTGAAAATATATTATATTGATGCACTAACATTTTACAGTATCATGATATGCATCAATACATATTGCACATCTGTGTAATAATTTTGTTAATTAGTTTTTGATATTAACAATTCATAGTACCCTGTCCATCACTTGCTCATCCTGATAATGGAACAATCACTTGTTCACTGGGAGATGATGGAGTTCCATCCTATGAAGACACTTGTAGTTTCACATGTAACACTGGTTATGAGCTAACTGGTAGTCCTCAGAGAACATGTCAGTCTGATGGTAGTTGGAGTGGATCTCCGGTGTCCTGTACCATCATGGAATGTCCGTCATCATCACTACCAATGAACAGCATGTTGGCTGAGTCTTGTAGTAACACATATCAGTCAATGTGTGATCTACAGTGTGAAGAAGGTTTTAATGGTAGTGGAGACCCATCATTTGTGTGTGATGTGTTGAATGATGGATCAGTAATGTGGATGACAAGTGGAGGAGGATTGAATTGTGAAAGGAGTAAGTTGTTTTGTTGGTGAAATTGTGTATTAATTTGATTTATTCTAGTTCAGTGTAATACCAGTTTATCATCACCCAGTAATGGCGAGGTCTCATGTAATTCTACTGGTGTATCACGTTATGAAGATCAGTGTTCATTCTCATGTGATCCTGGATATGAACTGACTGGGTCCTCAACCAGACAATGTTTGTCTAATGAATCATGGAGTGGAGTTGATGTGACTTGTGATATTCTTCATTGTAACAATTTGACTAGCACAATAGAGAATAGTATATTAGTTAATGATTGCGGTTGTGAGTTTGGGTCAGTGTGTAGTCTAGGATGTGAGACTGGCTACAGACCAGTTGGTAATAACATGTTCACTTGTGATAGTGTAAATGTTTTGGTGGAATGGAGAAATAATGTCACCAGAGAAATCTTTAAGTGCATAGGTACATATGTGTGTATATATAGACAATGTTAGCTTGCTGCATATAGATAGCAGTATTTGAAGACAAATGCCATGTATTATTGCCTATTTGTTGTATTTACTCATATTGTACAGTAATAGTGTTATAAGTAATGTCCAAAATGAAGGATATACCCTTAAGTGATTCTGTACTGAAGAGTGTGCTTACTATTATTTACACTCAGTCACTTGCATGGTGCCTGGTACCCTGTAGAATTATAAATTTTTATAAGTAATACTATTTCATGTAGTAGATTTTACAATGTAATACCACACTGGTTATTTTGTTTAAAATAAGGAGTTGGAGATAGTGATGATGATAGTGGTGGATCAGCTGGTGCTGTTGTTGGAGGAGTACTTGGAGGACTTTTGATTTCTTTGGTTATAGTAGTAATTGTTCTGCTAATAATGTTCCATGTACGGAAGAGTAAAAGAGCATATGTTGTTGGTGTCAAGTCAAGTTACATTTATAAATGTAAGTCCTGCTCAGGTAACAATACATTCTGTCATATAGTGTATGTTGTGTGGTACATTTATGCGATTAAGTCAAGCACATGTATTTTTGATTAAATGCACGAAATGAAGATGTTTAAAATACTGTGGTATTTCAGCTCAGAGCCGTTTGGTAATTAAAATTTCTGTTAACTATAGATTTATTGTGACAACTGAGTTTCCAATATATACCAGCTATTCTCTTTGTGTACTTATATTTATTACAGTAATTGCATACCAAGTATGTTTTATTACAGATGACAATAATATGCGTGATGAAGTAAGCGGCACAATTGTTGGGAAGTACCAACCACCCACTGTGGTATGTATACCTGGACTTGAGTGTTTGTACACTTGTGTATAGCCACTTAATATTGTTTCATTGAGACATTGATATGAACATGCCTTTCAACTATAAGCAAACCAAAGGTCTCATGGAGTAGCAAACATGGTTTTTCACATTCCACATGTTTCCAGGCAATGATGTATATAATCACTATATAGTGTAAAAATAATTTTTTTAAAGTAAAACATGGGAATAGAGATCGCTGAAAAAAGTAAAGAAACAAGAGTCAAACAAGCCAGCATGTTAAACACACAGAGATATCTATATGGGCTCAATGGATATAGTAGAAACTAAGGAAAAAACAGTATTTTCTCCATTAATTAGGGGCAGATAAGTGCTGAAATACTTCTGTATAAATGTTTATTTGAGTTCAAATAGAGATCTCTGTATGTTTAACATGCTGGCTTGTTTGACTCTTGTTTATTTACTTTTTTCAGCAATCTCTATTCCCATGTTTTAATTTTTAAAATTATTTTTACACTAGTTTTTTTACTTTTTATAAATATGGATACCTAACATGATCATAGTGAGGTGCTGGTGATGCTTGATATTACTCAGTATCGAGTCAGTCATCATGTACATTATTAGTTAGCTAAGACTATCAGTGTTATCAAACACCAATGTATTGTTTTCTTACTATGAATGTATACTTTGTACTACACAGCCTTGATATATGCTGTGAGTAACAGTAGTATGGCTTCAGTTAGGTGATCACGATAAGTCAAGTACCCAGTGGTACACAACAACATTGCTGATCTTAATATACTTTGGTTAATAAAATGTAAGTAATGATAAGGTTTCCAAATGAACATGTTAATGTGAATAAATTGGATACTTATCAACACATATTAACACATTGGTTACCCTTGCAGAGACTAAGCCAGAAGGTCAGTGGCAAAGTGAACCTAAAAGAAACACTGAAATTTGCTTGAAAGTGGATGTTAACATTGCAATATGCATTTAAAAATAGGTCATGGACATGAAGAAAGACATAGGAAGGAAAGTTATGTAGTTTTTATCCCCAAAAAGTACTCACATTTTGCTCTAGCCCTGTGGGGAAAAAATAATAATAAGATGAACAAAATGGCTCAAAATGGCAGATTTCAATTCTTTTAAAAAGTACTTTTATCAAGTCATTTTGACTTCATCTTTGCTAGTAGACCTAAACTTCTTCCAAATCAACTTCTAAGGCTTCTTTTGAGGTTGGAAAAGGTTTCTAAGGTGGTGTTTAGTTGAGTGTTGTATTAGGATTTTGGAAAAAAACATAGGTGATCTCTATTATGAACCACTACCATGGTTCATGATTTAGCCTCCTTGGAGAGTCTTAAAGTGCATACGGAATTTTACAGTGCACTATTTTAAAGGCTATGTGTATGATATATAGTTGGACACTTTCTTCTTATCTTGTTAATAGGGCGTTACTATTCAGAGGACTGGACTACAGGACTGGTTTTTGCACATTTTATGGTTGGATTTACAGAGTCTTGCTAGTAAGCACCCTTAAGACGCTGAAGACAAACAGTGGACTATGCAAAAACTGTCTCTTAATAATTTCGCTACTGTTCATTATGCCACTATACAACACTTATTCCTTCTCTGGTGTGTAGTAATGCTGCAGGGCAGGCAGCGCAGGGAATCAAATGTGACAGCAATAGTTAACCAGTAATCAACTTGTCAGCAGACAATATCCTTCGAGATATCCTTAGAGCAAGCTTGAGGAGCAAGTTAGTCTCACTAGTTTCGCTGCCAGACTTCTGTTTCAGTGTTGGGTTTATCAATTAAAGATTATTAGTGCCCATGCTGAAAAATCTCTAATTGGTAAGTCCCTGCACTGAAATAGAGGCGAGTCTAGAGTCCTGGCCACGCTGGTAAGACTAGCTTGCTCTAAGGGTATCTCGAAGGATATTGTCTGCTGACAAGTTGATTGCTGGTTAACTATTGCTATCACATTTAATTCCCTGCACTGCCTGCCCTGCAGCATTACTACACACCGGGGTAAGGAATAAGTGTTTCATAGTGGCATAATGAACAGTGGCAAAATTATTAAGAGACAGTTTTTGCACATTCCACTGTTTGTATTCAGCGTTTAGAAGTAGGCTGCAGGTGCCCTAAGGATGCTTACTAGCAAGACTCCATAAATCCAACCATAGAATGTGTAAACGCCTCCAGTGTTCCAGTCCAGTCCACTGAATAGTAATGCCCCTTGTTAATATAAGATATTATTTGTTACAGCTGTCAGATTATGAAGATCCTGACTATTCAGTTACAAATAAGTATTCAGTTGTGGATCAGGCATTATCCTCACTAAACAGGACACAAGACACAATGGTCACATCACCTGCACCATATGAAATACCACTAACTATGTCCAGACCTACTGCAGGAATATATGAAATGGAAGATCCTTCACCATACGACATGGCTGAATCAATGGAAGCAGAGCAGCAAATTTACGAAACTCCATGTGAGAATGAAGAACCTGCTGGTCCAGTTTATTGCAAGCCTCCATCTGATGAACACAAGATTTATGAGGAATTTGCTGGGAAAAAATTCAGAAAGATCTTTCACAAGGAAGTTATGTAAGTTACTAGCCACGCAAAAACCTATGTAAAAAGGGTGTTGCCTGGGTGAAAAGGCTGTGAAATCAAGGGTGGCGGCTGCAATGATTCATTAAATTTAATAATGTATCCTGGTCATTGTTAAAGTTTTGGCATTAAAATCACTGCAGCCATTTCTTAGCTGCCACCTTTAATTTCACAACTTTTTCACCCAGGCTTTTAAAGGTCGTACCCTTTTTTACAACTTACCTGTTTTTTTCATGGATTTCACTTCTTTTTGTGTTTTTAATACTCTCAAGCTGTCCATATAAACTGGATTTGTGGCTTGTTTTTACCCAATTTCACAGGTACGATGAAGACAGAAGTGACAATAGTATTATATTGCAGATTTTATTTGGCTATCACTTGTTTATGTAATTGTTTACCAATAGTACAATAGTACTGTATATTACAGATCATGAAGGTTTGTAAAACCAGCCTCACAATACCTTCATGGCACTTTGGAATTTATACCCATATAGCCCATTGTGAAAGGCATTCATAAACTCACTTTACCTGTTTTTGAAATTGGCATGAATAAACCACTTCACATCAAAAGCTTACCTACCAAGAAGGTCTAAACTGGTTCTGCACAGTCTTCATTTCATATATAAAGGTTTGCTCACATGGGCGAAATGACACGGTCTCACTCACTCACTCACTCGCTCACACACACACGCACACTTTTTTTCAAAAACAATTACAGTAACCAAGCACTCGCCCTGGCGTACGCCTGGTTAAAAAAACTTATCAAGGCCAATTGCAGGGCGTGCGCCTGGTTAAAAAATGTTATCAAGGTTTAAGTGCACACTAGGTATGTATATATGCAGCTATGGAGACTACATATTACACATGTGGTATAAAAGTGTGGGAGAATAGGGTGGCACGAAGAAGAGCTTACTGCATTCTGCACTGTTCACATACAATATTTATTTGGTGATGTGGCAATTTCTACATTGTTTTTTATGTATGTTAAACTGTAAATTGACATAGGGACTGATAAACTACATAATGTATCCATGACTAAATTCTCTTCCAAGTTTCTACACACTTGTTTTTCCAAAAGCTGTATATGCTGTGGTCATAGTCAGCAGAGTAGTAGTTTTTGCATATTTTTATGCATATGAAATGAGAAATTTTCAATGATATACCATTTGTAAAACTAATAGGAGTTTAGAAGAGTTAGGAAATGGAGAATTTGGAGTGGTTAATCGAGGTATGTGGAAGCCGTCCTCCAATAAACAAGTAGAAATAGCAATAAAGACTTTGAACACTGATTCCACTGCTAAGGATAGGTTACGATTCCTCCAGGAGGCTGCTATAATGTGCCAGTTTGATCATGAGAATGTGATCAAGCTTTATGGTGTAGTGACTGAGACTCCTGCCATGATTGTACTGGAGTATATGTCACGTGGAGATCTGAAGAGTATACTCATGCAGCATCGACCCTTGTAAGCAGTTGTTTAAGTGCTTGCTGCTTATTTATACTGTGTTATATTTAGGGCTGTGAAACCTACTCATGAAAAACTATCAATTGTTTTACTAAAATTCTGTCAAGAAATTGCAGCAGGAATGGTTTACCTTAGTGCTAAAAATTTTGTTCATAGGGATTTGGCAGCTAGAAACATCCTTGTGTCTGAATCGAGCACTTGCAAGGTGACAGTTTTGTTTAAGCTAGTGTGTACTTTGTGATTATATGGAATTATTTAGATTGCTGACTTTGGATTGTCCCGTAATTTACTTAATGACAACTACTATGTCACATCAGGAGGAAAAATACCGATGAAGTGGACAGCTCCTGAAGTAAACAAAAGTCTTGTAGCTGCTGATTTTGTGTTAATTTTGAAATTGATTTAGGCTATGCACTACCGAAAGTACTCCGTGTACAGTGATGTTTGGAGCTATGGTTGTGTGCTATTTGAGATATGGAGTTTGGGACACAAACCTTTTGGGGACATGACAAGTGATGAAGTAAGTATACTAACATTTGATTATTCATTCCACTGCACTGTTTCATATATAACAGACATTGCAAAAAGTTGATAGTGGGTACAGACTTCCACCACCTCCTGGTTGTTCCAGAATCATATATAGAATGATGATTAAGTGTTGGTATGCGCACATATAATAGCATCACTGCATGTGTCAGTTACAGTGAAACCTGTGTATTTAGGACACCTTGGGACCAACTAAAAGTCCTGATTATTAAGGTGTCCTGATTTTCCAGGTCAGTTTCCATACTGAGGGATACTTTGGGACCACTACCAAGTGTCCAGATTATGCAGGTGTCCTTATTTTCAAGTGTCCTGATTAACAGGTTCCACTGTACATACTTGTAGGAATCCTGAGCCAAGGTCACGACCACACTTTGGACAGATTAAAAAATTACTAGCTAGTAATTGCAGTTACCTGTTGAGCTGGTCAGATGAAGATAAACAAATTGGTGGTAAAGATGTCATGATTTTGGGAGCACCCTTGGAGACTGCTAAGGACCTATATTATGATCTGCAGATGACATACAGACAAGTTTAATGAATGATTTGTATACATACAGTATAGTCATGTGTATCAAATGTATAATTTATTTTAAATTTAAAAGCTTTTGTCTATATAATAGTGTATAGAGGAGTGTCCTCAAATAAAAGAATTGACTAGCGGTAAATCTTTTCAGATTGCTAACACAGCCAGTATTGATTAAAGTATAATTGTATGCAAAAATTATTTCCATATGATTTGCATATTGTCATTTTGTGATGCAATAATTTATTGCACAGTGAAAGCTGTGTGGGACACCTTGAGGTGACCTGTAATGAAATTTTGGTCCGGAAATTGGTCCAGGTGGACCATTTTTTCAGACCATTTTACAGACTGACCCCATTACCAAATGTTCAGGTTATGCGCAGACATCCTTATTTTTTGAGTGTTCTGACTAACAGGTTCCACTGTAGCTACAAACATTATAGTGACTATATACAATGCCATAGTGCATAATTCCATTTTCCTATACTATCTGTTATGTTCCTGCTGCAGTCCTAAAAGTTCAAACATCAAAGGAGAATTTTTAAGACCCCTTTAGTTTATATGTGACCGGATTTAGCATAATCAACCATATGGGCGCAAAAGGCAAAAGTGAGATAACACCAGCATGAAGTTGCTGCACTATCAGGCTAACAATTTCCATATCAAACTCACCTTCAACTTGTCGGGTCTGCTTTTGGTGGACCATTCTCTGGCGGCCTGTATAACCACCCCAGACGTCTGTACAAGTCTGTGAACAACAGGAAAGTGCTTTGGGGGGTTCATACACTCTGGACAGAGCAGGGAGCTGAATGTGTGATGTATGTCTGTTTTGTGAGATTTCAGTCTATTTCCTGCCTCTGATGTGCTGTTTTGTGGTCTGGTGCCTTCATTTACCATTCTCGTCCATTTTGTAGTCTATCTCTTGCCCGCCCCACCACCCCCCACCCTCCACCCCTTTTTGAGGACTCGTGATACAGCAACACTGGTGAAAAACCTATCTAAAGTAGCGGGAAACTCTACAGGGATTACCTTGGCCACTAGCTGCTCTTAAAGGTTGTGAATTGCTCCATCTTTGCTGAAAAATCCAAACATGTAGCTGCCAAGGCTGGTGAGTAACAAAGCTTTAAATTATTAAAATATGTTTTTCTCTGAGTCAACAATGCACCCATAAGGGTGATTTTCCAAAATCCAGTCACATAAGACTTCTGGCTTAGCTATTGATGAGGTGGCCATATTAAAAATGAAAAAGGTGATGCTGTGCTACTTCTAAAAACCAGGTGCCATGCAGCTAGCTAACTCATCTAGCTATAGAATTAACCAACTATGTATTAGGCCATCATTATTATATTGCTTGTTTCTTGTCACCTAGTACAGCAAAAACTGATGCGGGCGGTAGGTGGTTATTGATTATTAGTTATACAGTTGACTGCTCTGTCTGAGTACATGACTGCTCTATTAGAGTATCTTGATCTTGAAAGGTGCAGCCTGTTCAACAAGAGTGGAGGGACTCCAACCCCTTATAGTTATCATGCTGCTATGTTTATATGCATTTACCTTAACAGCTGAGTAGTCATTTTGTGCCTCCCTCCATACTAAATAGTGCAATCATGTGATCAATAATCAATTAATTAAAATTTGGTGCAACTACCTAAAAATTGATGCGGGCGGTGATGGGAAACAAATAACGATGGCCTTTCCAATAGGTTTTTGGTTGTGCAATATCATTAGTGTGTAATTCTCGGATTTTGTAATTTGTGAAATTTTTGTAATTCTTCAATTACGTACTACTACTAAGGAAGCGCTTGTTAAACAAACTACTTTTAACAACATAATATTGTACACAAAAGTATCTTCTTATAGTTTGACTGTCATGTTTTTCTTACAAATTCTCTTGAAGCTGTTCTTTGTTTTCGTTCACGTACGTAGAGGATAGGCCCCTCTTCAACCCCTTGAATGGATACAGTCTACGCATAGATTTATAAACCCCTGGGGGTTATAAATCTATGGTCTACGAGGTCTGCACCTAGTCTTGTGTTACTAGACCACAATTTTCGTACAGGGGCTTAAGTGCCTGCACAATTATTTTCAATTGATAAGCCCTTGCATGAAAATAGCGGTCTGGCCACACAAGACTACCCGGTAGCCTGCACCATTGTTTTTCAGTTGTTAAATGCCTGTAAAACGTGAAGAGAAGGTAATTCACAAAGTCTGAGGAGAGTTGTCATACCCGTACGTATTTCAGACTGTCGAAAAGAAACCACCTCAGAGCAAAGTTTACCTGTGCAGACAAACATAGATAAATAGGCACACACACGCACATGCACACACACATTAAATTTTTTTACGAAATACTGAATGGATGAATTTCATAATACCAAAAGTTGCCCCTAGCAACCTGAATTATACAATATTTGTAGGGGTAAATGTTTATAGTAACATCTCCAAATTTTTTAAAAGGATAGCATATATAGGTCATGAGATATGTATAACATTTTAAAGTTTGTCATTTTTCCATACAGTGTCTATGAGAGGGGGCAACAGTTGTCCCTTCTGGGCATTCACATAAATAATGTGTGGGAAAGCAACAAACTCAATTAATGTCATTTCTCAATTTAACATTTGTAGGTTTGAATCTCACAATTAACCTCTCCAAATTTTAAACAAGTGTTAAAGGGCCCTTATGGGGCCCCTTTCAGGCTGGGGCCTGGGGCAAAATGCCCCAGTTGCCCCCCCCTGTGAGCGACCCTAGCTGTACCCATTATTCTGTCAATGCTTTTGCATCACAAATTAAGCTGATAGGTCTATCTTTCACATCTCCATCAGTGATGTTGCAACAACTAGGCTAAGCTAGCTTCAAAATCAGAGTCATTTTGCATTGGATATTGAGATTTTACTACCATGCACAGTGTGTTTTATACTCTATTAGTTATGCTTCAGAAAGTGAATATGACAATGGTACAGTGAAACCTCACCTAGCGGGCATGTCAGTAATGAGGCAATCAGGCGTGTGCCCACGGCCGGCTGAAGACCAGCTGTGGGCGTGCGCATGGTTTACTGTAATAAATGAATTTCATAATAAGGAGTTTTAAACCGTTGCCCCTAGCAACCTAAAATTTACATTATTTTGTAGGTGTGAATGTCAAAAGTAACGCCTCCAATTTTTAAAAGGATGGCACATGTAGGCCGTGAGATATGACATTTTAAAGTTTGCAGTTTTCCCATACATTATCTATGGGAGGGGGTAACAGTTGCCCCTTCTGGGTAATCACGTGGATGATGTATGGTAAAACCACAAATTTTAAATTGTCATATATCATGATCAATATATATACTCTATCGTTTAAAAGATCAATATACTCTAATAGAGCAGTCACAGTATTCTTCAGAGGAGCAGTGTAGCAAACATATAAATGAGGAGATATATAGTTGGTGAGTGGCAGCTATTGTCATTGTAGCACGTAATGACCTTTTCTTTTTTTTCTTCGACTTATAGCTAAGCTGAAGTTGTGATTCAGAGTGGAACCCTCCTTGCCCCTGGGGCCCCACTTTGACTCTTTGCCCTGGGCCCCTTAATTTCTCTGGGCGGCCCTGGGTACAGCTTTAGGAGCTAAATTGGCACTGACAAGCAGCAACTTAGTTTTTATTCCAAATTTGTCTGTTGCAACAACACAATTATACCTATAGAGAAATCATGCTGCATTTAAGTGATAAAAACAAACAGTCCACACAGTTAGGATTAAACCCAAGCATAGCAATTAAAAATTCCACCCGCACACATGCTACTCTGCATCATACCCACTATTCTACCAACATGATTCAAGTGTTGTGGAATTGTAAAGCAGTAATGTACTTTCTGGTTATAGACTCAGATACGCAGTATAACTGACAGTATGTTGTTACGTAGAAAACGTGGTTGACCACAACTCTGTGCGGTGATCACGTGATCAATCAGTTTCCTGTATTACGTAACTTTGTGGTTGAGCAAGTCTGTACATAACGAGATTGGAATTCAATAGAAACGTGTGTTGGTGACGCAGTATACTACGTAATTCCGTGCAATGCATTCTTGAAACTTCTTCAATTTTCCAATCAACTTTATTGCCAAAGCAATTGTCAGAATCGGTTATAAAGTTTTATTGTAGAAGATCGAAGGTATGTGAATGTGCACGCGTATCGTCGTAGTGATCCGAACTTGTGAGTGCTATGGTAGCACTTAGAGGTGCTGACTGAAGCAGTCAAAATTTAGCACTTCTAGGTTTTTTCATGAGAAAGAGTAAAGCTCCATCCTATTGCACTGTATGATGTTTCCTTCCACTACCCCCAATGAAGGCAGTTACTAACTGTGGTTTTGTAGTTTTGTTAGACCTATATAGCTATTTAGACCAAGCTGCTGATCCTATTATGGTCCTGTCATTTTTGTCCTTCATTGAAACAACTTATTAGCTAGCAGCTACACAGGATGTGCATGATGGTTAGGCTGTTACAAGTTATCTGCATTCCTCAAATAGTTGACATCATGTTTACAGTATAACTTCAGTGTCAATGATGCACACTTCCATCTATGGATATAATTGGACAACATTCAATACCATTTGTGGAGTATAGCTATTATATTCATATCCTCCTACCATCTCCATAAGCGATTACCACAACACCACAATGCATGACTGATAATCGACTAAGACGAACTGCCATCACAGACTCATCTTCCTGCTTCATAAAGTGTGCAATTTCCAGCCTATTTCAACAGAATAGTGAAACACCAAATACGGCACATAGCTATGCTGTTTCACGTTAAAAGGTCCCAACACTACATCTCACGTGACTTTTAATGGGGTGTGATTTCTTAGGACGTTGCAAAAGAAAGATTTGAGCTGGTGTAGTTATAAAGAGTCTAGTTCCAGATCTTCGCTTGGAACTTCTACCCGAGAGAAGCCATAGCGTAAGTTTTGGTACTAAGACTTTATATATTAGACCACATATACGCAGAGCACAACTGGTCGCTCCCAGGTGTATAGCTACCATAGAACAACAAATCTGTTTGCAAAGTTTAACGTACACTTGTACCATGAAGGCAAAGCGAGACGCAAAAGGCGCAAGTATCAGTACTGCTTAGATCAGTCGACCTAACGCAACTTCCCCCTAGTGAGGGCGGGCTGTGTATGCTATACCAGGGCATTACTTTTTGACAGGCTAAGCATGTAAAATGACAATCACCTCTTTCCAACTGGATATGGTTCTTTGTGTATTGTATTGTGTGTACCTGAATCAGCAAATCCCTTAAGAGTAAAAACAAAAAAACGGATCAAACCCAGTTTATCGTAAACTTGGCATGTTTTTAAACGTACATTTTTACACTATTAATTGATTCTGTATATTTTAACAAAAAAAGTATCAAAGAGTAGCTAGCTAATAGCTATAAATGTGTACAAACAGCAACACCCAACTTTACTTATAGGTATTCTTATACTGACACATACACACACAAAAATTGGGTGTGACTTCAACCAAATGACTTGCAATGCTTTTCATACTGTCGTAATTAACCAGTGATCACTGAAAAGTAGTAAGGATTGTTATGATATGGTTATCTGCTCCATACTTTTTTAAAGTCTATGTTATCCAAACACCCAATAAACCATCAAATTGCTCTAATAAAGTAGTCTTGATTTTAAACTGCTTCCATACTTTAATTTTATCTTCTTCCATTCTTCACCAACAGTGACCACCTTGGGTAAGAGATACACTTGTATGTATGCATGTGATCTAATGAAGAATCCTGGTCAGACCCAAATATTTGACTGGCTGAGCAAAAACCAGCACATTCCTCAAATTCCATTTCAGTGTTTCTCTGCTATATCTATAGTAACAAAGGAATTGACAGCCAAAGTTTCAGCCTTTTATGGATAGTCTTGGAGTTGTAGTGGTAGAAACAGCAAGAAATTTGATTTGTACAGCAACAATACGACAAATAAATTATTAATCAATCATAACTCACAATAGCTACAAAGATGAGAGGACTTGGCTCAATCTGAACTGACAAATCCCATCAAGGTATAGTGTTTCCCTATATTCCTCTGTGTGTGTGTACAAATAAGATTTCAACACTAAAGATGACAATATAAAATTTATTTGTACTGCATCATAAATTAGTGCCCATAATTGATCATGTGCCTTTTGCTGTATGAACATGAAACAAACATTTTCTTACTCTCCATGAACAGGTATAGGATTTATTGATTTGAGCTTAGTTTCACTGGGCGATTAAAATGTGCATAAAATTATGTGGCATGCATACTTTACCTGATTTATTTCAGTATATACCACTTTAGCATGGGTGTTCAAAGGCACCGCTCAGGGTTTAACGGCATAATTGCCTGGACAATATCATGGGAACACAGTTTGCTCGTAGCTTTGATGCCCACCCAGTTCAAAGATACAAAACACTTTGGCTCATTTTATTGAGTGACACAGAGTGTTTTACTGTGGGTTTTAATTTACACATTAGGCTAGGCTCAGTGTAGTTGTTAAGTTTAGATTATTTGACAGTAACAAAACTATATTCCAACCACTTTGGGTGATGAGTGGATGTGTATTTCTACCCACTGCGGGTGTGTCAGCCATAGAGCAGACCATGAAACAAGAAGAATATGACAACTAGGAGAATAGCTTATAGTCCTAAGTACTTAACTTAATGTATTAACATACTATAGTCCGTTCGTGTTCATCTGAGCCCTCATTTCTTGTTAATATCTCTTGTTACGTGGGCCAGCTGCCCAAACATTTAGTAGCGCTGTGAAGCCCTTTAAATGCCAAAACTGTTAATCAAAAAAGCTGTTAATCAAAAAAGCGCTTTGATATGGGTTATAACAAGTGAGTTATGAGGCTTTAAAAATATCCCATACATTTAGTATGAATGATTCAGGTATGCAAACATGTTTACAACATGAAAACATGCTTGTTCCAGTACAAAACCATTGGGAGTGAACAAATGTTCACTTCTTTGATATTACTGTATTTGATGGAGCTCAGGTGAATGTGTATGACTATACCACAATAGTGAAAGTTTAATGTAGTATTAAAAAACCATAGATTCCAAAAACCAATCCCACAATCGAAAGTTCCTGGCATGTGTTGAAACATGATGTAGGAATAATATTCTGAGAGCTATTTTCCCATGCTATTGGAACCACAATCGATTATCAGATGCTAGTGTATAAAACAAATGGGGGTGAGTGCTCCATAAATCTTTCACCTGTCAGGTAAGTGTGCCCTGAGTGATATATATCACTTATACCATGACCATGTCAGGATTTTGCTGATATATACATCTGAACCCCAAGTGCCCCCTCATAGCCATGGTACAACTATATTACATGATTTTACAGCAAAATAGAATTTTGTGAAAACGACTAATTTTTACTTAGCTAGTCACATTTTCTGGTAGACATAGACAAGAACACAACCAACTCTGTTTTGACTTTGATGTATTTACTAATGTGTATATTTGTTTGGCTTCTCACTCCAACAAGGAAAATTATTTTGTACTGATCATTGTGAGTTTAAACAATAAATCATATCAGTGCATATTTCAATGAGGCAAGCTTACTCCATAAGTGTAGCACAGCGAAACACTTGCCAAGTAATCAAGTCATGTTCTCAAACTTTATGTATGTGATATACCTGTATGAGTTCATGTTATAATTGCTCAGGAGTGACATTTTGGGTTTTTTGAAGCCCAAACACTTTATATATTACACACAGAACACAATTAAAAATGTGTTTTTTTGTGTGTCTTGTTACTCTGAACACAACAAAGCAAGTAGACCATTTGCTAATGTCACAAATTATTACTGGAAATTATCACATTGCAGGTTATAGCCATAACCTCATTAACAGTCTTTGTGTTTCTCATGGTGACATTTTCACCTTCCTAATGGTTACATACTTTCAGTGTTTGTGATTGATGTACACACGTTTTGACTGACTGATGCCTTTTGCCAAGCATGAGGTTTGATTTCTTCACTGTTTAGAGTTGCAAGATGTGCCTTTTTAAATACCTCTGTCTTGCTTTGTGTCTCCTATTTCTTCATTAGAAAATGGTATGCATAATATGCTTTGATCTTTGGAGGATAACAAGGTTTTTAAAATTCACTAAGAGTCCTGCTAGCAGGTTCTTAGTATTGGTAAGACATGCATTGCTAGGAGTCTTCAGTAGGTAAGCAACCCAAAGGAATGATGTAATAATCACCGAGGCAGAGCTGAGGGGTGTTTATCCACTGAAGAATCCTAGCAATGCATGTCTTAGTAATTTAGACAATGGCCTGTGGTGACTGGAATTTTGTTATGAACCCACAAAGTATGCAATTTGTTTGTTGAAGTTTGTGGCTAGGTGTCTTACTAGGTTCCACCTATTTACAGGTGTCTTACTAGAACAAAAATCCTGCATACTTTGCAAATATCAAAGCATTCTTGACATGCCATTGTCTAAAAATGGTTAGAAGCCTGCTAGCAGAAAGACCTCAAGCATCACAAATCTCACTTTCGATCATTGATTTGCTATGCTCTCTCCAAGCATATTCAGACTGATAGCCTGTAGTGGGCAACCAGTCACCCAGATCAACATGTGGTTAACCTGTCTATTCATTTTATAGGCATGTCTAAAAGATTTCGGTTATGGGAGGCACAGTCTAACGTTGTAGGTACGTATATTACGATGAACGGAGAAGTTCAGAAATATCACGGAAAATTCTGTTTAGTGTCCATCTGTTTCTACAGTGTTGTAAGGCTGTTTTTGTCTTCTACTAAACTATGGATGGACTTTAGTCTTTACTAAAGACCTAAATGGGTAAGCTTCCTTGTAGAAACGTTATTTTGTACTATGTGTAATGTGGGTGTGGCCCATATTTGAAAACGTGCCTGTTCAGTCTTCGTACTACTGTGGTACCACTAAAGGCACAACTTATTACAACTGATTCCCATTGTATAAATCCACACAAGCTGTTTTTTTTGACACACGTGATCTTTACACTGCTGTGATGCCATAGGCACTGGTTACCGCAAACCCAGATCAACAGTATTGATCACTGCAATTTCCCAGCTGTGCTGGATCCAAGTCTAATTAGCGGTATGAGCTTCAATTTCTTCAGCTTTTCAACAAAGGCACATTCAGTCGTCCGTGATTATTTCAACATTGTGTGACGATTTCAGAACGACATAACCCACAATGACTCCACCCATATTCCCATATAAAATGCATACATTTTCTAAGTCAGTTAGAGACGCACCGCACCCTTGGATCTTCGTGGATTTTAAAAACCTCGCCTCACTTGGTTTTTTAAATTCACAAAGATCCTTGTGCTAGGCCGCTAACCTACACATAATGCTAAGGTGTCGATTCATCAACGGATTTCTAAACTGCTTACATAGAATATAATAAGGAATCACCATCAATTTCATACCATGCTACTTACTTTTAAAGTGAGCAATTGCAGAAGTTCTTCTAATCCTGCCATGAAATACTTATATCAGGCAGAACATAGTTGACACTAAGCTAAGCAGTCACTGTACTTGCCAGTACAAGGTAATTGGAATATGTGTTGAGACACAAAATTGATTATTTAATATGGCTTGTGCCATTCTTTCCTTTGATTGCATAGTAGGACCAGGAAGGTTTCTTGTACCAAAAGATCAACCACCAGCCTCATTTTTCCTTCACAAAGTATTAGTTTAAACTAACCCAAAATGCTTCTGATGAGTTTTTACAGAGGCTTAA